>NC_053392.1:99360633-99690872 GCF_905171765.1 Bufo bufo | reverse complement strand
CTGGCACTGTGTCCCCTCCATAGTAGAAATGCCCATTCTGCCCCATCCATAGTAGTAATGCCCTCTGTGCCCCATCCATAGTAGTAATGCCCTCTGTGCCCCCAGCTGTTTGAAGAGAGGGCAGCTCTCATATGAGAGCTGCTTTCTCTGTTCTGTTCACCTGCTCGCTGTAGCATTCGCAGTGGTGAGCAGGTAAACAGAGCAGAGAAGGCAACACTCACACAAAAAAAAAGTGGACAACCCCTCTAGGCCTAATGCACACGACCGTATGACTTTTTCAGTGTTTTGCGGTCCACAAAAAAGGGATCCGCAAAAAATATGGATGACATCCGTGTGCATTCCGTTTTTTTATGCGGAACGGAACATCTGGCCCCTAATAGAACAATACTATCCTTGTCCGTTATGCGAACAGTAAGGGTCCATTCACACGTCCGCAAAATGGGTCCGCATCCGTTTCACAATTTTGCGGAACGGGTGCAGACCCATTCATTTTCAATGGGGCCGGAATGTGTTGTCCCCAACCGCATTTGCGGATCCGCACTTCCGCATCCGTGCTTCCGTTTTCGCAAAAAAATAGAACATGTCCTATTCCTGTCAGCAATTGTGGACAAGATTAGGCATTTTCTATATTACTGCCGGCGATGTGCGGTCCGCAAATTGCGGAATGCACATTGCCAGTGTTCGTGTTTTGCAGATCCGCAAATTGCGTATCCGCAGAACACTTACGGACATGTGAATGGACCCTAAGAGGACATGTTCTATCTTTGAACAGAACATAAAAATGGAAATACGGAAACGGAATGCATACAGAGTACATTCTGTTTTTTTTTTGCTGACCCATTGAAATTAATGGTTCCGTATATGGAACGCAAAAAACGGAACGTAAACGGAAAAAAAATAAACATACTTCTTACATCCAGTGACTTATCTTCTCTGATGTAGATATTCTCTGATGTAGGTATACGATAAATTGCGCTGAGAACCGATGTTAATTATGCTGAGAACCAATTATTAGATAAAAGCATAGTATTGAGGATGTGCGATCCAGTTTCACTCTTATATTTTACAGATATTCTCTTTCCTCTTCTTCTTCTGTTAGACCAGACCACCATAGTGACTTCTTTCAGCCGTGCCTCGTCTCTGCAGAGTTTAACAAGCAGACATCTTATTTTCTTACTTTTCCATCATCGTCCCACCTTCTAAACACCCCATCCTGCCACCCCCAATACTGTGTCCACTGTGCTCCCCAATACTTTCCTGCAGAAACAGTCCCCCTGAAAACTCTGGTACCACACAGATAGTGCGTCAGTACAAAAACAACCCTTTATTTTGTGCGCTAGTACAAAAAAATCCCCCCTTTCTTTTCAGATCAGACCCCCATATAAAACCCTAAATGAGATCCCCCCATCTCAGACCTAACCCCCTTTAGACCTCTATGTCAGACCCCATATAAGACCCCAGTTTTAAACCTCAGATCAGACCCCCATTAGACCTTCATGTAAGACCCCGACCCAATATCAGACCTCAGACAAGACCCCCATTAGACCTTCAGACCCCATATAAGACCCCATTAGACCTCCAGACCCCTCTATCAGACTTCCAGACCCACATAACAGACCTCAAACCAGACCGCCATATCAGACCTCCAGACCCCCATTAGACCTCCAGACCCCCATATCTGACCCCCATTAGACCTCCAGACCCCCAGTCAGACCTTCAGACACACCATTAGATCACTCCAGACCACCAGTAAGACCTACAGACCCCCCCCCAAGTCAGACCTCCTGATCCCCCGTCAGACCTCCAGACCCCCCCAGAAAGACCTCCAGACCCCCCATAGACCACTCCAGACCCCCATTAGACCTCTCCAGACCCCCATTAGACCTCCACATATCAGAACTCATATCAGACTGTAAAATAATACTTACCTCTCCTGCCGCAACTCTCCCTGTCCTGGCTGTCTTCTCTTCTCAGGGCCGCCACTGCAGTCACCTGTCCTCCTGCAGCGTCAGGTCAGAGTGCGCTCTGTACGTACTGACGCTGCAGGCAGCCAGGACACAGCAGCGCGGGACCTGAGAAGAGGAAGCAGGAGGAGTGGTAAGTACTGTACAGCGCTCACAGTGCTTCTGTCCCTCTCCTCCTGCAGACTAGTGAGTGCTTAAATTATGGAAGCACTCACTAGTATTCCCTTTATTAGATGCATTGCATCGTATAAAGGGAAAAGCAATGAGTGCTTCCATTTGTATTGATGGAAGTGCTCATTGCTTCTGGCACCCCCCTGAGAGCCGGCACCCGGGCGAACCGCCCCCTTCCCCCCTCCCCCTTCCTAGGCACGCCACTGGGTCTTGGGAAGCAGCAATGCAAAAGCATTTTTTTCCACATGCAGATGACAGGTGTCACTCTTAGAATCAATGCACACTTCACTTATTTTGGCAGTTACGGGGCCAAAACTGACCAAATAACTCAAGTGTGAACTCAGCCTTACAAGTCAATGTTAGCGTCAAGAAGAAGCGCACTCCTTTTACACTGTCGTCAGCTGATTAGATGTCACATAGATGTCTACAGAACCTGTTCTAATAAATGCTTATACAAGTAGAGCTTCCACCGACAGAGTGGAGAGGGTGTAAACAGTAAGTTTGTGTTGACGTTGACACTGATTATTTTGCTCCTCCTCTGATCCGTCAGAACAATAACCCCCCCAATAAACGGATCCTGTCTGTGGAGCATCAGTAGCATCAGGAGGAGGCCACAGGGTGGCACAATGACATAGTGTGTAGGTGGCAGCACCATTGAAGACCACAGAGTGGCAAGATGACATAGTGTGGAGGTGGCAGCAGCATCAGGAGACCACAGAGTGACCCAATGACAGAGTGGGGAGGTAGGTAGCAATACCAGTACTAGTTGAATATGGTGGGTAAAAGAAGGACCACGTGGCATCGGGCGGGTGGCAGCATCAGAATAGAAGCTGAGGCAGGTAGCCAGAAGAAATCAGTCTCTTTTGTCAAAGTGTTAGTGTGGCACCATTGATGATCTAGTCTGATGCATCATGCTTTGGTGGGTTGAAATCCTGGCTGATCCAGGCCTGATTCATCTTGACAAAGGTCAGTCTCTCCACATTTTGGGTGGACAGGCGAGTTCTTCTTGGGGTAACTCAGTCCCCGCCGCACTAAACATCCACTCTGCTGCCACACTACTGGCCATGCAGGACAGCTTTTCCAATGCAAACTCTGCCAGTTGCGGCCACAAATCCAGTTTGGCTGCCCAGTAGTCCAGCGAATCTTCAATGTGGGATGGCAGGGTGCTGTCCAAGTATGCCACCACCTGCTGGTTCAGGTTCTGCTCCAGGTCTAGCTGCTGCTGCCGGTGAGTACTTTCTTCATTTGGCAGGTGAAGAAAGCTGCTCATTAGAGTTGAGCGGACACCTGGATGTTCGGGTTCGACGAGTTCGAACTTGACCCCGAACCCGAACCCCATTGAAGTCAATGGGGACCTGAACTTTTGGGCACTAAAATGAGTCTAAAATAGTCCTGGAAAGGGCTAGAGGGCTGCAAAAGGCATCAAAATGTGCTTAAGAGCATGACAACTGTTCTGCAAACAAATGTGGATAGGGAAATGATTTAAAATAACATAAAATACAGAAAAATTAAAAATAACAATCTGGATCTAGGAGTAGGAGGTTGAGGAGGCGGTGGATGGGTGGATGTGGCAGTGTAGGTTGACGTGGCGGTGTAGGTGGAAGCGGCGGTGAAGGAGGAATAGGTAGCCAACACTGATTTGTGTTATTTTTTATTTTTAAATTGTCCCCCAAAATATTGGGACATATAACAAAATAAAACAAAGAATAAGTGCACTTGAGTACAAGAATGGATGGTTGAGGCTGGTATAAATGTCTATTCTGCACAAGGTACAGACAAGTCCTGTGGGATCCATGCCTGGTTCATTTTGATAAACGTAAGCTTGTCCACATTGGCTGCGGCCTGTGATAATGCTCTCTGCCGTGCTAAACACACGTTCACACTATACACTGGCTGCAGGGCAGGTCAGCACCTCCAAGGCTGACAAAGCTTTTCCACAATTTGGCCATGCTAACCCTGCCATCTCAGATGCTGGTGGTGCCCCAGCTATGTTGGCAACCTCTTCCTCCTCCTCTGCCTTCGCCTTGTGCTTCCACTGTGCCCCCGCTGTCAGGTGGGAATGCCATCATCAGCGTGCGCTTGTAGTCGCGCATCTTCCGATCAGTAACAGATGTTTTCACTAAATTTAGTTCCCTGTCAGCAATGCAGAGCAGGGGTTCATTCACGGCAAAAGGGGGATCTTGTCACCCAGCAATAGAACAGAGGATTTTGAGAGATTTAGGCCCCTGTCACCCAGGCACAGCAGGGGTTCATTCACGGCAAAAGGGGGATCTTGTCACCCAGCAATAGAACAGAGGATTCTGAGAGATTTAGGCCCCTGTCACCCAGGCACAGCAGGGGTTTGTATATGCCAAAAATGGTAAAATGTCACCCGACAATTGAAAATAAGATTTTTTTCAATTTAGGGCACTAAAATTGGTACTTTTTTGTATTAAAATAGCTCTAAAATAGTCCTTGAAAAGGCTAAAGGGATGTAAAAGGCAGTAAAATGTGCTTAAGAGCATGGCAACTGCTCTGCAAACAAATGTGGATAGGGAAATAACTTAAAATGAAATAAAAAAACTAAAAATTACAAATTATTAACCTGCAACTCACAGAAGGAGGTGGATATGAAGTCAGAGGTAGAGGAGGTGGTAAATGTGGTGTTGTAGGTGGAGGCAGCAATGGAGGAGGTAGCCAAAAATGTTTTTTTTTATTTATTTTTTATTGGGGTAGGTAGCCCCCAAAATATTGGGACAAATAAAAAAAAAAGAAAACAAAGAATCATTGCACTTGACTTGAGTACAAGAATGTATGTTTGATGGAGGTATAAATGTCTATTCTGCACAAGGTACAGACAAGTCTTGTGGGATCCAAGCCTGGTTCATTTTAATGAACGTGAGCTTGTCCACGTTGGCTGTGGACAGGCGGCTGCGTCTGTCTGTAATGACGCTTCCTGCCGTGCTAAATACACGTTCAGAGAGTACACTGGCTGCAGGGCAGGCCAGCACCTCCAAGTCATACAGGGCAAGCTCTGGCCATGTGGACAATTTGGAGACCCAGAAGTTGAATGGGGCAGAACCATCAGTCAGTACGTGTAGGCGTGTGCACAGGTACTGTTCCACCATGTTGTTCAAATGCTGCCTCCTGCTAACACGCTCCATATAAGGAGTTGGGGCTGGTTGTTGCGGCGAGGTGACAAAGGTTTTCCACATGTCGGCCATGCTAACCCTGCCTTCTGAGGTGCTGGCGCTGACACAGCTGTGTTGGCGACCCCTTCCTCCTCCTCTGCCTTCGCCTTGTGCTTCCACTTGTCCCCCGGCGTCAGTCGGGAATGCTCTCAGGAGCGCGTCTACCAGCGTGCGCCTGTAGTCGCACATCTTCCGATCACTCTCCAGTGAGGGAATCAAGGACGGCACATTGTCTTTGTAACGGGGATCCAGCAGGGTGGCCACCTAGTAGTCAGCACACGTTAAAATGTGGGCAACTCTGCTGTCGTTGCGCAGGCACTGCAGCAGGTAGTCGCTCATGTGTGCCAGGCTGCCCAGAGGTAAGGACAAGATGTCCTCTGTGGGAGGCGTATCGTCTGCGTCCTCCGTATCCCCCCAGCCATGCACCAGTGATAGGCCCGAGCTGCGTTGGATGCCACCCCGCTGTGAACATGCTTCATCCCCATCCTCCTCCTCCTCATCCTCCTCCTCCTCGTCCTCCAGTAGTGGGCCCTGGCTGGCCAAATTTGTACCTGGCCTCTGCTGTTGCAAAAATCCTCTTTCTGAGCCACTTCTAAAAGACTGGCCTGAAAGTGTTAGAGATGACCCCTCTTCCTCGTCGTCGTCCTGGGCCACATCCTCTTCCATCATCGCCCTAAGTGTTTTCTCAAGGAGACATAGAAGTGGTATTGTAACGCTGATAACGGCGTCATCGCCACTAGCCATGTTGGTGGAGTACTCGAAACAGTGCAACAGGACACACAGGTCTCGCATGGAGGCCCAGTCATTGGTGGTGAAGTGGTGCTGTTCCGCAGTGCGACTCAATGTGAGTGCTGCAGCTGAAGCTCCACTATGGCCTGCTGCTGCTCGCACAGTCTCTCCAGCATGTGCAAGGTGGAGTTCCACCTGGTGGGCACGTCGCATATAAGGCGGTGAACGGAAAAGCCGAAGTTACGCTGTAGAGCAGACAGCCGAGCGGCGGTAGGATGAGAACGCCGAAAGCGCGCACAGACGGCCCGCACTTTATGCAGCAGCTCTGACATGTCGGGGTAGTTGTGAATGAATTTCTGCACCACCAAATTCAGCACATGCGCCAGGCAAGGGATGTGCGTCAATCCGGCTAGTCCCAGAGCTGCAACAAGATTTTGCCCATTATCGCACACGACCAGGCCGGGCTTGAGGCCCACTGGCAGCAACCACTCGTCGGTCTGTTGTTATATACCCCGCCACAACTCCTGCGCGGTGTGGGGCCTGTCCCCCAAACACATCAGTTTCAGAACAGCCTGCTGACGTTTACCCCTGGTTGTGCTGAAGTTGGTGGTGAAGGTCTGTCACTGACCGGATGAGGAGGTGGTAGAAGAGGAGGAGGTTAGCCGAGTAGGAAGAGGGGGCAACAGGAGGCAAAGAATGATGCCCTGCGATCCTTGGCGGCGGAAGGACGTGTGCCAAACAGCTCTCCACCTGGGGCCCAGCCGCCACTACATTTACCCAGTGTGCAGTTAGGGAGATATAGCGTCCCTGGCCGTGCTTACTGGTCCACGTATCTGTGGTTAGGTGGACCTTGCCACAGATGGTGTTGCACAGTGCACACTTGATTCTATCCGATACTTGGTTGTGCAGGGAGGGCACGGCACTCCTGGAGAAGTAGCGGCGGCTGGGAACGATGTACTGTGGGACAGCAAGCGACATGAGCTGTTTGAAGCTGTCCGTCTCCACCAGTCTGAATGACAGCATTTCAAAGGCCAGCAGTTTAAAAATGCTGGCATTCAGGGCCAGGGATCGAGGGTGGCTAGGATGGAATTTACGCTTTCTCTCAAAGGTTTGTGAGATGGAGAGCTGAACGCTTCCGTGTGACATGGTGGAGATGCTTGGTGACGGAGGTGGTGTTGTTGGTGGCACATTCTCTGTTTGCTGGGTGGCAGGTGCCAACGTTCCTCCAGAGGCGGAGGAAGAGGCCGAGGCAGCAGCAGAAGAGGGAGCAGGACGGGCCTGAGCCCTTTCTTGGTTTTGAAGGTGCTTACTCCACTGCAGCCCTTATCTCGCATGTAGATGCCTGTTCATGCAGGTTGTGCTAAGGTTCAGAACGTTAATGCCTCGCTTCAGGCTCTGATGGATTTTTTTTTTTTAAACTCTATATGACAGCGGTATTTGTGGCCTAAATGTGACACTCACTTATGCACGTCTTATCCCAGATGTGCAGTATATCAGAGGGTTTTTTCAACCCAGTAACCAAAAAGCCGTATTTCTGGCCTAAATGTGACAGTCACTTATGCTTGTCTAATCCCAGATGTGCAGTATATTAGAGGGTTTTTTCACCCCAGTAATCAAAAAGCTGTATTTCTGGCCTAAATGTGACAGTCACTTATGCTTGTCTAATCCCAGATGTGCAGTATATCAGAGGCTTTTTTCACCCCAGTATGCCAAAGCCGTATTTATGGCCTAAATGTGACAGTCACTTATGCTTGTCTAATCCCAGATGTGCAGTATATTAGAGGGGTTTTTTCACCCCAGTAACCAAAAAGCTGTATTTATGGCCAAAATGTGACAATCACTTATGCACGTGTAATCCCAGATGTGCAATATATTTGAGGCTTTTTTCACCACAGTATGCTAAAGCCGTATTTCTGGCCTAAATGTGACAGTCACTTATGCTTGTCTAATCCCAGATGTGCATTATATTAGAGCGTTTTTTCACCCCAGTAACCAAAAAGCCGTATTTCTGGTCTAAATGTGACAGTCACTTATGCACATGTAATCCCAGATGTGCAGTATATCAGAGGCATTTTTCACCCCAGTAACCAAAAAGCTGTATTTCTGGCCTAAATGTGACAGTCACTTATGCACGTGTAATCCCAGATGTGCAGTATATCAGAGGCTTTTTTTCACCCCAGTATGCCAAAGCCGTATTTATGGCCAAAATGTGACAGTCACTTATGCACGTGTAATCCCAGATGTGCAATATATAGAGGCTTTTTTCACCCCAGTATCCAAAAAGACGTATTTCTGGCTTAAATGTGACAGTCACTTATGCTTGTCTAATCCCAGATGTTCAGTATATTAGAGGGGTTTTTCACCCTAGTAACCAAAAATCCGTATTTCTGGCCTAAATGTGACAGTCACTTATGCACGTGTAATCCCAGATGTGCAGTATATCAGAGGCTTTTTTCACCCCAGTATGCCAAAGCCGTATTTCTGGCCTAAATGTAACAATCACTTATGCACGTGTAATCCCAGATGTGCACTATATTTAACAGATGTTTTTTTTTTTTAACACCAGTAAGCAAAAAGCTGTATTTCTGGACTTGCAGACATGCAGATAGCCTGTGCTGGTGCACTATCGTTGCATAAAATGGCTGCCGATTATGTATTGATATTGACTAACTGAAGAAAAAAAGTTCGTTTTCAGCAGTAGTTGGCTCAGGGCAGGCTTAAAAAAATTGTGCACTGCACCCACAAAACACATTTGGTGTAGATCGCTGCGTACAAAAAACTGTTCTTGATAGGATTTCTCCATGATCTCTCCCTTACAGCAGCTGCAGCCTCTCCCTACACTAATCCGAGCAGAGTGACGGGCGGCGCTACGTGACTCCAGCTTAAATAGAGGCTGGGTCACATGCTGCAGTTGGCCAATCACAGCCATGCCAATAGTAGGCATGGCTGTGATGGCCTTTTGGGGCAAGTAGTATAACGCTTGTTGATTGGCTGCTGTGCAACCTTTCAAAAAGCGCCAAGAAAGCGCCGAACACCGAACCCGAACTTTTACGTAAATGTTCTGGTTCGGGTCCGGGTGCCGAAAAACCTAAAGTTCGGTACGAACCCGAACTTTACAGTTCGGGTTCGTTCAACTCTACTTCTGTGATTAAAAAAACACCCATTTTGGGCAAAATACTAAATTTGCGGCGTTTGCTACATCTGTCATTGTTACATACAAGCTTGAAATACTGCAATAATTTTTTGGGTTTAAAAAAGCACCCCTTTTTGGCAATACCCTCCATCTGGGGCCTATGCAGCATTAGTCAGTGTGAAATTTAAGCTTGAAATACTGCAATAATTTTCTGGGTTTTAAAAAACACCGTTTTTGGGCAAAATACAACATTTTTTAGACCTTGCTGCATCTCTCAGTGTAAAATACACGCGTTAGATACTGTTGTTATCTTAAAAAAAAAAAAACATTTTGGGACAAATACTAAATTTCAGTTGAATGAGGAGAGCGTCGAATAAGGGGTGTGGCCCCGGCCGTGGTGCTGCTGGTGGAGCTCCTGTTGCAGGGAGAGGAGGTGGTCGATCTGTGCCAGGTACACGCACAAGTGAAACACCTTCCTCAGGTGCGAGTAGGTGACAGAACCTTCAGCGGTATTTGGTCGGGTCTAATGTGGCTCTACGAATGGTGAGGCCAGAAAAAGTACAGGCGATAGTAGATTGGGTTGCTGACAGTGGATCCAGTTCCTTCTCATTGTCTCTAACCCAGTCTCCTGCTAAAAGATCAGAGTTAGCACCTGCAGCTGATGTCCATCAGTCTTTCACCTCACTCCCTTGCAAATCAGCCGAGCAGTCTGATCCCCAAGTCATTTTCAAGATGAGTACATTGGAGGACAACCGCAGTACGTCTCGGATGATGACGAAACACAGGTGCCTGCAAAATGCTGTGGCTTTCTGCAGTGTGCAGACCGACAAGGAGGGCAGTGGTGAAGACTGGGTGGAAGATGATGTGGAGGACGATGAGGGCCTTGACCACACATGGAATCAAGGTCATGCGAATGACCTGTGTAGTTTGGAGGAAGATGTGGTGGTCACACAGAGCCACCAACACAGCAGAAGAGGGAGCAGGGTGTAAAAGCGGAGCGGCTGTCCACTAGACAGTATGCCTGCTACTGCCCAACGCAGCAAGGGAACGAGCACACCAAAGCCATCTCTAAGGAGTTTCCTGGCGTGGCAGTTCTTCAGACAATGTGCTGACGACAAGACAGTACCCCCTACCCACCTGCGATCCCTGGCCCTGAATGCCAGCATTTCAAAATTACTGGCCTTTGAAATACTGTAATTCCGTCTGGTGGAGACAGACAGTTTTAAAAGCCTCCAGGTGAGCCATCCCTTCCCTGCATAACCAAGTGGAGGACAAAATCAGGTGTGCACTGCGCAACGCCATCTGTGGCAAGGTCCACCTAACTACGGATACGTGAACCAGTAAGCACGGTCAGGGACATTATATCTCCCTAACAGCACCCTGGGCAAATGCAGTGGCGGCTGGGCCTGAGGTGTATAGCAGTTTTGCGCATGTCGTTCCACTACCGAGGATTGCAGGGCACTTCAGTTTGCCTCCTGTTGCTTCCTCCTCCTACTCCACTTTCTCATCCTCTACCGTCTCCTCATCCGGTCAGCGTAACACCTTCACCACCAACTTCAGCACAGCCAGGGGTAAATGACAGCAGGCAGTTTTAAAGCTTATCTGTTTGGGGGACAAACCCCACACCGCGCAGGAGCTGTGGACAGGCCTTGAACAACAGAACGATGAGTGGTTGGTGCAGTGAGCCTCAAGCCCGGCCTGGTGGTGTGCGATAATGGGAGAAATCTCGTAGCAGCTCTGGGACTAGCCAGTTTGACGCACATCCCTTGCCTGGCGCATGTGCTGAATTTGGTGGTGCAGAGGTTCCTTAAAAATTACCTCGATATGTCAGAGCTGCTGCAGAAAATGCAGGCCGTCTGTGCGCGCTTTCGGTGTTCTCACCATGCTGCTGCTCGCCTGTCAGCGCTTCAGCGTAACTTCGGTCTTCCCGCTCACCACCTCATATGCGACATGCCCACAAGGTGGAACTCCACCTTGCACATGCTGGCCAGACTGTGCGAGCAGCAGCAGGCCATAGTGGAGTTTCAGCTGCAGCACGCACGGGTGAGTCGCTCTGCGGAACAGCACCACTTCACCACCAATGACTGGGCCTCCATGTGAGACCTGTGTTCCTTGTTGCGCTGTTTCAAGTACTCCGCCAACATGGCCAGTGCCGATAACGCCATTCTCAGCGTTACTATCCCACTTCTATGCCTCCTTGAAAAAACGCTGCTGGCGATGATGGAAGAGGATGTGGCACAGAAGGAGGAGGAGGAAGAGGGAGCTGGCTGGGGGATATTCCACATTTCGGACACAGACGATACACCTCCCACAGAGGACAGCTTTTCGTTGCCTCTGGGCAGCCTAGCACACATGAGCGATTACATGCTGCAGTGTCTCCGCAACGACCGCCGAGTTGCCCACAGTCTAACTTGTGCTGATTACTGGGTGGCCATGCTGTTGGATCCCCGTTACAAGGACAAAGTACCGTCCTTAATTCCGTCACTGGAGCATAATCTTAAGATGCGCGAGTACAAGCGCACGCTGGTAGACGTGCTGCTGGTGGCATTCCCACCTGACAGCGGAGCACAGTGGAAGCACAAGGCGAAGGCAGAGGAAGAGGTCGCCAATGCAGCTGGGGCACCACCAGCACCTCAGAAGGCAGGGCTAGCATGGCCGAAATGTGGAAAAGCTTTGTCAGCACGCCACAACAACCAGCACCACCAGCTGATATGGAACGTCTTAGCAGGAGGCAGAATTTCACCAACATGGTGGAGCAGTATGTGTGCACACGCCTACACATACTGAATGACGGGTCTGCCCCCTTCAACTTCTGGGTCTCCGAATTGGGCACATGGCCTGAGCTTGCCCTTTACGCCTTGGAGGTGCTGGCCTGCCCTGCAGCCAGTGTATTATCTGAACGTGTGTTTAGCATGGCAGGGGGCATTATCATAGACAAGCCAATGTGGCCAAGCTCACATTCATTAAAATGAACCAGGCATGGATCCGACAGGACTTGTTCTTACCTTGTGCAGAATAGACATTGTTGCTCATTGTTGTATTTTTGATATTTCCCACTCTTTTGGGGTGTACCCTAATTTAAAAAATTTAAATTAAAAATTAAACCAAAAACCAGTGTTGGCTACCTCCTCCTCCTCCACCGCTGCTTCCACCTACACTGCTACGTCCACCGCCTCCTCAACCTCCTACTCCATATAGACCTCCACCTCATACATCAAGATAATTTTTTTAATTTGTACGTATTTTATTTTATGTCATTTCACTAATTTGTCTGTTACATTTTTGGGTGAAATTCATAAATTTTTGGCTGTGATATACCCCTGCTCTACCTAGTAGACAGGTTAATAAATTTCACTAATTTTTCTGTTACATTGTTGGGTGACATTCACCAATTTTTGGCTGTAATATTCCCCTGCTCTACCGAGTTGACAGCTTAATACATTTCACTATTTTTTCTGTTACATAGTTGGGTGACATTCACCAATTTTTGGCTGTGATATACTCCTGCTCTGCCTAGTAGACAGGTTAATAAATTTTACAAATTTTTCTGTTACATTCTTGGGTGACATTCTACCATTTTTGCTGTGAATAAACCCCTGCTCTGCATAGGTGACAGGGACCGAAATTTTTAAAAATCATCTGTTACATTGGTGGGTGACATTAACCCATTTCTGGCGATGAAAAACCTCTGCTCTGCATAGGTGACAGGGACTTAAATTTCTAAAATTCGTCTTTAATTGGCCCTTTCATTTAATCCTTCTGCTTTAATAACTTGTCCCACATTTCCGCTCAATCCTATTGCAGCCATTGACCTCCTTTGGATGAGGTCTCCCTTTCTCCCGCTCCCTCTCCAGCGTGGATCCCTAATTCCCCACTAACCGTGATCAACATGGTATGCGCAGAAAAGAACATCGAAAGTTGATAGAGAAGATATCCAATTGGATCGTGGACGTCACAGGGACGTGCGATCAGGCAAAAGTTATCTAGAGTTAACAAAGCGGCAGCAGGGCCTTTCCTGTCTAACTTTTCCAAATCCAAAATACCCCAGTGACATTCCCTATAATTTTTTATTAATCATTCCAATAACAGGGCATCTTAAGAGTCCTGTATTGCTATTTATCATCACTACCTCCCCGAGTCGGGAGTGGGCAATTGCTGTGCGCCCCCTCCTTTCATTCGATACTTCCGCTTTGATAACTTCTCCCACATTTCCTCTCAATCACATTTAATTTCATACATTGACCTCCCTTGGATGTGGTATCCCTTTCTCACACTCCCTCTCCAGCGTGGAACCCTGATTCGCCACTAAGCGTGATCATCGAACATCGAAAGTTGATAGATCAGATATCCAATTGGATCGTGGACATCACGGGGACGTGCGACATGGTGGAACAGTATGTGTGCACACGCCTACATGTACTGACTGATGGGTCTGCCCCCTTCAACTTCTGGGTCTACTCCCTTGGAGGTGCTGGCCTGCCCTGCAGCCATTGTATTGTCTGATTGTTTGTTTAGCACGGCTGGAGAGGGTTATCACAGGTTATATTTCCCAATGTTTTGGGGTGTACCCTAATAAAAAATAAAAAAAAAGCAGTGTAGGGTACCTCCTCATCCTCCACCGCCGCTTCTACCTACACCGCCACATCCACCACCTCCTCAACCTCCTACTCAATTTGTACCTCGTCCTCCAAGATCAAGATTATATATTTTTATTTTTACGTATTTTATGCTCTTAACCACATTTTGCTGCCATTTGCAGCTCTCTAGCCCTTTCCATGACTTTTTTTTACAGCCATTTTAGTGCTTCAAAGTTCGGGTCCCCATTGACTTTAATGGGTTCGGGGTCAAGTTTGGGTCCCGAACTCAAACTTTTTTGTGAACTTCAGCCGAACCCGTCGAACCCGAACATCCAGGTGTCCGCTCAACTCTATTCACCACACAACGGCAAATACTTTTTTTTGTGCCACTAATACACACCAAAAAGAGCTTTAGAACATAGCCACAGTGCCCTCATAATGACGGCTATGCTGGTCACTAAACAATAGCCACAGTGACCTCATAATGACAGCCATGCTGGTCACTAAACAATAGCCACAGTGCCCTCATAATGACAGCCACACTGGTTACTAAACAATAGCCACAGTGCCCTCATAATGACAGCCACGCTAGTCACTAAGCAATAGCCAAAGTGCCCTCATAATGACAGCCACACAGGTCACAAAACAATACTCACAGTGCCCTCATAATGACAGCCATGCTGGTCACTAAGGAATAGCCAAAGTGCCCTCATAATAACAGCCATGCTGGTCACTAAACAATAGCCACAATGCCCTCATAATGAAAGCCAAACTGGTCATAAAACAATAGCCACAGTGTCCTCATAATGACAGCCAGAGCGGTCAAAAAACAATAGCCACATTGCCCTCATAATGACATAAAGATTATCCAATAAAATGTAATCAGCAAGATAACTGTTACTTTCTCCTCAGTCCCCTGCTTCTGCCAATTACTCTTCTGATGCTGATCCTCGGTGGTTCAGATGTCAGAACTTCAGAAAGTTACAGTATCTACTTGTTGTGTGGCACATGACAGGTAGAATTTAGTGTTGAATTCCCGTCTTACAGAGATCACCTTGACATGTGGCAGACGGGCCCAAATAATTTTGTACAACATATACACTCACCTAAAGAATTATTAGGAACACCTGTTCTATTTCTCATTAATGCCATTATCTAGTCAACCAATCACATGGCAGTTGCTTCAATGCATTTAGGGGTGTGGTCCTGGTCAAGACAATCTCCTGAACTCCAAACTGAATGTCAGAATGGGAAAGAAAGGTGATTTAAGCAATTTTGAGCGTGGCATGTTTGTTGGTGCCAGATGGGCTGGTCTGAGTATTTCACAATCTGCTCAGTTACTGGGATTTTCACGCACAACCATTTCTAGGGATACAAAGAATGGTGTGAAAAGGGAAAAACATCCAGTATGCGGCAGTCCTGTGGGCGAAAATGCCTTGTGGATGCTAGAGGTCAGAGGAGAATGGGCCGACTGATTCAAGCTGATAGAAGAGCAACGTTGACTGAAATAACCACTCGTTACAACCGAGGTATGCAGCAAAGCATTTGTGAAGCCACAACACGCACAACCTTGAGGCGGATGGGCTACAACAGCAGAAGACCCCACCGGGTACCACTCATCTCCACTACAAATAGGAAAAAGAGGCTACAATTTGCACGAGCTCACCAAAATTGGACTGTTGAAGACTGGAAAAATTTGGCCTGGTCTGATGAGTCTCGATTAGAGTTGAGCGAACACCTGGATGTTCGGGTTCGAGAAGTTCGGCCGAACTTCCCGTAAATGTTTGGGTTCGGGATCCGAACCGAACTTCGTCCCGAACCCGAACCCCATTGAAGTCAATGGGGACCCGAACTTTTGGGCACTAAAAAGGCTGTAAAACAGCCCAGGAAAGAGCTAGAGGGCTGCAAAAGGCAGCAACATGTAAGTAAATCCCCTGCAAACAAATGTGGATAGGGAAATGAATTAAAATTAAAATAAAAAAAATAAAAATGAACCAATATCAATTGGACAGAGGTCACATAGCAGAGAATCTGGCTTCACGTCAGCAGAGAATCAGTCTCTTCATGCCATAGCAAAGAATCTGGCTTCATGTCAGCAGAGAATCAGTCTCTTCATGCCATAGCAGAGAATCTGGCTTCATGTCAGCGCAGAATCAGTCTTCATGTCATAGCAGAGAATCAGGCTTCACGTCACCCAACACTGGAACAGGCCACTGTCACACATTTAGGCCCCGGCACCCAGACAGAGGAGAGCGGTCCCGTAACAGAGAATCTGGCCTTATGTCAGCGCAGAATCTGTCTTCATGTCATAGCAGAGAATCAGGCTTCACGTCACCCACCACTGGAACAGGCCACTGTCACACATTTAGGCCCAGGCACCCAGGCAGAGGAGAGAGGTCCCGTAACAGAGAATCTGGCCTTATGTCAGCGCAGAATCTGTATTCATGTCATAGCAGAGAATCAGGCTTCACGTCACCCACCACTGGAACAGGCCACTGTCACACATTTAGGCCCCGGCACCCAGACAGAGGAGAGCGGTCCCGTAACAGAGAATCTGGCCTTATGTCAGCGCAGAATCTGTATTCATGTCATAGCAGAGAATCAGGCTTCACGTCAGCCACCACTGGAACAGGCCACTGTCACACATTTAGGCCCAGGCACCCAGGCAGAGGAGAGCGGTCCCGTAACAGAGAATCTGGCCTTATGTCAGTGCAGAATCTGTATTCATGTCATAGCAGAGAATCAGGCTTCACGTCACCCACCACTGGAACAGGCCACTGTCACACATTTAGGCCCCGGCACCCAGACAGAGGAGAGGTTCATTCAACTTTGGGTTGCCCCGCAATATAATGGTAAAATGAAATTAAAAATAGTATTGAATGAGGAAGTGCCCTGGAGTAGAATAATATATTGTTAAGGGGAGGTAGTTAATATCTAATCTGCACAAGGGATGGACAGGTCCTGTGGGATCCATGCCTGGTTCATTTTTATGAACGTCAGCTTGTCCACATTGGCTGTAGACAGGCGGCTGCGTTTGTCTGTAATGACGCCCCCTGCCGTGCTGAATACACGTTCAGACAAAACGCTGGCCGCCGGGCAGGCCAGCACCTCCAAGGCATAAAAGGCTAGCTCTGGCCACGTGGACAATTTGGAGACCCAGAAGTTGAATAGGGCCGAACCATCAGTCAGTACGTGGAGGGGTGTGCACAGGTACTGTTCCACCATGTTAGTGAAATGTTGCCTCCTGCTAACACGTTCCGTATCAGGTGGTGGTGCACTTAGCTGTGGCGTGTTGACAAAACTTTTCCACATCTCTGCCATGCTAACCCTGCCCTCAGAGGAGCTGGGCGTGACACAGCTGCGTTGGCGACCTCTTGCTCCTCCTCTGCCTTGGGCTTCCACTGGTTCCCCTGTGACATTTGGGAATGCTCTCAGTAGCGCGTCTACCAACGTGCGCTTGTACTCGCGCATCTTCCTATCACGCTCCAGTGTAGGAAGTAAGGTGGGCACATTGTCTTTGTACCGGGAATCCAGCAGGGTGGCAACCCAGTAGTCCGCACACGTTAAAATGTGGGCAACTCTGCTGTCGTTGCGCAGGCACTGCAGCATGTAGTCGCTCATGTGTGCCAGGCTGCCCAGAGGTAAGGACAAGCTGTCCTCTGTGGGAGGCGTATCGTCATCGTCCTGTGTTTCCCCCCAGCCACGCACCAGTGATGGGCCCGAGCTGCTTTGGGTGCCACCCCGCTGTGAACATGCTTCATCCTCATCCTCCTCCACCTCCTCCTCATCCTCGTCCTCCTCGTCCTCCAGTAGTGGGCCCTGTCTGGCCACATTTGTACCTGCCTCTGGTGTTGCAAAAAACCTCCCTCTGAGTCACTTCGAAGAGACTGGCCTGAAAGTGCTAAAAATGACCCCTCTTCCTCCTCTTCCTCCTGGGCCACCTCCTCTTCCATCATCGCCCTAAGTGTTTTCTCAAGGAGACATAGAAGTGGTATTGTAACGCTGATAACGGTGTCATCGCCACTGGCCATGTTGGTGGAGTACTCGAAACAGCGCAACAGGGCACACAGGTCTCGCATGGAGGCCCAGTCATTGGTGGTGAAGTGTGTCTGATCCGCAGTGCGACTGACCCGTGCGTGCTGCAGCTGAAACTCCACTATGGCCTGCTGCTGCTCGCACAGTCTGTCCAGCATATGAAAGGTGGAGTACCACCTGGTGGGCACGTCGCATATGAGGCGGTGAGCGGGAAGGCCGAAGTTACGCTGTAGCGCAGACAGGCGAGCAGCGGCAGGTTGTGAACGCCGGAAGCGCGAACAGACGGCCCCCACTTTATGCAGCAGCTCTGACATGTCGGGGTAGTTGCGAATGAACTTCTGCACCACCAAATTCAGCACATGCGCCAGGCAAGGGATGTGCGTCAAACCGGCTAGTCCCAGAGCTGCAACGAGATTTCGCCCATTATCGCACACCACCAGGCCGGGCTTGAGGCTCACCGGCAGCAACCACTCGTCGGTCTGTTGTTCTATACCCCGCCACAACTCCTGTGCGGTGTGGGGCCTATCCCCCAAACATATGAGTTTCAGAATGGCCTGCTGACGTTTACCCCGTGCTGTGCTGAAGTTGGTGGTGAAGGTGTGTGGCTGACTGGATGAGCAGGTGGAAGAAGAGGAGGAGGAAGCTGAGTAGGAGGAGGAGGAGACAGGAGGCAAAGAATGTTGCCCTGCGATCCTTGGCGGAGGAAGGACGTGCGCCAAATAGCTCTCTGCCTATGGCCCAGCCGCCACTACATTTACCCACTGTGCAGTTAGGGAGATATAGCGTCCCTGGCCGTGCTTACTGGTCCACGTATCTGTGGTCAGGTGGACCTTGCCACAGATGGCGTTGCGCAGTGCACACTTGATTTTATCGGACACTTGTTTGTGCAGGGAAGGCACGGCTCTCTTGGAGAAGTAGTGGCGGCTGGGAACAACATACTGTGGGACAGCAAGTGACATGAGCTGTTTGAAGCTGTGTGTGTCCACCAGCCTAAATGACAACATTTCATAGGCCAGCAGTTTAGAAATGCTGGCATTCAGGGCCAGGGATCGAGGGTGGCTAGGTGAGAATTTACGCTTTCTATCAAATGTTTGTGAGATGGAGAGCTGAACGCTGCCGTGTGACATGGTTGAGATGCTTGGTGACGCAGGTGGTGGTGTTGGTGGTACATCCCATGTTTGCTGGGCGGCAGGTTCCAACGTTCCTCCAGAGGCGGAGGAAGAGGCCGAGGCGGCGGCAGCAGCAGCAGAAGAGGCCGAGGCGGCAGCAGCAGAAGAGGTAGCAGGGGGAGCCTGAGTGACTTCCTTGTTTTTAAGGTGTTTACTCCACTGCAGTTCTTGCTTTGCATGCAGGTGCCTGGTCATGCAGGTTGTGCTAAGGTTCAGAACGTTAATGCCTCGCTTCAGGCTCTGATGGCACAGCGTGCAAACCACTCGGGTCTTGTCGTCAGCACATTGTTTGAAGAAGTGCCATGCCAGGGAACTCCTTGAAGCTGCCTTTGGGGTGCTCGGTCCCAGATGGCGGCGGTCAGTAGCAGGCGGAGTCTCTTGGCGGCGGGTGTTCTGATTTTGCCCACTGCTCCCTCTTTTGCTACACTGTTGGCTCGGTCTCACCACTGCCTCTTCCTCCGAACTGTGAAAGTCAGTGGCACGACCTTCATTCCATGTGGGGTCTAGGACCTCATCGTCCCCTGCATTGTCTTCCACCCAGTCTTGATCCCTGACCTCCTGTTCAGTCTGCACACTGCAGAAAGACGCAGCAGTTGTCACCTGTGTTTCGTCATCATCAGAGACGTGCTGAGGTGGTATTCCCATGTCCTCATAATCAGGAAAAATAAGTGGTTGTGCGTTAGTGCATTCTATCTCTTCCACCCCTGGGGAAGGGCTAGGTGGATGCCCTTGGGAAACCCTGGCAGCAGAGTCTTCAAACAGCATAAGAGACTGCTGCATAACTTGAGGCTCAGACAGTTTCCCTGATATGCATGGGGGTGATGTGACAGACCGATGGGCTTGGTTTTCATGCGCCATCTGTGCGCTTTCTGCAGAAGACTGGGTGGGAGATAATGTGAACGTACTGGATCCACTGTCGGCCACCCAATTGACTAATGCCTGTACCTGCTCAGGCCTTACCATCCTTAGAACGGCATTGGGCCCCACCAAATATCGCTGTAAATTCTGCTGGCTACTGGGACCTGAGGTAGTTGGTTCACTAGGACGTGTGGCTGTGGCAGAACGGCCACGTCCTCTCCCAGCACCAGAGGGTCCACTAACACCACCACGACCATGTCCACGTCCGCGTCCCTTATTAGATGTTTTCCTCATTGTTCCCGTTCACCACAATTTTGAGAATGGCAAATTTGGGAATGCTTTTTCAACCCAGAACAAAAAGTCTGCTTTTACGGTCACTACAAATAACTTGACCAGCTATTTGGTTGAATAGGGATGTGAGACCTGGTTTTTTTTTGCGCTGTGTGACAGTTATAGGTTTAATCACAGAATGACACTTCTATCAGCACGCTAGCGTGTGTCTTAGGTTTTTCTGAATGACACTATCAATACCTTCAATGTAAGATTTTCTTTTTGGGAAAGATTTCAAGTAGGCCTCAAATACCACAAACTAGTTATTTTGAGAATGGCAAATTTGGGAATGCTTTTTCAACCCAGAACAAAAAGTCTGCTTTTACGGTCACTACAAATAACTTGACCAGCTAAAACTGTGCAGATTTGGTTGAATAGAGATGTGAGACCTGTTTTTTTTTGCGCTGTGTGACAGTTATAGGTTTAATCACAGAATGACACTTCTATCAGCACGCTAGCGTGTGTCTTAGGTTTTTCTGAATGACACTATCAATACCTTCAATGTAAGATTTTCTTTTTGGGATAGATTTCAAGTAGGCCTCAAATACCACAAACTAGTTATTTTCAGAATGGCAAATTTGGGAATGCTTTTTCAATCCAGAACAAAAAGTCTGCTTTTACGGTCACTACAAATAACTTGACCAGCTAAAACTGTGCAGATTTGGTTGAATAGAGATGTGAGACCTGTTTTTTTTTTGCGCTGTGTGACAGTTATAGGTTTAATCACAGAATGACACTTCTATCAGCACGCTAGCGTGTGTCTTAGGTTTTTCTGAATGACACTATCAATACCTTCAATGTAAGATTTTCTTTTTGGGATAGATTTCAAGTAGGCCTCAAATACCACAAACTAGTTATTTTCAGAATGGCAAATTTGGGAATGCTTTTTCAACCCAGAACAAAAAGTCTGCTTTTACGGTCACTACAAATAACTTGACCAGCTAAAACTGTGCAGATTTGGTTGAATAGAGATGTGAGACCTGTTTTTTTTTGCGCTGTGTGACAGTTATAGGTTTAATCACAGAATGACACTTCTATCAGTACGCTAGCGTGTGTCTTAGGTTTTTCTGAATGACACTATCAATACCTTCAATGTAAGATTTTCTTTTTGGGATAGATTTCAAGTAGGCCTCAAATACCACAAACTAGTTATTTTCAGAATGGCAAATTTGGGAATGCTTTTTCAACCCAGAACAAAAAGTCTACTTTTACGGTCACTACAAATAACTTGACCAGCTAAAACTGTGCAGATTTGGTTGAATAGAGATGTGAGACCTGTTTTTTTTTTGCACTGTGGGACAGTTATAGGTTTAATCACAGAATGACACTTCTATCAGCACGCTAGCGTGTGTCTTAGGTTTTTCTGAATGACACTATCAATACCTTCAATGTAAGATTTTCTTTTTGGGATAGATTTCAAGTAGGCCTTGTGACAGGACCAGGGGGAAAGTGGTGGAAGGAGTCTACATTTCACCTAGGTTCCTGTCCTATACGTTCTAAAAAGCAGCCAGGGAATTGACAGCAAGGAAAACTAGGTTTTCTCTTTGCAAGGGTTTTGTTAAAAACCTGGTTAGAAGGGCCTGGCTGCTTGGAGCAGGGAGAGTTGGGTGGGTCCCTGCTCCAATTAGCCACTCCAGGTATTCAGTGTAACTGTGGCTAATCACCTTGGAACCTGAGTGTGCTATAAAAGGGCAAACAGCTCACTAGCTGATCTCTCTGCTCCTGGGAAGAACCCTTATGTGTGAGTAAAAACAACAGTGTGTTTTGTTGATGGAGCTGGGCACAAGGCTCAGTTTCATGTAGTTAGGGACTACTACCTGTCTAGAAGTAGTGGCCAGACGGCCAGGTATTTCATTTGTTTTGAACTGTTTTGTTTAATTCTTTTTCTGCAAAAGTCAATAAAACTGTGGACTGTGTTTTATGTGCCTATAGCGCCCGTCTATTCCAGGAGACGGCGGTCCCGTGAGCTAATCCCGCTACATATGGTGGAGGCTGCGCTGGCACAAAAATCCAGCAAGTTTTATGTCCTGGGTTAAGTCTGCTGTTCTGAAAAAAACAAACAGTGCAGATATGGAGGAAGTGCTGAAACAGCTGATCCAGGCTAACATACAGCTCCAAAAGGCGAATGCTAACCAGCAGGAAACCAATCGGTTGTTCATGGTGACTACACAAGCTGGTTTCAGAGAACAGCAATCGCTTAATAAAAGTCTGGTGGAGCAGATAGCGGTGCTGGCTGAAAGGCCCCATGTCCAGGAGGAATCCATCTCTGTGGGGAGGAGAGTGCAAGCTTCCCTTCAAAAAATGGTAGCAGGGGATGATGTGGAGACCTACCTCACCATTTTTGAAAGAGCCGCTGAAAGAGAGAAACTCCCAGCCGAACAGTGGGTAGACACCCTTGCTCCTTTCCTGAGTGGGGAGCCACAGAAAGCCTACTATGATTTGAGTGAGCAGGATGCCAGACAGTACCCAAAACTGAAAGCAGAAATTCTCGCTCGCTTGGGTGTAACATCTGCGGTCAGAGCCCAGCGAGTGCACAACTGGACTTTCCAATTGGATAAACCAGCGAGGTCGCAAATGTATGATCTTTTTCACCTGGCTAAAAAATGGCTACAGCCAGAGGTATCTACAGCCACTCAGGTGGTGGAAAGAGTGGTCCTGGACCGGTTTGTTTGTGCTCTACCAGTTCGGATACAGCGCTGTGTGGGACAAGCGGACCCCAGGGATGTGGATCAGCTCGTCGCCCTAGTGGAGCGGTATCTGAACACCGAGGAGTATCTCCAAGACCTCTCTCCTACTTGGCCGGCCCCAGGGAGCCAGAAGTCTACTGATCGCGGTAAGACTGTTCCTAATCTAAAGGGGGCGAGGGAGGGCCGTAAAGTAGGAACTGAGACTGACCTATTAGCCAGACCTCTTAAGCCAGTTAGCCCTAGACAGCCTTGGGCGTTCAAAAACATTGTTTGCTGGCGATGTCAAGGACTGGGCCACGTGGCTGCCAACTGTCCTTTGGCTGAGCCTATGGAGTGTGACAGTGGGCGGAGGAGGTCATTGTTTGCGGGACCTGCCTACTCTGCCTTGCCGACCCCAGATATGGAGCGACAAACTTGCAGCTTGGTGATTGAAGGACACTCAGTTCAAGCTCTGTTGGACTCTGGTAGTCTAGTGACTCTTGTGCATGGCAGCCTGGTGGACACTAGGAAGCTGCAAAAGAGACAGATGGGGGTCATCTGCATACATGGGGATACAAAAGAGTACCCCACTGCTATAGTCTCTTTTGAAACCCCGTGCGGGAAAGTAACCCATGAAGTGGGGGTTGTAAACAGTCTGTTGCATACTGTCATTGTGGGGTGTGATTTTCCTCTGTTTTGGAAAATGTGGAATATGCTTGATAAGTGTTTAAGTGGGTCTGCTGTAGATCCCATTCCCCTGGCTGAGACTGAAAATGTGCAAACAGTAGGGGTGACCCAGAGTGAAACCGAGAATTTTCCCTTAGCAGTGCTTGCAGGTGATACTGATGATGTCCCGGAAATTGGTCTCCCTGACTTGCCAGTCTCCAATGATAACTTTGGGACAGCTCAACTCAGGGACCCAACATTAACCCACGCATGGCAAAGTGTGAAAGTAGTCAATGGGGTACCTCAAGATACTGGGGTAGAGAAAATATTTCCCCATTTTTCTATAGAGAATGAACTCTTATATAGAGTTGATGAGCAAAATGGGCAGGTTGTGGAGCAACTTGTGGTCCCAAAATCGCATCGCCAAAAGGTGATGGATCTAGCCCATTCACATGTGCTAGGAGGGCACTTGGCTTATGAAAAAACCAAAGACCGGATCTTGCAGAGGTTTTATTGGCCCGGGGTACATAAAGAGATAAAAGAATACTGTGATTCATGCCCAGAGTGTCAATTACACAACCCGGTAGCGACCTTTAGGAGTCCGTTAGTACCACTCCCGATTATTGAAACTCCCTTTGAGAGGATTGCAATGGATTTGGTGGGACCTCTTGTTAAGTCTGCCAGAGGTCACCAATACATTTTGGTTGTCCTTGATTATGCTACCCGCTATCCTGAAGCAATACCTCTAAGGAAAACCTCTGCAAAAGTGATAGCCAAGGAGTTGTTCCAGATGTTTACTAGAGTGGGCATACCTAAAGAAGTACTCACTGACCAGGGGACGCCCTTTATGTCAAAGGTTACAAAAGAGTTGTGTAAACTGTTGAAAATAACTCACTTGCGTACCTCAGTTTATCATCCCCAAACGGATGGGTTAGTTGAAAGGTTCAACAAAACCTTAAAAGGGATGCTCAGAAAAGTGGTGGCACAGGATGGGAAAGACTGGGATTGTCTTTTACCATATCTTATGTTTTCTGTACGGGAGGTGCCTCAAGCATCTACCGGATTTTCTCCGTTCGAGCTAGTGTATGGTCGGCACCCTCGGGGTCTTTTGGATATTGCAAAAGAGACCTGGGAGAGTGAGGCTACACCCTACAAAAGTGTGATTGAACACTTGTCCCAAATGCAGGAAAGGATTGGAAAAGTAATGCCCATTGTAAAAGAACACTTGCTGCAGGCCCAGGAGAGTCAGTCCCGGGTTTACAACAGGTCGGCTAAAGTAAGAAACTTCAACCCTGGGGATAGGGTATTAATCCTTGTCCCCACAGTAGAAAGTAAATTTTTGGCCAAATGGCAAGGACCTTATGAAATAGTTGAGAAGGTCGGAGAGGTGAATTACCGGGTTCACCAACCAGGTAGACGTAAGCCCTACCAAATTTATCATGTGAACCTAATCAAACCCTGGAAGGACCGAGAGGTGTTAGCAGCTTACAGCAGTGGGAAAAAGGAATGTAGCTTTGAGATACCAGAGGTAAAAATTGCAGACACTTTGTCAGGATCTCAAACCCAAGAGGCAAAGGAGTTTGTAATAAAAAATAAAGATGTATTTTCTGAGCTACCTGGTCGAACAGATATAATTGAACATGATATTATAACCGAACCAGGGGTCAGAGTCAACCAAAAGCCTTATAGAATACCTGAGGCTAGACGTAAAGCTGTCTCCCAAGAAGTCCAAACAATGCTTCAGTTAGGGGTTATAGAGGAGTCCCATAGTGACTGGTCTAGTCCTATAGTCTTGGTTCCCAAACCTGATGGCACCATACGTTTCTGTAATGACTTCAGGAAACTGAACACTGTCTCAAAGTTTGATGCTTACCCAATGCCTCGAGTGGATGAGCTGATTGATAGGCTTGGTAATGCTAGGTTCTTTACCACATTAGATCTTACAAAAGGTTACTGGCAAGTACCGTTGACTGAGAGGGCCAAAGAAAAAACTGCTTTTAGTGTCCCTGATGGCCATTTTCAGTATGTAGTCCTTCCCTTTGGTTTGCATGGGGCCCCGGCCACATTTCAGAGGATGATGGACAAAATTTTAAGACCACATCGTAGATACGCAGCTGCCTATTTAGATGATGTGATAATCCATAGCACGGATTGGGAAAGTCATCTACCCAGGGTAGAAGCCGTCCTGAATTCTATTAGGGAAGCAGGGTTAACAGCGAATCCAAAAAAATGTGCCATTGGGCAAGAAGAGGCAAAGTACTTGGGGTACATGATTGGGCGAGGAGTTATAAAACCTCAAATAAACAAAGTGGAAGCCATCCAGAGCTGGCCAAGGCCTTTGAACAAAAAACAAGTCAGAGCATTCCTAGGTTTAACTGGTTATTATAGGCGTTTTATTGAAAATTTTGCCAGCATTGCGAGCCCTTTAACAGACCTTACAAAAGGGAAGGATTCAACCATGGTCAAATGGACCACGGAAGCGGAACAGGCCTTTCAGAACCTGAAGCAGGCTCTATGTGCCCACCCAGTGTTAGTCACACCAGATTTTAAAAAGGAGTTCATTGTGCAAACAGATGCCTCGGATGTTGGTATAGGGGCTGTGTTGTCGCAAGTAAGGGCTGGGGAAGAGCATCCTGTAGTATACCTGAGTAAAAAGTTAAATGAACATGAAAAGAAATACTCCATTGTAGAAAAGGAGTGTTTGGCAGTTAAGTGGGCCATAGAAGCTCTCAGGTATTATTTGGTAGGGAGAACATTCAAACTGGTAACTGACCATGCCCCCCTTAAATGGATGTGCCAAAACCGTGAGAAAAACAGGCGAGTGACCCGATGGTTCATGTCTCTTCAAGATTATAGTTTTACAGTTGAACATAGGCCCGGGCGTCAGCTTGGAAACGCAGATGCCCTGTCCAGGATGTACTGTTTAAGGGCACAGAGTGTTCCTACCCCAAGGTCGAAACAGGGGGGGAGGATATGTGACAGGACCAGGGGGAAAGTGGTGGAAGGAGTCTACATTTCACCTAGGTTCCTGTCCTATACGTTCTAAAAAGCAGCCAGGGAATTGCATTATTCAGTTGGATTTATCGCTAGAGAGCCATTGTGCTGAGGGCTATTGTGCCACATATATATAAAATAACATCTTCTTCTTTTTTTCCCCTGATGAATCCGGTCACATTTGTATTGGAGGAAACGCGTTGGGAAATTCGTTATTTCTTCATTTTTTTGGCTGTACAGACACTGGGAGCAACTTTTTATAGGGACAGGACAACAGGGAAAGCCACCGATAAGTGGGGTCGCTTCCTTGGAGGTGATTCTCCCGCATCTAGGCGGGAGATCTCTCCGCTTTTAGGCAGAATCTTAATAGTCTGGTAGGGACATTTATCTCCCTAGTTCCTGTCTTTTCCTGCAAATAGAAAAATTGTCTTATTTCAACTCCTCTCTACTAAGATGCTTGTGGACCCTCCTACTACACCTCTTCTGTTGTGGTTCATCTCCATATAGAAAATAATCATCAAACCGTGAGTGGGACTCTCTGGTCCAAATTTGAGCATAAGAGATTGTGTATTTTGCTTTGTGTCTCATTGTACCTAAGTCCATATCATCTGACCTATGCAGCTATCCAAAAGACACATATTATTATTGTTTGTGGGACTTATTTTTAACTAATAATTACTAAAAGTTAAGTTTTAAGTAGGACAATTACTCAGTGATACCCAGCCAGGGAATTGACAGCAAGGAAAACTAGGTTTTCTCTTTGCAAGGGTTTTGTTAAAAACCTGGTTAGAAGGGCCTGGCTGCTTGGAGCAGGGAGAGTTGGGTGGGTCCCTGCTCCAATTAGCCACTCCAGGTATTCAGTGTAACTGTGGCTAATCACCTTGGAACCTGAGTGTGCTATAAAAGGGCAAACAGCTCACTAGCTGATCTCTCTGCTCCTGGGAAGAACCCTTATGTGTGAGTAAAAACAACAGTGTGTTTTGTTGATGGAGCTGGGCACAAGGCTCAGTTTCATGTAGTTAGGGACTACTACCTGTCTAGAAGTAGTGGCCAGACGGCCAGGTATTTCATTTGTTTTGAACTGTTTTGTTTAATTCTTTTTCTGCAAAAGTCAATAAAACTGGCTGAGGCCAGTTGCACCATACTTGCTTGGACTGGACTGTGTTTTATGTGCCTATAGCGCCCGTCTATTCCAGGAGACGGCGGTCCCGTGAGCTAATCCCGCTACAGCCTCAAATACCACAAACTAGTTATTTTGAGAATGGCAAATTTGGGAATGCTTTTTCAACCCAGAACAAAAAGTCTGCTTTTACGGTCACTACAAATAACTTGACCAGCTAAAACTGTGCAGATTTGGTTGAATAGAGATGTGAGACCTGTTTTTTTTTTGCGCTGTGTGACAGGTATAGGTTTAATCACAGAATGACACTTCTATCAGCACGCTAGCGTGTGTCTTAGGTTTTTCTGAATGACACTATCAATACCTTCAATGTAAGATTTTCTTTTTGGGATAGATTTCAAGTAGGCCTCAAATACCACAAACTAGTTATTTTGAGAATGGCAAATTTGGGAATGCTTTTTCAACCCAGAACAAAAAGTCTGCTTTTACGGTCACTACAAATAACTTGACCAGCTAAAACTGTGCAGATTTGGTTGAATAGAGATGTGAGACCTGTTTTTTTTTGCGCTGTGTGACAGTTATAGGTTTAATCACAGAATGACACTTCTATCAGCACGCTAGCGTGTGTCTTAGGTTTTTCTGAATGACACTATCAATACCTTCAATGTAAGATTTTCTTTTTGGGATAGATTTCAAGTAGGCCTCAAATACCACAAACTAGTTATTTTCAGAATGGCAAATTTGGGAATGCTTTTTCAATCCAGAACAAAAAGTCTGCTTTTACGGTCACTACAAATAACTTGACCAGCTAAAACTGTGCAGATTTGGTTGAATAGAAATGTCAGGTCTATTTTTTAGGCGCTGGGTGACAGGCTCAACTTGCCCCTGATGTAATATATGGCCAAAAAATAACCACACTGTTGATGGTTAAATGCACTTGGGTGACACAGGCTCAGCCTGCACCAGATGTAGTATATGGCCAAAAAATAATCAGACTGTTGATGGTTAAATGCACTTGGGTGACACAGGCTCAGCCTGCACCAGATGTAGTATATGGCCAAAAAATAATCAGACTGTTGATGGTTAAATGCACTTGGGTGACACAGGCTCAGCCTGCAGCTGATGTAGGATATAGCACAAAATAACCACACTATCGATGGTTAAATACACTTGGGTGACACAGGCTCAGCCTGCAGCTGATGTAGTATATGGCCAAAAAATAATCAGACTGTTGATGGTTAAATGCACTTGGGTGACACAGGCTCAGCCTGCAGCTGATGTAGTATATGGCCAAAAAATAACCAGACTGTTGATGGTTAAATGCACTTCGGTGACACAGGCTCAGCCTGCAGCTGATGTAGGATATAGCACAAAATAACCACACTATCGATGGTTAAATACACTTGGTGATAGCTCGTGCTGGCGCACCACAAGTCACAAAATGGCCGCCGATCACCCCAGAAAAAAAGTGATCTAAAAACGCTCTGGGCAGCCTCAAAAAGTGAGCAAGTCAATAATAGCACTTCAATGATCCACAGCTGCAGATCGATCACAGAATGAAGTCTTTTGGAGGAGTTACTCTGCCTAATCTCGCCCTAACGTCGCAGCTGCAACCTCTCCCTATACTGATCATAGCAGAGTGACGTGCGGCGCTACGTGACTCCAGCTTAAATAGAGGCTGGGTCACATGGTGCACTGGCCAATCACAGCCATGCCAATAGTAGGCATGGCTGTGATGGCCTCTTGGGCCAAGTAGTATGACGCTTGTTGATTGGCTGCTTTGCAGCCTTTCAAAAAGCGCCAAGAAAGCGCCGAACACCGAACCCGAACCCGGACTTTTATGAAAATGTTCGGGTTCGGGTCCGTGTCACGGACACCCCAAAATTCGGTACGAACCCGAACTATACAGTTCGGGTTCGCTCATCCCTAGTCTCGATTTCTGTTGAGACATTCAAATGGTAGAGTCCGAATTTGGCGTAAACAGAATGAGAACATGTATCCATCATGCCTTGTTAGCACTGTGCAGGCTGGTGGTGGTGGTGTAATGGTGTGGGGGATGTTTTATGGGCACACTTTAGGCCCCTTAGTGCCAATTGGGCATCGTTTAAATGCCTAGGGCTACCTGAGCATTGTTTCTGACCATGTCCATCCCTTCATGACCACCATGTACCCATCCTCTGATGGCTACTTCCAGCAGGATAATGCACCATGTCACAAAGCTCGAATCATTTCAAATTGGTTTCTTGAACATGACAATGAGTTCACTGTACTAAAATGGCCCCCACAGTCACCAGATCTCAACCCAATAGAGCATCTTTGGGATGTGGTGGAACGGGAGCTTCGTGCCCTGGATGTGCATCCCTCAAATCTCCATCAACTGCAAGATGCTATCCTATCAATATGGGCCAACATTTCTAAAGAATGCTATCAGCACCTTGTTGAATCAATGCCACGTAGAATTAAGGCAGTTCTGAAGGCAAAAGGGGGTCCAACACCGTATTAGTATGGTGTTCCTAATAATTCTTTAGGTGAGTGTATTTGCCAAGAATCTCAAATTTACTTAATAAGCATAGCATTAGCAGTAGAATACTTATTTTTTTACTTTATTTGGTTTGCAGAGTGGTTGCATTGTATTTTTTTTCTTAGAGATTGTTGTTACACGCCCCATATCTCTGCAACTGCATATATACAAAGGGGCTAGGGAAATATATAAAAAATTTTGTCTAAAACATGCTTAGCTTATTTATATATTTCTGACCATCAGATTTACAGTACAGATGCTGCCCAAACCCCTGAGGAAGCCAGGCTAGCAGGCGAAACATGTCGGTGGGCAGTTTCTAGGTTTGAGATGTACTGTTCAGCTTTTCCACTGAGCGAAACAGTTTGTTTTCAGTAGCAATATTTGTGGCAGAGACCCTTAGTCACATCAATGTGTGAAGGTAGAAGACTAAATTCCTCACAGTAACCAGTGATGCAACTGGGAATGTACGACATACCATCAGTTGGTCTGTTACCTCAGTAGGGAAAGTGCACATCCCTGCAGGGGTATAGTAAAGCAAACACGCACACGCCAGTGGTTGGCGACAGGGAACAGTTTACTTTTAATTCCCTTCTTTTGTATAGTTCACCATTGTTGTTTTAAGTGTGTCAAATAAAAGTTACATTTTATTAAGATATAATTATCTGGTGTGGGGTTTCGCTTTGGTAGATAGAGTAAAAAGACGCAGTACAGAGGCCAAATACAAGTTCTTAACTCAAACTTCAGTGTTTATTCACACTTGCGGCAGTTGCATAAAACAACACGTCACTTTGCAGTCTTTGGTGTTTATTCACACACAAATGGAAAGTTTAATTTGCACAGAACAACATCTCACTTTGCAGTCTTTGGTGTTAATTTACACACAATGGAAATGTAACGGTCACGTCCACACACACACAGGGGGAAGGATAGTGACCACTGCGCTCCACCCTCACCCCTGGCCCTGCCTACTTGCCTCACGAGTCCTGATGACAGGGGACAACTGGATGACAGTCCCTAACTTAGGATACGTGCAGGGAAGACAGACAAGACAAAATATGGAACATGAACGGACCGGGTCAGAACCAAGAGAGCTACGCAGTACAAAGGGTTAAGCAAAGAATGGTCAGGAGAAGCCGGGGTCAAATACCAGGAGAGTAGAGAAGTACAAGAGGAGTCCTAAGAGAGTAGTCAGGTGGGAGCCGAGGTCACAATACCAGGACGGATGCGCAGTACAGGAGGAGCAGGCAAAGGATCGTCAGGGAACAGAATCAGGTGAGTATTCAGTAGTCCAACAAATAGCCAGGAACCTAGAAATTAACAGGCAACCTGTGGCTAGAAGGCTGCCTGTATTTATAGTGGGGAGTGAGGGTCATGTGAAGTGGCCAGCGTCACATGACCGACAGACCAACCAGTTGAGCACCGAGTGATCAGCTCGGCGCTCAAGGCAGACTTAGGAGCAGGGAGCCACCCAGCAGTAAAGCCGCCCTGGGAATGAGGTCAAACACAGATCCTCATTCCCAAAGCTAAGCAACAGTTCTGCGGGCAATGGGGGACCGAGTGCACCTTCGGAACCCCGTTACAGTACCCCCCCTTTTACGAGGGCTACCCGACCCAAGACTTCAGGCGATGGCTTTTCAGGGTGTTCTAAATTAAATTTACGAACCAGTCTAGGAGCATAAACCTCCCTGGCAGGTACCCAAGATCTCTCTTCAAGTCCATACCCCTTCCAGTGAATCAGGTACTGCAAGGAGTTACGCACCTTCCTGACATCCACTATTTTAGACACGACATACTCGACAGCATCATTAACTAGAACCGGCGGAGGCAAGGCTTTCGATGGTACTACCGGTTCAAAATATTTTTTAAGTAGAGATTTATGGAACACATTATGAATGTGGAATGACTCGGGCAGCTCCAACCTAAATGATACCGGGTTAATAACCTCCGTGATCTTATATGGTCCAATAAAACGAGGAGCAAATTTTCTAGAAGCTACCTTGAGAGATAGATTCTTGGAGGACAACCATACTTTATCCCCAACCTGAAAGTTCACCCCCCTTGAACGTCTCCTATCGGCCTTGAGTCTTTGAGAACTTTGAGCCTTTTCTAGGTTCGATTGAACCCGGACCCAAACTGTGCACAGTTCGGAGGAGAGTTTATCAGCTTCAGGGTTAGAGGAGGAGACGGACGACCCAGAATGAAAACGGGGATGAAAACCATGGTTACAAAAGAAAGGGGAGACCCCAGCAGAAGAATTGACACGGTTATTCAAAGCAAATTCAGCCAACGGAAGGAATTTGACCCATAATTGCTGGTCATCAGCAACATACAACCTCAGGAATTGTTCCACAGACTGATTAAGGTGTTCAGTCTGCCCATTACTCTCAGGATGGTAGGCGGAAGAAAAAGACAACGAAATTTTACATCTTTGACAGAAGGCTCTCCAGAATTTGGACACAAACTGCACACCCCTGTCCGAAACAATATTTTACGGGATGCCATGTAAACGAACAATCTCTCTCACAAAAATAGATGCCAGGGTTTTAGCATTCGGAAGTTTAGACAGGGGAATGAAATGAACCATCTTGCTAAACCTATCGACCACTACCCAAACCACAGTCTTACCCTCCGCCAGCGGTAGGTCAGTTATAAAGTCCATCGAGATATGGGACCAGGGTCTACTGGGAATGGGTAGGGGTCGTAGGTTACCAGCAGGGCGAGTCCTAGGTGTCTTAGACCTGGCACAAACCTCACAGGCTGACACGTAGGACTTGACATCCCTGGTTAGAATGGGCCACCAATAAGATCTAGAAACCAGATCCTTAGTGCCCTCAACACCCGGATGTCCACAAAAGGCAGAATCGTGACACTCACCCAACAGCTGGAGACGAAATTGTATGGGAACAAACAACTTATCTGTTGGGGTGGATGCCGGTGCCAGATGTTGTTCAGACCTAATGCGAGCCGAGATATCCTGGGTTAGAGCCGCTAAGATGTTTGCTGGTAGGATGGATTCAAGCAGCGTCTCAGTGGGTTGAAAAGCATGGAAGCTCCGAGATAATGCGTCTGCCTTCACATTTTTACTTCCCGGCCTGAACGTAATGGAGAAATCAAAACGGGTAAAAAACAGAGCCCATCGGGCTTGTCGGGGATTCAACCTCTTAGCAGACTCGAGAAACATTAGGTTTTTATGATCAGTGACAACAGTTACTCGATGCCTTGCCTCCTCCAAAAAATGTCTCCACTCCTCAAATGCCCATTTAATAGCCAGCAGCTGCCTATTCCCTATTTCATAGTTTCTCTCCGTGGGAGAGAATTTCCTAGAGAAGAAGGCACACGGTCTCAGGTTAGTGAGGCTAGCAGGACCTTGTGAAAGGACTGCTCCTGCGCCGTCCTCGGACGCATCCACCTCCACAATAAAGGGTCTCTCCTGATCAGGCTGGATCAGAATGGGAGCGCTACTAAATGCCTTTTTTAATGTTTCAAATGAAGAAATGGCCTTGGTAGACCAATTCTCCAAATCCTCCCCTTTCTTAGTAAGGTCGGTCAATGGCTTAGCAATTACAGAAAAATTCATGATAAATTTACGGTAGTAATTAGCGAAACCCAAAAACCGTTGTAAAGCCTTTAAGGATGAAGGCCTTACCCATTCCTTAATTGCTAAAACCTTACCAGGATCCATCTTAAAGGCGTAAGAAGTCAAAACATGCCCTAGAAATAGTTTCTCCTGTACACCAAAGACACATTTCTCTTGCTTAGCGGACAGCTGGTTCTCCCTCAACACCTCTAATACTTGTTTGACATGAGACACATGAGATTCGAAATCAGGAGAGAATATCAAAATGTCGTCAAGATAGACAATAATAAATTTACCTAAGAACTCCCTAAGAATATCGTTCATTAAGTTTTGGAACACAGCTGGGGCATTGCTGAGTCCAAAAGGCATCACCAGATATTCAAAGTGTCCTATCGGAGTATTGAACGCTGTCTTCCATTCGTCTCCCTCCTTGATTCGGATTAGATTGTATGCCCCTTTCAGGTCAATCTTGGAAAACCAGGTTGCCCCCAAAACCTGGTTAAATAAATCCGGAATCAATGGGAGAGAGTATCTATTTTGGACAGTGATTTTATTTAATCTCCGGTAATCAATACAAGGCCTAAGACCACCATCCTTCTTTTTAACAAAGAAAAACCCTGCTCCCATAGGAGAGACTGAAGGTCTGATATGCCCTTTAGCAAGGCTCTCCTTAATATAATCTTCCATAGCCTTGCGTTCGGGCCCTGAAAGATTATAAATTCGACCTTTAGGAAAGGACCACGGACAAGCATGAGTCACACTTAGGTCCCCATTTCACCAACTCTCCTTTGGACCAATCAATTGTGGGGTTATGTAAACGGAGCCAAGGCAACCCTAGTACCACCTCAACCGGTAGGTTCTCCAGGACTAGAAGAGAACATCTCTCAGAGTGGCACACACCCACGTACAGAGAAATTTCAGAGGTACATGACCTCACCGTACCACCAATCAGGGGAGTAGCATCAATAGCCATGACATGGATAGGTGTAGGTAAAGCAAACATTGGAATACCCAATTTACTAGCAAACTCAAAGTCAATAAAGCTGGCCGCTGAACCGGAATCAATAAAGGCCTTACCCGGCCACTTATTAACCCCCAGAGAAATTGTTATGGGTACCAAAAGCTTACCTTTAGAAAAATCAGGGTGTACCTGGTCTTTAGGTTGTCTTGCCTTAGGAGACTTGTCAGAGAGGACCCTCTTAGGATACTTGTTGATCCAATGGCCAGGATCTCCACAGTAGAAGCACTCTCCACGTCTGCGACGAAGATTACCCCGGGTCATGCCAACCTGCATGGGTCCCTCGGTGGAGACCTCAGTGTTGTCCCTGGAAAAGGCCTCTGGCTGGACCACCATCTGAGAACTGAACTGTCCCTCTTGTTGTCTCTCTCTAACTCGTCTGTCAAGTCGGACAACTAGGGTCATCATCTCCTCTAAGGTCTCAGGAATTTGGTAATTGACTAATAGATCTTTTAAATTATCAGATAGACCAGACCTAAACTGACTCTTCAGGGCTGGTTCATTCCATCCTGAGGGGACACACCACCGTCTGAATTGGGTGCAATACTCCTCCGCAGGGAGAAGGCCCTGAACCAGTGCCCTAAGAGCCGTCTCGGCTACCAGGGCCCTGTCTGGTTCGTCATAGAGGGTACCCAGGGCCTGAAAAAAAACCTCCACAGAAGTTAGACAACTGGCCTCAGGAGGTAACGAAAATGCCCTGTCCTGGGGATCACCCTGTAGTAGAGAAATGATAATCCCCACGCGTTGGCTCTCGGGACCAGAGGACACGGGGCGCAAACGGAAGTAGAGTTTGCAATTCTCCTTAAAGGAGAGAAACCTCTTTTGGTCTCCAGAAAAGGGTTCTGGGAGCTTGATCTGCGGTTCAAAATGTGGACTGGAGGACAGAGGAGTGAAGAACCTTGCCCTAACTCACAAGAACGGAGTTTCTCTCCTAGCTCCTGCACCATCTGTGTCAAATTAGAGATATGGTCAGTCAGGGTAGTAAGAGGATTCATGATACAGTGGTTATTGGGCCTGTTAATCTGTAACGGTCATGTCCACACACACACAGGGGGAAGGATAGTGACCACTGCGCTGCACCCTCCCCCTGGCCCTGCCTACTTGCCTCACAAGTCTTGATGACAGGGGACAACTGGACGACAGGCCCTAACTTCGGATACGTGCAGGAGAGTAGAGAAGTACAAGAGGAGTCCTAATAGAGTAGTCAGGTGGGAGCTGAGGTCACAATACCAGGACAGATGCGCAGTACAGGAGGAGCAGGCAAAGGATCGTCAGGGAACGGAATCAGGTGAGTATTCAGTAGTCCAACAAATAGCCAGGAACCTAGAAATTAACAGGCAACCTGTGGCTAGCAGGCTGCCTGTATTTATAGTGGGGAGTGAGGTTCATGTGACGTGGCCAGCGTCACATGACCGACAGACCAACCAGTTGAGCACCGAGTGATCAGCTCGGCGCTCAAGGCAGACTTAGGAGCAGGGAGCCACCCAGCAGTAAAGCCGCCCTGGGAATGAGGTCAAACACAGATCCTCATTCCCAAAGCTAAGCAACACTTCTGCGGGCAATGGGGGACCGAGTGCACCTTCGGAACCCCGTTACAGGAAAGTTCATATTGCACAAGTCACCTTGTTGGCAGTTCTGCCTCCAGTAGTCCACAGCAGGCTTTAGGGGGCCTGTTCCCCCTGCACATGGGTCTAATCCCTCTAGTCCGGCACAAAACCTCAGATCATAACACAGAGACTCATTTGCTGAGCCCAGATGCCTATTTAAGGACAGCCAGGTGCTGCCAAAACCCAGACCGGCACTTAAACTCCGGTCCGGTATTTGACCTCACCTGGCTGGAAACCAGCCCAGCCGCACATGTTGGAAGGAAAATACCTGCCTTCCCAGACAAAACCCCTCGCTGTGTCACACTGGGTAAAGCTGGTATCCAACCATTGTGTTTGTTTGATTAATCTGCACTTCTCCTGAATATGGAATGGCTGCAATAGGAGATTGTATTATCCATGGGAAACTGTGAATTTAACACTTGCAGATCGGGAAAATTGTGTTTTTTGGCAAAAAAAGTGTGTTTTTAAAAACCCATAAAATGATGGCTGTATTTCTAGCTTAAATTGCACACTGACTAAGCCTGCAAATGCACCAGATGTTGTAAATTGCCAAAAGAAATTTGATTTTCAATGTCCCAAAAGCTCAGATGCAGTGCTGGTGTTCTGAGCTTGCATAAAATGGCCGCCACCGCCCACCTGACTGACTTTTAAAAGTTTTTTTTTTTTGGTCACTGGGCTCAGGGCAGGATAAAAAAATTGTGCCCTGCACCCACAAAACACAATGTATGTAGATCGCTGAGTTAGATTCACATTTTGAGCAAAGATTCTCTCCTATTCTCTCCCTGAAATCACCAGCAGCATCCTCTCCCTACACTAAGCACAGCAGAGTGACGTGCAGCGCTACATGACTCCAGCTTATATAGAGGCTGGGTCACATGCTACACTGGCCAATCACAGCCATGCCATTAGTAGGCATGACTGTGATGCAGGGGCGTAACTAGAAGTGACTGGGCCCCACAGCAAATATTTGTAAGGGCCCCCACAAGCGCGCTTCGCACCTCCCTCCTCCTGTGTAAACCCCACTCCTTTGGCACAGTGTAGCGGTATATTGTATATTGTGTGGCACAGTGGATGCTATATGTGTATAACATAAACATATTTCATATGAAAACTTACAGTTACTTGACCCTTGGGGATCTCGGACACAACTTCAACACTTGGCCGGGGGCTCGGCGGAGCTGATGTTGTGCTTTATCCTAATGAGAAAGATTTCATAATAAGGATTTGGAGAAGGGGCAGAGGGATAGCAGAGCAGGGAGAGGCTGGTGCTGCTACTAGGGGGTCATACCATGGAGGAGTAATAAAGCCCACTACAATGCCCCCCCCCCCCAGTAGTAATAATTCTCCTTATTATGTGACAGTGCAAAAATACCCCCTTGTAATGCCCCCAGTTGAGCTAATGTCCACATAGTGCCCCCATAGTGCCCCCATAATGTCCCAGTATAAAATACCCCTATATAGTGCCCCAAGTAAATTCCCAAATAGTGCTCCTCTCCGCCCTTCCTGCTAGTGCCCCCCATAATGTACCAGTATAAAATGCCCCATATATAGTGCCCCAGTAGATGCCCCCCAATAATGATAGGCTGCCGGCCTAGTGTCCCCCATAATGCCCCCCAATAATGTGCCAGTAAGTGTCCCCATAGATGCCCCCCCATCATGTGCCAGTATCAAGTGCCTCTCTCCTCCCCCCCACATGTCCCAGTATCATAGTGCCATCTCCCCCCCAATGTGCCAGTATCAAGTGCCTCTCTCCTTCCCACCCCCCATGTGCCAGTATCATAGTGCTAAACCCCCCCATGTGCCAGTATCAAGTGCCTCTCTCTTCCCCCCCATGTCCCAGTATTATAGTGCCATCTCTTCCCCCAAAAAAGTGCCAGTATCAAGTGCCTCTCTCCCCCCCATGTGCCAGTATTATAGTGCCAAACCCACCCATGTGCCAGTATCAATGCCAACCCCCCCCCACATGCCAGTATCAAGTGCCTCTCTCCTCCCCCCCATGTACCAGTATCATAGTGCCATCTCCCCCCCCACAAAAAAAGTGCCAGTATCAAGTGCCTCTCTCCCTGTGCCAGTATCAGGTGCCAACCCCCCCTCCCCCCAGGTGCCAGTATCAGGTGCCAACCCCTCTCCCCCCATGTGCCAGTATCAGGTGCCTCTCTCCCCCCCATGTGCCAGTATCAGGTGCCTCTCTCCCCCCCATGTGCCAGTATCAGGTGCCAAGCCCCTCCTAGGTGCCAGTATCAGGTGCCAACCCCCCTCCCCCCATGTGCCAGTATCAAGTGCCCCCCCGCTCCCCCCATGGCAGTAACAGTCGGGTATTAAAAAATAAAAGAAACACTTCTACTTACCACTCCAGTCAGCGATGCGATGCAGCCTCTTCCTGTGTCCCGCCCTGTATGTCCATATATGGAGTCAGTGCTTGTATTTCAGAAAAGCTTCTGCTGGGATTCGAACCCACAACCTTCTGTATCAGAGGCAAAGCACTTAACCACAAGACCATAAGAGCTGCCTTGCTGCTGACTGAAAAAATATGAGACTTCTACTGTTATAGCTGGCTAAGTGTACATCTATACACATGACAGCTGCTCATATATAGAGATATAGCAGAGCTGAGTGTGCTGGGACAGCTGTCATATAGAGATATAGCAGTGCTGGGTGTGTTGGGGCAGCTGTCATGTGTATAGATGTACACTTAGTCAGCTATAACAGTAGAAGTCTCATATTTTTTCAATCAGTTGCAATGCAGCCTTTATGGCTGTGTGGGTAAATGCTTTGCCTCTGATACACTGATACATTGGAGGTTGTGGGTTTGAATCCCAGACACATCAGGAGACTTTAGGAGACAGTAAGATTAGATCACATTAGCGAGGGGGCCTGGTCAGCCGCTGCTGTGAAGGGGCCCTGAACATTAAGACAAGAATCGATATTTAACTAACTTGAAAATAAACTGTCACACACGCTGCCGGGGCGCCGGGCCCCGAAGCAGCTGCTTCCCCGGTAGTTACGCCACTGCCTGGCTGCCTGTGTGTAGTGTCTGTGTGTGTTAAAAAAAAAAAACAGAATGCGGTCCGGACGCCACTGCTATGGTTGCTATGGCGATCCCTACGCCACTGTTGTGATGGCTTCTAAGGGCACAGAGTTAAACGCTTGTTGATTGGCTGCTCTGCAGCCTTTCAAAAAGCACCAAGAAATCAATGAACGCCGAACGCAAACTTTTACTGACATGTTCGGGTTCGGGTTCCAAAAATCCTAAAGTTCGGTACGAACCCGAACTTTACTAGAAACCAACAAATATGAATAACACTTGTTTGGTGTTATGAAACATGCAAACTTTTATTTTACAGCAGCTATAGAGCTGGGGTTGTTGTCACTGATTGATATATTTCTGTTTTTCAGGGTGGATCACAACATAAAGTGCCTGTTGTTATATCAAAAATTTTTAAAGATCAACCAGGTAAAGCTTTCTGTGTTTTATAGATAAAGGTCTGATTTCATTGAAGCATAACTGATGGAAGTTGAATGCTGTGTGATGAATTACTGTATATATTTTTGTAATTGTGTAAAATAAATCATTTTTATTTTTTAGTTATTTTGTAGCAATTATTTTTAAAGAGTAAATTTTGCAGCTTAATCTTTTCATATTTTTATAACTATTTATGTTTTTAAAATAAAAATACCACACTATTAATATATTTCCTTGGAATTTGACTAATGACATTTTTGTCTACGTTTCATGACTAAATACCTAACACTGCAAGACCTTCACATGAATGTACAAAACAAATGAAAAAAAATACATTTGCTTTCATTATTATATAACTGATCTGAAGGGCTGTTCACAATGCCCAAGGATCGGACCAATTGTCGTGAACGAATGTTTCTACAAAACGTTCAATCCTAATAATTGGTTGGTGTAAAGGTGCAACTGATCACCCATCTAAGTGTTTGTTCACACGACCGTGGTTTTGGTTCGCATCCGAGCTGCATTTTTTGCGGCTCGGGTGCGGATTTATTCACTTCAATGGGGCTGCAAATGATGCGGACAGCACTCCGTGTGCTGTCCGCATCCTTTGCTCCATTCCATGGCCCCGCAAAAATTATGAGTCCTGTCCTATTCTTGTCCATTTTGCGGAAAAGAATAGGCATTTCTATAATGGGCCTCCTGTTCCGTTCCCCAAATTGCGGAAGGCAAACGAGCGGCATCCGTGTTTTGCGGATCCGCAATTTGTGGATCCGCAAATCAGTTTTGATATTTTTTATCAACCGCAGCGGCCTCCGGTACTTCGCTAGCCTCCCCTTTGTAAGACAGGCTTGCTTTTTTTCTTGGGTAGTCTCAGGGAATACCCCTAAATTTAGTAGTCCAAAATGTCAAACAGGGGGTATTCTTCTGAAGAGGCCTACAGGATTCTGACCCAGTCGGATGAGGAATGGGAACCCTCATCTGATGAATCTAGCGGGTCAGAATATGAACCTGTAGAAAGCAGTGGCTCTCTGACCCAAAGTTCGGACGAGGAGGTTGAGGTCCCTGGCAGCACCAGGCGTACCCGGCCCCGTGTCGCTAGACCACAGGTTACGCAGGATCCGCTTCAAGAGCAGCAGAGTGGGGCTGTCGCTGCCGGATCACGTGGTGAGGCATACACCAGCAGCGCAGCCATTCCTGGACCTAGTACCAGCACTGCCGTACAACCTGGTGAAGTAGCGAGCACCAGAAGGGCAGTTGAAGCTGGTACGGTGGCACGTGCAGTAGTTACCCCGTCACAGCCACCGCGCAGACAGGCCCGTAGAGCCCCTAGAATCCCTGAGGTGCTGGCAAACCCTGATTGGCAGTCACCAACTTCAGCCGCACCTGTAGTTCCCCCTTTCACCGCCCAGTCTGGAGTTCGGGTTGAGACGGCTCAAATTGGTTCGGCCCTGGGATTTTTTGAGCTGTTCTTGACTGCGGAGCTCTTGGACTTAGTCGTGGCAGAGACAAACCGGTATGCCACACAATTTATAACCGCAAACCCGAGAAGCTATTATGCCCAGCCTTTCCGGTGGAAACCAGTCCAAGTTTCCGAACTTAAAATTTTTCTGGGCCTTCTCCTCAACATGGGCCTGACAAAAAAGCATGAATTGCGGTCATATTGGTCCACGAACCCAATTCATCACATGCCCATGTTCTCTGCTGCTATGTCCAGGACACGATTTGAGACCATCCTGCGTTTTCTGCATTTTAGCGACAACACCACCTCCCGTCCCAGAGGCCACCCAGCTTTTGACCGGCTCCACAAAATTCGGCCCCTCATAGACCATTTCAACCAGAAATTTGCAGATTTGTATACCCCTGAGCAAAACATCTGCGTAGACGAGTCCCTAATACATTTTACCGGGCGCCTTGGCTTCAAACAATACATCCCAAGCAAGCGTGCCCGGTATGGGGTCAAATTGTATAAGCTCTGTGAAAGGGCCACAGGCTATACCCACAAATTTCGGATCTATGAGGGAAAAGATCAGACCCTGGAGCCGGTCGGTTGCCCTGACTACCTGGGGAGCAGTGGGAAGACAGTCTGGGACTTGGTGTCACCCTTATTCGGCAAGGGGTACCATCTTTATGTGGACAATTTTTACACAAGTGTGGCCCTCTTTAGGCATTTGTTTCTAGAACGGATTTGCGCCTGTGGCACCGCGCGAACTAGTCGCGTGGGCTTCCCCCAACGGCTTGTAACCACCCGTCTTGCAAGGGGGGAGAGGGCTGCCTTGTGTAACGAAGAACTGCTCGCGGTGAAATGGAGAGACAAGCGTGACGTTTACATGCTCTCCTCCATTCACGCAGACACGACAATCCAAATTGAAAGGGCAACCCGTGTCATTGAAAAGCCCCTCTCAGTCCACGACTATAATGCGCTCATGGGAGGGGTGGACTTCAATGACCAGATGTTGGCTCCCTATTTAGTTTCCCGCAGAACCAGACGCTGGTATAAGAAGGTGTCTGTATATTTAATTCAATTGGCGCTGTATAATAGTTTTGTTCTCTACAGTAAGGCTGGGAGAACAGGATCCTTCCTCAAATTCCAGGAAGAGATCATCGAGAACCTCCTTTACCCAGGAGGTTCAGTGGCCCCATCCACCAGTGTAGTTAGCCGTCTACACGAGCGACATTTCCCCAGTGTCGTTGCTGGTACCTCAACCCAACCGCCACCCCGAAAAAAATGTCGTGTCTGTAGCAGGAGTGGAATAAGGCGTGACACCCGCTATTTCTGTCCTGACTGCCCTGACCACCCTGCCCTATGCTTAGGAGAGTGTTTCCGGAAGTACCACACACAGGTACACCTAGCATAGGGATTGCATCTCACAGGACAGGCACACAGGGCTATTAGGGCCCTTTTACTCACAGCTGCTGCAAACCTCTCCTTTCACCTGGGATAAAGTGCATAACGTACTTTGCCACATCTTTGGGCGATTTGCGCTTTGCACATTGTCCCATGGGGAAGGAGAGGTTTGTTCTATAAAGGTAAAAAAAACTAAACAAAAAAAAATTACCGGTAAGTAAAAAAGTTAAAAAAGTTAAAAAAAAGTTAATATGTTCTGTTCTAAAGTTAATAAAGTTATTGCGTTGCGGCCTGGTTTTTTCTTTTTTGTTTTGTTTTTTTTACCTTTCAGGTGGACCAACCGATCGACTAGCTGCAGCACTGATGTGCATTTGGACAGAAGCATTGCGCTGCTGTCAGATTACACGCAAGTCGGTGTATGCGGCGCTGCAAGACGAGATTTCTCCTCTGCAGTAAAAGATACGTTTGCCGAGGCATATGAGCTGAGGAGGTGGCGGTGTTCATATACTTTGGCAAACACTTTGTATATATAAAAGAAAAAATCCCGGCAATGATTTTTTCATCCACATCGATTGATGTGAATGGAGAAATCGGGTTTGCCAGGGCATACGAGCTAAGTGGGTATGGATGTTGGGCGGAGCTCCTATGTCCTGGCAGACGCCTTTCCCCTCCTTTTTCTTTTTTTGGCAGAGATTTTTTCATCCACATTGATCGATGCGAATGAAGAAATCTGTGCCATTCATTTTTTTCTTTCAGCCCAGAGGCTGAACGGAAAATAAAAATCTCATTACCTGTATGCTCAATATAAGGAGAATAGCAGAAACTCCTAATGCTGGGCATACATGTAATGATTGCGGAGACCCTCAAATGCCAGGGCAGTACAAACACCCCACAAATAACACCATTTTGGAAAGAAGACACCCCAAGGTATTCGCTGAGGGGCATATTGAGTCCATGAAAGATTGAAATTTTTGTCCCAAGTTAGCGGAAAGGGAGACTTTGTGAGAAAAAACTAAAAAAAATCTATTTCCGGTAACTTGTGCCAAAAAAAAAAAAATTCTATGAACTCGCCATGCCCCTCATTGAATACCTTGGGGTGTCTTCTTTCCAAAATGGGGTCACATGTGGGGTATTTATACTGCCCTGGCATTTTAGGGGCCCCAAAGCGTGAGAAGAAGTCTGGTATCCAAATGTCTAAAAATGCCCTCCTAAAAGGAATTTGGGCACCTTTGCCCACCTAGGCTGCAAAAAAGTTTCACACATGTGGTATCTCCGTATTCAGGAGAAGTTGAGGAATGTGTTTTGGGGTGTCTTTTTACATATACCCATGCTGGGTGAGATAAATATCTTGGTCAAATGCCAACTTTGTATAAAAAAATAGGAAAAGTTGTCTTTTGCCAAGATATTTCTCTCACCCAGCATGGGTATATGTAAAATGACACCCCAAAACACATTCCCCAACTTCTCCTGAGTACGGTGATACCAGATGTGTGACACTTTTTTGCAGCCTAGGTGGGCAAAGGGGCCCATATTACAAAGAGCACCTTTCGGATTTCACTGGTCAGTTTTTACAGAATTTGATTTCAAACTCCTTACCACACATTTGGGCCCCTAGAATGCCAGGGCAGTATAACTACCCAACAAGTGACCCCATTTTGGAAAGAAGAGACCCCAAGGTATTTCGTGATGGGCATAGTGAGTTCATAGAACTTTTTATTTTTTGTCACAAGTTAGTGGAATATGAGACTTTGTAAGAAAAAAAAAAAAAAAAACATCATTTTCCGCTAACTTGTGCCAAAAAATAAAAAGTTCTATGAACTCACTATGCCCATCAGCGAATACCTTAGGGTGTGTACTTTTCGAAATGGGGTCATTTGTGGGGTGTTTGTACTGTCTGGGCATTGTAGAACCTCAGGAAACATGACAGGTGCTCAGAAAGTCAGAGCTGCTTCAAAAAGCGGAAATTCACATTTTTGTACCATAGTTTGTAAACGCTATAACTTTTACCCAAACCATTTTTTTTTACCCAAACATTTTTTTTTTATCAAAGACATGTAGAACAATAAATTTAGAGCAAAATTTATATATGGATCTCGTTTTTTTTGCAAAATTTTACAACTGAAAGTGAAAAATGTCATTTTTTTGCAAAAAAATCGTTAAATTTCGATTAATAACAAAAAAAGTAAAAATGTCAGCAGCAATGAAATACCACCAAATGAAAGCTCTATTAGTGAGAAGAAAAAGAGGTAAAATTAATTTGGGTGGTAAGTTGCAAGACCGAGCAATAAATGGTGAAATTAGTGTAGGTCAGAAGTGTAAAAAGTGGCCAGGTCTTTCAGGGTGTTTAAGCACTGGGGGCTGAGGTGGTTAATTACTGAATAATATATTAAATTTTATTTCCTGTCACCTATGCATAGCAGGTGTTTATTTACGTCTAAAATTGTATAATGTCAACCCAAGAATGTAACAGAAAAATGATTGAAATTTATTAAGCTGTCAACTAGGTAGAGGAGGGGTATATTAAACCCAAAAATTGGTGAATTTCACCAAAAAATGTAACTGACAATTTTTTATTTTTTTTAAACCGGTCTACTAGGTATATGAGTGGTACATCACACCCAAAAATTGGTGAATTTTACCGGAAAATGTAACTGACAATTTTTTCGTTTTTTTCCGGTCTACTAGCTATAGGAGTGGTACATCACACCCAAAAATTGGTGAATTTCACCAGAATATATAACTGACAATTTTTTTTTTGTTTAACCTGTCTACTAGGTATAGCAGTGGTACTATACACCCAAAAATTTGTTAATTTCACCAGAAAATGTAACTGACAACTTTATTTTTTTTTTTTTTTTTACCGGCCTACTAGATATAGCAGTGGTACTATACACATCAAAATTAGTGAATTTCACCCTAAAATGTAAATGACAATTGTTATTTTTTTAACCGGCTTACTAGGTATAGCAGTGGTACTATACACCCAAAAATTGGTTAATTTCACCCGAAAATGTAAATGACAATTTTTTTATTTGTTTAACCTGTCTACTAGGTAAAGCAGTGGTACTATACACCCAAAAAATTGTTAATTTCACCAGAAAATGTAACTGACAATTTTTTTTATTTTTTTTTACCGGTCTACTAGGTATAGCAGTTGTACTATACACCCAAAAATTGGTAAATTTCACCCGAAAATGTTAATGACAATTTATTTTTTTAACCAGCCTACTAGATATAGCAGTGGTACTATACACCCAAAAATTTGTGAATTTCATCCAAAAATGTAAATTACAAAGTAGTGAAATGATATAAAATAAAATACGTACAAAAAAAATAAATTGATTTATGAGGTGGAGTTCCATATGGAGTAGGAGTTTGAGGAGGTGGTGGACGTTGCGGTGTAGGTGGAAGTGGCGGTGGAGGAGGACGAGGTAGCCAACACAGGTTTTTGGTTTTAATTTAATTTTTTTAAATTAGGGTACACTCTAAAAGAGTGTGAAATATTGAAAAACAAGAATGAGCAATTGCGCTGCAGTTGGCGGGTTAGTGCCGGTATACATGTCTAGTCTGCACAAGGTATGGACAAGTCCTGAGGGAACCATGCCTGGTTCATTTTAATGAACGTGAGCTTGTCCACATTGGCTGTGGACAGGCGGCTGCACTTGTCTGTGATGACGCCCCCTGCCGTGCTAAGCATATGTTCAGATAATACACTGGCTGCAGGGCAGGCCAACACCTCCAAGGCGTAAAGGGCAAGCTCAGACCATGTGCCCAATTTAGAGACCCAGACGTTGAAGGGGGCAGACCCGTCATTCAGTACGTGTAGGCGTGTGCACACATACTGCTCCACCATGTTGGTGAAATGCTGCCTCCTGCTAAGACGTTCCATATCAGCTGGTGGTGCTGGTTGTTGTAGTGTGCTGACAAAGCTTTTCCACATTTCGGCCATGCTAGCCCTGCCTTCTGAGGTGCTGGTGGTGCCCCAGCTGCATTGGCGACCTCTTCCTCTGCCTTCGCCTTGTGCTTCCACTGTGCTCCGCTGTCAGGTGGGAATGCCACCAGCAGCACGTCTACCAGCGTGCGCTTGTACTCGCGCATCTTAAGATTATGCTCCAGTGACGGAATTAAGGACGGTACGTTGTCCTTGTAACGGGGATCCAGCAGCGTGGCCACCCAGTAATCAGCACAAGTTAGAATGTGGGCAACTCGCGGTCGTTGCGGAGACACTGCAGCATGTAATCACTCAAGTGTGCCAGGCTGCCCAGAAGCAACGAAAAGCTGTCCTTTGTGGAGGTGTATCATCTGTGTCCTCTGTATCCCCCCATCCACGCACCAGTGATGGCCATGAGCTGGTCTGGGTGCCACCCTGCTGTGAACATGGTTCCTCCTCCTCCATCTCCTCCTCCTCATCCTCCACCTCCTCATCCTCCAGAACTGTGCCCTGGCTGGACAATTGTGTACCTTGGGTTTGTGGGTGCAGGAATCCACCCTCGGAGCCACTTGGGAATGACTGGCCGGAAACCCTACGAAATGATTCCTATTCCTCCTCCTCTGCTACATCCTCTTCCAACATCGCCAGGAGCGTTTTTTCAAGGAGGCATAGAAGTGGGATAGTAACGCTGAGAACGGCGTTATGGGCACTGGCCATGTTGGTGGAGGACTCAAAACAGCGCAACAAGGAACACATGTCTCGCATGGTCTCGCATGGAGGCCCAGTCATTGGTGGTCAAGTGGTGCTGTTCCGCCGAGCGACTCACCCGTGCGTGCTGCAGCTGAAACTCCACTATCGCCTGCTGCTGCTCGCACAGTCTGGCCAGCATGTGCAAGGTGGAGTTCCACCTTGTGGGCACGTCGCATATGAGGCGGTGAGTGGGAAGGTCGAAGTTACGCTGCAGCGCTGACAGGCGAGCAGCAGCAGGGTGAGAACGCCGAAAGCGCGCACAGACGGCCCACACTTTATGCAGCAGCTCTGACATATCGGGCTAATTTTTAAGTAATCCCTGCAACACCAAATTCAGCACATGCGCCAGGCAAGGAATGTGCGTCAAACCGGCTAGTCCCAGAGCTGCTACGAGATTTCGCCCATTATCGCACACTACCAGGCCGGGCTTGAGGCTGACTGGCACAAATCACTCATGTTGTTCAAGGCCCGTCCACAGCTCCTGCGCGGTGTGGGGTTTGTCCCCCAAACAGATAAGTTTTAAATCTGCCTGCTGTCGTTTACCCCTGGCTGTGCTGAAGTTGGTGGTGAAGGTGTTACGCTGACCGGATGAGGAGCTGGTAGAGGATGAGGAAGCAGAGTATGAGGAGGAAGCAACATGAGGCAAACTGAAGCGCCCTGCAATCCTCGTGGTGAAAGGACATGCGCCAAACTGCTATCCACCTCAGGCCAGGCCGCCACTGCATTTACCCATGTGTGCTGTTATGGAGATATAACGGCTCTGACCGTGATTACTGGTCTACGTATCCGTAGTCAGGTGCACCTTGCCACAGATGGCGTTGCACACCTGATTTTGGCCCCCACTTGGTTGTGCAGGGAAGGGATGGCTCGCCTTGAAAAGTAGTGGTGGCTGGGCACGACGTACTATGGGACAGCCACTGCCATAAGGCCATTATAACTATCCATCTCCACCAGATGGAATGACAGAATTTCAAAGGCGAGTAATTTAGAAATGCTGGCATTCAGGGCTAGGGATCGCGGGTGGGTAGGGGGGTACTTTCTCTTCCTCTCCAGCGTTTGGGAGATGGAGAGCTTAACGCTTCCGTGGGACATTGTGGAGATGCTTGGTGACCCAGGTATTGGTGTTGCTGGAAGATCCTCTGTTTGCAGGGTGGCGGGTGGCACTGTCACTCCAGAGGTGGATGATGAGGCCGAGACTGCAGCAGAAGAGGAAGCAGGGGGAGCCAGAGACCTTTCTTGGTTTTTGAGGTGTCTACTCCACTGCAGCTCGTGCTTTGCACTTAAATGCCTGGTCATGCAGGTTGTGCTCAGGTTAAGAACGTTTATGCCTCGCTTCAGGCTCTGATTGCACAGCGTGCAAACCACTCGTGTCTTGTCGTCAGCACATTGTCTGAAGAACTGCCATGCCAGGGAACTCCTTGGAGCTGGCTTTGGTGTGCTCGGTCCCTTGCTGCGGTGGGCAGTAGCAGGCATACTGTCTAGAGGACGGCCGCTCCGCTTTTGCACCCTGCTCTTTCTTCTGCTGTGCTGGTGGCTCTGTGCGACCAGCGCCTCTTCCTCCGAACTACATAGGTCACTCACATGACATTGATTCCATGTGGGGTCGAGGACCTCATCGTCCTCCACATCATCTTCCACTTAGTCTTCACCCCTGCCTTACTTGTCGGTCTGCACACTTTCGAAACCCCCAGCAGTTGGCACCTGTGTTTCGTTATCATCCGAGACGTGCTGCGATGGTCCTCCCATGTACTCATCTTGAAAGATAAGTGGTTGGGCATCGGTGCACTCAATCTCTTCCACTTCTGGGGCAGGGCTAGGTGGATGGCCCTGGGAAACCCTGCTAACAGAGTCATCAAAAAGCAGAAGAGACTGCTGCATGACTTGGGGATCAGACTGCTTGGCTGATTTGCAAGGGGGTGAGGTGAAAGACTGATGTACATCGGCTGCAGGTGCCAACTGTGGTCTTTCAGCAGGAGACTGGGTGGGAGACAATGTGAAGGAACTGGATCCACTGTCAGCAACCCAATCTACTATCGCCTGTACTTGTTCAGGCATCACCATTCGTAGAGCCGCATTAGGCCCGACCAAATACCGCTGCAGGTTCTGTCGCCTACTTGCACCTGAGGAAGGTGTTTCACTTGTGCGTGTAGCTAGCACAGATCGACCATGTCCTCTCCCTGCAACACGATCTCCACCAGCAGCACCACGACCTGGGCCACGTCCCTTATTTGACGCTCTCCTCATATTTCTCGAATTTAGGATCTTGCCCTAAATGGGTGTTTAATTAATATTAGAGTAGAACGACAATTTGTAAAGGGTGTATCTCACACTGCCTGAACCAGACTAGGCAACAATTAAAGATTTCTTTGCCCAAAATGGCTGTATTTTAAATACCTGAATCAAACCCCTGTATGTAAAGGGTGTATCTCACACAGCCTAAACCAGACTAGGCCTCAATTAGAGATTTTTTGGGCCTAAATGGCTGTATTTCAAATATCTGAATCAAACCCCTGTATGTAGAGGGTGTATCTCACACGGCCTGAACCAGTGTAGGCCTGAATGAAAGATTTCTTTGCCCAAAATGGCTGTATTTCAAATGGCTGTATTTCAAATGCCTGAATCAAACCCCTGTATGTAGAGGGTGTATCTCACACGGCCTGAACCAGTGTAGGCCCAAATGAAAGATTTCTTTGCCCAAAATGTCTGTATTTCAAATGGATGTATTTCAAATGCCTGAATCAAACCCCTGTATGTACAAACCGGATTCCAAAAAAGTTGGGACACTAAACAAATTGGGAATAAAAACTGAATGCAATGATGTGGGGATGGCAAATGTCAATATTTTATTTGTAATAGAACATAGATGACAGATCAAACGTTTAATCCGAGTAAATGTATCATTTTAAAGGAAAAATAAGTTGATTCAAAATTTCACGGTGTCAACAAATCCCCAAAAAGTTGGGACAAGTAGCAATAAGAGGCTGGAAAAAGTAAATTTGAGCATAACGAAGAGCTGGAAGACCAAATAACACTAATTAGGTCAATTGGCAACATGATTGGGTATAAAAAGAGCTTCTCAGAGTGGCAGTGTCTCTCAGAAGCCAAGATGGGTAGAGGATCACCAATTCCCACAATGTTGCGCAGAAAGATAGTGGAGCAATATCAGAAAGGTGTTACCCAGCGAAAAATTGCAAAGACTTTGCATCTATCATCATTAACTGTGCATAACATCATCCGAAGATTCAGAGAATCTGGAACAATCTCTGTGCGTAAGGGTCAAGGCCGTAAAACCATACTGGTTGCCCGTGATCTCCGGGCCCTTAAACGACACTGCACCACAAACAGGAATGCTACTGTAAAGGAAATCACAGAATGGGCTCAGGAATACTTCCAGAAACCATTGTCAGTGAACACAATCCACCGTGCCATCCGCCGTTGCCAGCTGAAACTCTACAGTGCAAAGAAGAAGCCATTTCTAAGCAAGATCCACAAGCTCAGGCGTTTTCACTGGGCCAGGGATCATTTAAAATGGAGTGTGGCAAAATGGAAGACTGTTCTGTGGTCAGACGAGTCACGATTCAAAGTTCTTTTTGGAAATCTGGGACGCCATGTCATCCGGACCAAAGAGGACAAGGACAACCCAAGTTGTTATCAACGCTCAGTTCAAAAGACTGCATCTCTGATGGTATGGGGTTGCATGAGTGCGTGTGGCATGGGCAGCTTGCATGTCTGGAAAGGCACCATCAATGCAGAAAAATATATTCAGGTTCTAGAACAACATATACTCCCATCCAGACGTCATCTCTTTCAGGGAAGACCCTGCATTTTTTAACAAGATAATGCCAGACCACATTCTGCATCAATCACAACATCATGGCTGCGTAGGAGAAGGATCCGGGTACTGAAATGGCCAGTCTACAGTCCAGATCTTTCACCTATAGAGAACATTTGGCGCATCATAAAGAGGAAGGTGCAACAAAGAAGGCTCAAGGCGATTGAACAGTTAGAGGCCTGTATTAGACAAGAATGGGAGAGCATTCCTATTTCTAAACTTGAGAAACTGGTCTCCTCGGTCCCCAGACGTCTGTTGAGTGTTGTAAGAAGAAGGGGAGATGCCACACAGTGGTGAAAATGGCCTTGCCCCAACTTTTTTGGGATTTGTTGACACCATGAAATTCAGATTCAACATATTTTTCCCTTAAAATGGTACATTTTCTCAGTTTAAACTTTTGTTCCGTGATTTATGTTCTATTCTGAATAAAATATTAGAAGTTGGCACCTCCACATCATTGCATTCAGTTTTTATTCACGATTTGTATAGTGTCCCAACTTTTTTGGAATCCGATTTGTAGAAATATTGTGTATTTTGCCCCAAAAAGGGTGTTTTATTAATGAAATAATATAAGCCCTGTATATACACCCTGTATCTCACACGGCCTGACCCACTGTAGGACTGAATTCAATATTAGTGCACCAAATGGCGGTATTTCAAATCTCTCAATCTAACCCAAATGTATTAAGGGTGTATCTCACAATGACATATGCAGCAAAGGCTGCCAAATATTTTTTTTTTGCCCAAACGGGTATTTGTTTAATAACTCAATATGGCAGCAGCATATAACCCAGGAATTTCTAACGTGCTTATGCTGCAAGGCCTGAAATATTGTGTATTTTGCCCCAAAAAGGGTGTTTTATTAATGAAATAATATAAGCCCTGTATATACAGGGTGTATCTCAAACGGCCTGACCCACTGTAGGCCTGAATTCAATATTGGTGCACCAAATGGCGGTATTTCAAATCTCTAAATCTAACCCAAATGTATTAATGGTGTATCTCACAATGACATCTGCATCAAAGGCTGCCAACTAATTTTTTTTTTGCCCAAACGAGTGTTTGTTTAACAACTGAATTTGACAGCAGTATATAAGCCTGTAATTTCACACGTGCTGATGCTGCAAGGCCTGAAAATAGTGTTTTTGGGCAAAAAAGTGATGATGGGTGTATTTCTAGCTTAAATTGCACACTGACTAATCCAGATGTTGTAGATTGCCAAAAAAGTGTTTTTTTGGTAACAGAATATGAAAGCTGTATATATTAAACTTGAATTTAACACTTGCAGATCTGGAAAATACTGCTTTTTGTCAAAAAAGTGAGTTTTTAAAACCCCAGAAAATGATGGGTGTATTCCTTGCTTAAATTGCACACTGACTAATCCAGATGTTGTATATTGCCAAAAAAATGGTGATTTACAATGTCCCAAAAGCTCAGATGCAGTGCTGGTGCACTGAGCTTGTATAAAATTGCTGCCGCCGCCGCCCACCTAACTAACAGACGGATAAAAGTTGTTTTTTTTTGGTCAATGGGCTCAGGGCAGGGTAAAACGATTGTGCCCTGCACCCACACAACTATTTCTATGTAGATCGCTGAGTTAGATTCACTCCTATTCTCTCCCTGAAATCACCAGTCCAGCAGCATCTTCTCCCTACACTTGTAACAGTAGAGTGACGTGCAGCGCTACATGACCCAAGCTTATATAGAGCCTGGGTCACATGCTGCTCTGGCCAATCACAGCCATGCCATTAATAGGCATGGCTGTGATGGCTTCTAAGGTCAGACAGTTAACCGCTTGTTGATTGGCTGCTCTGCAGCCTTTCAAAAAGCGCCAAGAAAGCGCCGAACACCGAACTCGAACCCAAACTTTTACTGAAATGTTCGGGGTACAAAAATCCTAAAGTTCGGTACGAACCCGTACTTTACAGTTCGCGTTTGCTCAACCCTAGTTAGGGACAGGTTAGGTTAGGCAGGGATATTCAGGGAAAGTTAGTGAAAAAAAAAAAAAGCCAGTTTTTGTTGCATCACCCTAAAATCGGGTGTCTGGGGTCCACAGCACAGCTGTGTGACCCTAGACCCCCCAGGGGTGCTGAAGCTTGCCCCCCTGTCCCCCCACCACAACCTTTTTTGTGGCGCAAGCAGTTTTTTTGTGTTTTTTTGCGTACGCTGACTGTGGCCGGCACTCTTTTTTAATTTTTTTTCACATTTTTTGGCCTTTTTTTTTTATTTAGTTATTTTTTTTGTCTGTTAGGTTTAGGGTATGTTCGCGAACACCAGTGCTTCAACAAACATGCATACCAAATAAAGTTTATCATGCACGCACACACTCCCGTATGGCCCGCTGGATGTTCTCGGCCGAGGAGGCATATGCCCAGCTTGCCTCCGAGTCCGAGAACCCCAGTGAGGACGAGGATGACCCCACTTTCCTTTTGTCATCCGCGTCCTCCTCATCATCTAGCGATGATGATGATCCCCCAAGGTGGCAGAGAGGCCGCCAGGCGGATTAAAGGGGACCACCATGCTAGGGACCCTGTAGTCCACACTAGTACGAGCAGCTCTGGGGCTCGTACTAGTTTTCTGGCACACCAGTTAAGTCCACCGGAGCCCTCTCCAGGTGAACTTGCATGATATACCCCAGAGCAGAGCCCGGGATTCCTGATTTTGTAGGCCAACCAGGAATCCAGATTTGCACAGTGGGCTTCACTGAATACGACTACTTTAATCTTTTTTTCAGTGACCACTTTAGTAAATTTAATGGTGGAGCAAACAAACCTGTATGCCCAACAGTTTGTTGCTCAACACCCGGGCTCCTTTTTGGCTAGGCCCGGTGGCTGGACTCTGGTCAGTGCAGCCGAGATGAGGACGTTTTAGGGCCTCGTGCTGCACATGGGCCTAGTCAAGAAACCTAGTGTCAGGCATTACTGGAGTGGGGATGTCCTCTACCAGACCCCACTTTACAGTACGGCCATGACACGCTCCCGGTTTGAGGCCATCCGGAAATGCCTGCATTATGCAGATAATGCAGCATGTCCCCCCAAGATGATCCTGCCTATGACCGCCTGTACAAAATCAGGTCGGTCATATTGGAAAGAAGGGACGGACCCAAAAAAGGTGCAGAGTGTGTCACAGGAGGAGAATACGGAAGGACACCACTACTCAGTGTGACACATGCCCCGATCATCCGGGCCTCTGAATTAATGGTTGCTTCAGGGAGTACCACACTTCCATGGAGTACTAAATTTATATTCCTCTTCCCCAATTTAGCCACTGACAATCGGATAAAAAACTATGGTTCTCAGACTTGGGACACTAAAACCCCCAAAAAAAATTCAAAAATATTATTTTGTGAAACTAAAATAAATTTAAAATGTAGACATATTAGGTATCGCCGCGTCCGTAAGAATCTACTCTATAAAAATACCCCATGTCCTCACGGTCATGAACACGGTCAAAATTTTTTAATAAAAACGGTGCAAAAAAAGGTATTTTTTTGTCACCTTACATCACAAAAATTGTAATAGCAAGCAATCAAAAAGTCAATGGCCCCCCCAAAATAGTGTCATTAAAACCGTCCTCTCATCCCGCAAAAAATGAGCCCCTACCTAAGATAATCGGCTATAAAAAAAAAAGACTCTTAGATTATGGAGATACTAAAATGTTTTTTTTTTGTTATTAGGTATCGCCGCGTCCGTAAGAATCTGCTCTATAAAAATACCCCATGACCTAACCCCTCAGAAGAACACGTTAAAAAAAATTAAATAAAAACGGTGCGAAAACAGCAATTTTTTGCCAAATATTCAATTTTAATCCGCTTTTTTCCAGTAACAAAGCAAGGGTTAACAGCCAAACAAAACTTAATATTTGAAATAGCAAGTATATCGTGGCTCACCCGTACCCGGTCTGTGGTCAAGGTGCTCTGTTTTCAGATGATTCACCCTATCATCAGAAATGTAGCAAAGAAATGTATAAATTAAAAACAGGCACTCACCATCTGGTCTAGATAATACAATGTCATATTTAATATATAATAATATTTGATAAGTAATATAAAATATAAAAAAATATATAAAATATGAACCCCTTGCTAATTATATTTAATAGATAATTACTATTGTATGTACTGTATACACTGCGTGCAGAATTATTAGGCAAATGAGTATTTTGACCACATCATCCTCTTTATGCATGTTGTCTTACTCCAAGCTGTATAGGCTCGAAAGCCTACTACTAGAGATGAGCGAACTTCTGTTTTAAGTTCGGCGTCTAAAGTTCGGCTTCCGGTTAGCGGAGGATCCCGATATGGATTCCGAATTCTGTTGTGGTCCGTGGTAGCGGAATCAATAATGGCCGATTATTGATTCCGCTACCACGCACCACAACGGAATTCGGAATCCATATCGGGATTCTCCGCTAACCGGGAGCCGAACTTTAGACGCCGAACTTAAAACAGAAGTTCGCTCATCTCTACCTACTACCAATTAAGCATATTAGGTGATGTGCATCTCTGTAATGAGAAGGGGTGTGGTCTAATGACATCAACACCCTATATTAGGTGTGCATAATTATTAGGCAACTTCCTTTCCTTTGGCAAAATGGGTCAAAAGAAGGACTTGACAGGCTCAGAAAAGTCAAAAATAGTGAGATATCTTGCAGAGGGATGCAGCACTCTTAAAATTGCAAAGCTTCTGAAGCGTGATCATCGAACAATCAAGAGTTTCATTCAAAATAGTCAACAGGGTCGCAAGAAGCGTGTGGAAAAACCAAGGCGCAAAATAACTGCCCATGAACTGAGAAAAGTCAAGCGTGCAGCTGCCAAGATGCCACTTGCCACCAGTTTGGCCATATTTCAGAGCTGCAACATCACTGGAGTGCCCAAAAGCACAAGGTGTGCAATACTCAGAGACATGGCCAAGGTAAGAAAGGCTGAAAGACGACCACCACTGAACAAGACACACAAGCTGAAACGTCAAGACTGGGCCAAGAAATATCTCAAGACTGATTTTTCTAAGGTTTTATGGACTGATGAAATGAGAGTGAGTCTTGATGGGCCAGATGGATGGGCCCGTGGCTGGATTGGTAAAGGGCAGAGAGCTCCAGTCCGACTCAGACGCCAGCAAGGTGGAGGTGGAGTACTGGTTTGGGCTGGTATCATCAAAGATGAGCTTGTGGGGCCTTTTCGGGTTGAGGATGGAGTCAAGCTCAACTCCCAGTCCTACTGCCAGTTTCTGGAAGACACCTTCTTCAAGCAGTGGTACAGGAAGAAGTCTGCATCCTTCAAGAAAAACATGATTTTCATGCAGGACAATGCTCCATCACACGCGTCCAAGTACTCCACAGCGTGGCTGGCAAGAAAGGGTATAAAAGAAGAAAATCTAATGACATGGCCTCCTTGTTCACCTGATCTGAACCCCATTGAGAACCTGTGGTCCATCATCAAATGTGAGATTTACAAGGAGGGAAAACAGTACACCTCTCTGAACAGTGTCTGGGAGGCTGTGGTTGCTGCTGCACGCAATGTTGATGGTGAACAGATCAAAACACTGACAGAATCCATGGATGGCAGGCTTTTGAGTGTCCTTGCAAAGAAAGGTGGCTATTTTGGTCACTGATTTGTTTTTGTTTTGTTTTTGAATGTCAGAAATGTATATTTGTTAATGTTGAGATGTTATATTGGTTTCACTGGTAAAAATAAATAATTGAAATGGGTATATATTTGTTTTTTGTTAAGTTGCCTAATAATTATGCACAGTAATAGTCACCTGCACACACAGATATCCCCCTAAAATAGCTAAAACTAAAAACACTAAAAACTACTTCCAAAAATATTCAGCTTTGATATTAGTGAGTTTTTTGGGTTCATTGAGAACATGGTTGTTGTTCAATAATAAAATTAATCCTCAAAAATACAACTTGCCTAATAATTCTGCACTCCCTGTATTGGAGGATATATATATATATTAGGGTGGTAGATATCTCTATTCCCTAATGTTGATACAACTGCTGGATGTGCTAAAAAATGAGATTCGGTGATTAACAATAATTGATGGAAAATATATATAAATATATAAAATAAAATAATATATAAAATAAAAAATAAAAAATTTCAATATAACATGTGCAAAATTGTGCTCAAAAATAGGTAGTCCCAAAAAAGTCCTAATAAAGGGGGAAGAAGTCCCACACGTGTAATCAATATCAAAAAGTTAAAATTTTAAAAAATATCAAAAAGTTGGATTGTTAGTGCCGCTTGTATTTATATTCAAAACTGTGCTTTGCCAGACGTGAATATGTCTGGGTGATGTTAATAGGGCTGGCGTCTGGGGCGTCCCCCTGATGCACTGCCTCTTACCTTAGCGTCCGTTTGGTGTCAGCGGATTTGGCTCCTCTATCTGTGAACCTGTCAAAGTGGATAAGTCGTGTCGTAACCTCCAAGATACCTGGTAAGTTGCAGACTCCGGACTGTATGATGCGTGGACTTTGGCGTCCCACGTGATCCTACGATGTAGTCTCCAGGCTCTGCGATGCGCAGACCTTGGTGTCTCACGTGATTCGGCCGATACGCGCTGTCATGTGATATTGCATGTGATGCTGAGAAAGTCAGGTGGTGACGTTCCAGTGATTCTATAGGATCTTTCAAATGTTCAGTCCTTTTAATCAGAGTCCATATGTGACGGTAACGTACACTAGACACAGAGGGGAGGATAGTGACCACTGCGCTCCACCCTCACCCCTGGCCCTGCCTACTTACCTCGCAAGTCCTAATGACAGGGGACAATTAGACGGCAGTCCCTATCTTAGGATACATGCTGGGAAGACAGACAAGACAAATAACGGAACGTGAACGGACCGGGTCAATACCTAGAGAGCTACGCAGTACTAAGGAATGATCAGAGAATAGTCAGGAAAAGCCGAGGTCAAATACCAGGAGAGAAACGAAGTACAACAGGAGTCCGCAAAGAATCGTCAGGTGGAAGCCGGGGTCAGGATACCAGGAGAGATGCGCAGTACAGGAGGAGCAGGCAGAGATATTTTATATATTAAATACGACATTGTATTATCTAGACCAGATGGTGAGTGCCTGTTTTTACTTTATACAAAACATAATATTTATTACCCTGATTCTGCAGTTTACAGAAACACCCCATATGTGGTCGTAAACTGCTGTATGACCAAACGGCAGGGCGCAGAAGGAAAGGAATGCCGTATGGTTTCTGGGAGGCATATTTTGATGGCCTTTTTTTTTTGGCACGATGTCCCATTTGAAGCCCCTCTGATGCACCCCTAGAGTAGAAAATCTATAAAAGTGACCCCCATCTAAGAAACTACACCCCTGAAGGTATTCCAAACTGATTTTACAAACTTTATTAACCCTTTAGGTGTTCCTCAACAGTTTTTGGCAAATGGAGATGAAATTTCAGAATTTCTATTTTTGGTAACCTTGCCTCACAAAAATGTAATATAGAGCAACCAAAAATCATATGTACCCTAAAAATTGTCCCAACAAAACTGCCACCTTATCCCGTAGTTTCCAAAATGGGGTCACTTTTATGGAGTTTCTACTCTAGGGGTGCATCAGGGGGGCTTCAAATGGGACATAGTGTAAATAAACCAGTCCAGCAATATCTGCCTTCCAGAAACCATAAGGTGTTCCTTTCCTTCTGCGCCCTGCCGTGTGCCCGTACAGTAGTTTACGACCACATATCGGTTATTTCTATAAACTACAGAATCAGTGCAATAAATATTGAGTTTTGTTTGGCTGTTAACCCTTGCTTTCTTACTGGAACAAATGGATTAAAATGGAAAATTTGCCAAAAGATTGAAATTCTCAAATTTCATCTCCATTTGCCAATGACTCTTGTGCAACACCTAAAGGGTTAACAAAGTTTTTAAAATCAGTTTTGAATACCTTGAGGGGTGTAGTTTCTTAGATGGGGTCACTTTTATGGAGTTTCTACTCTAGGGGTGCATCAGGGGGGCTTCAAATGGGACATGGTGTAAGTAAAACAGTCCAGCAAAATCTGCCTTCCGAAAACCACACGGCGCACCTTTCCCTCTATGTTCTACCGCGTGTCCGTATAGTATTTTAAGGCCACATATGGGATGTTTATGCAAACTACATTATCGGGGCAATAAATATAGCATTTTGTATGGCTGTTAACCCTTGCTTTGTTACTGGAAAAAATGGATTAAAATTGAATATTTGCCCAAAAATTTAAATTCTCAAATTTCATCTCCATTTGCCAATAACTCTTGTGCAACACCTAGAGGGTTAACAAAGTTTGTAAAATCAGTTTTGAATACCTTGAGGGGTGTAGTTTCTTAGATGGGGTCACTTTTATGGAGTTTATACTCTAGGGGTGCATAAGGGGGGCTTCAAATGGGACATGGTGTAAATAAACCAGTCCAGCAATATCTGCCTTCCAGAAACCATATGGTGTTCCTTTCCTTCTGCGCCCTGCCGTGTGCCCGTACAGTAGTTTACTGCCACATATGGGGTGTTTCTGCAAACTACAGAATCGGGGCAATAAATATAGCATTTTGTTTGGCTATTAACCATTGCTTTGTTACTGGAAAAAATTGATTAAAATGGAAAATTTGCCAAAAATTTGAAAATCTCAAATTTCATCTCCATTTGCCAATAACTTTTGTGCAACACCTAAAGGGTTAACAAAGTTTGTAAAATCAGTTTTGAATACCTTGAGGGGTGTAGTTTCTTAGATGGGGTCACTTTATGGAGTTTCTACTCTAGGGGTGCATCAGGGGGGCTTCAAATGGGACATGGTGTAAATAAACCAGTCCAGCAAAATCTCCCTTCCAAAAACCACATGGCGCACCTTTCCCTCTACGCCCTAACGTGTGCCCGTACAGTAGTTTACGGCCACATATGGGGTGTTTCTGCAAACTACAAAATCGGGGCAATAGTTATAGCATTTTTTTTGGCTGTTAACCCTTGATTTGTTACTAGAAAAAAAATGGATTAAAATGGAACATTTGCGCAAAAATCTAAATTCTGAAATTTTATCTCCATATGCCATTAACTCTTGTGGAACACCTAAAGGGTTAACGACATTTGTAAAATCAGTTTTGAATACCTTGACGGGTGTAGTTTCTAGAATGGGGTCATTTTTCGGTGGTTTCTATTATATAAGCCTCACAAAGTGACTTCAGACCTGAATTGGTCCCTGAAAATTGGGTTTTTGAAAATTTCGGAAAAATTTCAAGATTTGCTTCTAAACTTCTAAGCCTTGTAACGTCCCCAAAAATGTCATTCCCAAAATTATCCAAACATGAAGTAGACCTATGGGGAATGTAAAGTAATAACTATTTTTGGAGGTATTACTATGTATTATAGAAATAGAGATATTAAAACTTGGAAATTTGAAAATTTTCCCAAAATTTGGGTAAATTTGGTATTTTTTTATAAATAAAAATGATTTTTTTTTAACTTCATTTTACCAGTGTCAGGAAGTACAATATGTGACAAAAAAAAAACAATCTTAGAATGGCCTGAATAAGTCAAAGCGTTTTAAAGTTATCACCACTTAAAGTGACACTGGTCAGATTTGCAAAAAATGGCCTGGTCCATAAGGTGAAATAAGGCTATGTCCTTAAGGAGTTAAAGACATACAAACTAGCGAATTTTTGATCCACAATTTGTGACTTTTTGAGCTTTTCAATACTTTCTTGGTGAATAAGTGGTGAATAAATGGGGCAGTGCTTAGCAGAAAGGACAGAGCCTCCATAATTAGCTGGATTTACTATAATTTATTCCAGAAAAAAGTGTATATTATTGCTTAAGTCTACGCCAACCCTGCCCATCTTAGGCTACTTTCAGACTTTCACTTTCTCTTTCCGCTATTGAGATCCGTCATAGGATCTCAATAGTGGGGGAAAACGCTTCCGTTTTGTCCCCATTTATTGTCAATGGGGACAAAACTGAACTGAACGAAACAGTCTGCGATGTGGCGCGGATCAAGACGGATCCGTCCTGACACACAATGTAAGTCAATGGTGACGGATCCTTTTTCTCTGACACAATAGAAAACGGATCCATCCCCCATTGACTTTCAATGGTGTTCATGACAGATCCGTCTTGGCTATGTTAAAGATAATGCAACCGGATCCATTAATAATGGACTCAGGCGGTTGTATTATCAGAATGGAAACAGATGACAAATCCAGCAATTATGCTGGTGTTAAAGTAGCCTTAATTTCTGTTGATCAGACGGTCAGAGATGCGCTTTATTCATTACGAGGAAACGTCAGTCAGAAATCTCTTCAAAAAAGGATACCAAATGATTTACATTTAGCCTCTCCCTATTGATAATTAATCATATTTACATTGTCTATAGCTAAATATCATAGTCATGCATAGAATTGCATTGTTACTTTGTACTTTTTTTTTTCATTGTAAAATTTCAACTTGTGTTTGTCTTCAGCTGACCAGAGTGGCTTGCTGTTCACAGGCGATGCCGTAATGCAGGTAAGCAGCTGTTCTGAGTAGAATTGTTATCATACCTTTTTCAAAGATATACAGTATGATGATATTATTGTGTGTAGGGTTTTTGGATGCACCCAGGGTATGCAAATGAGCTCTTAACAAGCTCTGCCTCTAATGCCACCAGATGTAAGGCAGCTATCCTATAAGTCAATATTCGACCCTGCTGTCCGCAAACCACACACTTGCAAAATATGGATACCTTCCATGTGCAATGCACATTTTTCTTATTTCCATCACTAGAAATGACTATTCTCATCTGGCACATGGACAAGAATATGAAAAAATACAGCTCGGACCCGGATGCAAAAATACTATTGTTTTCATGAGCCCTTAAAGGGAATCTTTCACCAAGCAATTCATTGATAATCCAGGCACAATGCCTTGCAGGACTTGCTCAGCTGAATGTAATGATACTGTTCACTTAGTGATCCATTGCTTCATTCTAGAGAGAGAATGCTTTTAGTTCATATATAAATGAATAGTTAAGTGCACCAAGTTTGCGCACCCCAGGTCCTCCTGATTCTTCTAACGGCTCCTTCCTCTCCTACTTGATTAATAGGGCCAGGTCTTCCATAGTCATCTCACCTGGCCCATTCTATAAAGAAGGGAAAGGAAGAAACTAGCAGAGTCATTCAGTGACAGTAAACACATGTCTATAAGAAACTATAAGAAATTAATAGACTGTATGAAAACGTTACAGAACTTTTTTCATTAATATTTTTTATTTCACACATGTAAATTTTTATTAGTAACAACTTAAGTAAATGGTTGAAATATAGGAAATACTGGAAAAAGCACAGGAGAGTCTTAGTGCCTAATTGCCATGGTAAATTCCTTTAATTTACTTTTAGATACAAGTGCATGCTACCTAGCTACATAATGTGTATTTTGGCACATGGTGAGGCCAAATTATTTACTTAGATGACGCAGTTTACATCCTATAACAAGGAATAATGATTGGTAAAATTACTCTAAACACAAAAGTGTTTTTACTTGCAGGTTAATGGCATTAATGTTGAAAATGCAACTCATGAAGAAGTGGTAAGTTGTAAGTATTTAGCACTAAATTGTGTTATTTTATTTCTAAATGTAATTGCAGTGTGTTCATCCTGAAGTGTTGCCAAACATACCAGGAAATGAGTAACAGGGCTTTTTATATGTTAATGTCTTAATTTCCTTGATACTTTTAATTTCTGGCAGTAAAATTGAAAAATGTGTTAAATTGTATGCTTAGTATTGTGTTCATCTACAATTACTCTATAAACTATGTTGTTTATTCCCTGCAATTTGTGATGCAGTAATTTTGAGGCAAAGCCAGAAGTGGATCCAGAAGGAACAAGAAGTATAAGTCCTTCTTTTGTACTTCCCATTCATTTTTAATTTACTCCTGGCTTTAGCTAAAAAAAATATATAAAACAAAAGTAAACTGCATTAAAACTTTCTCTGGCATTGCAAAAAGACCCCTAAAAAATGTTTTTGATGATTGTTAATACTGTGTAGTGGATGGGTTTGGGGTGGTCCCAATGCTACGCTGGAGACCCCTGGACACCGTCGAGGTTTCACCATGTGTAGCTGATCTCCAGAAAGGATAGTAAGGCGTGATGCACCCCAATATGAAATAAGTCCAGAGAGTAAGGGTCTGAAGTAAACCAGTGTGCTTCTTTACTGGAGAAACTTAAATGCAAAACAATATAGGCAAGATACTGAGCTGGCTACTCCAGTCTCCTCTCTGACAGAAGAAGGTTTCATGCTGAGGATAGGCCTGAGCCAGCTGTCCCTCTCTCTCAGAAGGCTGATACCCTGGCCAAAGGGCTGGAGGCTCAGGGTCTGCTGTGGCTCGGTCATCTGGCTGGCTTCCTGGACACAGGACTGGTGACCCAGGGTGTGGGGATCAGTGGCTTCCTGGACACAGGACTGGTGACCCAGAGTGTGGGGATCAGTATTCCCATCTCAGTGTCTTCTTTTGGTTACTCATGCTGTCAAGTAGAGTTTCTCCTATTAAACACTGGTTCCTATCCGCAGACAACTAGACGATCTACCTGCTCTCCTTATATACAGTTTCTCACTGAAATTGAAACTTTTAGTGGGAGGGATGAAGTGGAGAAGCACAGCCTAAACAGAAACATTTTTGCAATTTCAGTTTGTCATAGACTTGTATAGAATTTCAGTACAAGTTTATGGTAATGATTAAGCAGTTGTTCCAGACATAAACAAGACTTCATATCTAAACCAGACAGTCAAATCGACAGTATGTCCGTTTGTTTCCCTTTAAAACATCACATAGTCCCTTTTAGTAAATGTGGAAGATTTCTAACTTCTCAGTTCTCATAGGTAGAAAGTCCCAAAGTCTCTCATTATTGGCTGGCGGTGCATTAACCCTTTTCTTCAATGTAATGCAGATATAGTGTGATAACACTGCAAATGAACAGGATATATTACAATAAACATATTAAATGCAGTTTACCAATATAAAGCACTATAAGTGCACATGCCAGCATAAATAATAGTGCAAATTATTTATTCAAAGTTCACTAAAGTAGTGAATTGATGGCTTTGCTATGTAGCAATAGGGTAAAATGTCCACAAACATCAATAGTTCAAGATACTCTTGCTCCAGAACACTATACCTGTTGGTACTTACATTACTGCTCGAATTTGCTGATGCCATATGTGCATTGTCAAATATGATTTTATTTTATTTTTTTAAATGTAAATTTAAAAAAAAAATCTATTGAAGTGAGCATGTCAACTCTCTTGACCAATTTGTCATATAAATTACTTCCATTCCGTGGTCTCAAACCTCTTTTTGCATAAGGCCTCTTTAACATGTCAGTGAATTGGAGACGTGTGCTGTCTGTGGTATGCATTGACTGTAGTATGTGTATTCACACATCAGTGGCTGCTCACTGACCGTGGGTCTGTCGTGACACCAAGGAATCATAACCTATACTTTTCTGTGATTAAGGATCCCTCAAGCACATTACAGTCCATAGGACTATGAAAAAACATGGACACAACACAGATGGCATCGGACTGGAAACACCAAGTTGTTAATTTCTTTCAATGACTTCTAAGAGGAATAAAAGTGAACTAACACACTGCAGGGTTCTAAGAAAAGGTGCTTCAGAAATGTTTTTTATATAAAAACAAGTATTTACTAAGAAAGACATGATTGATGGCAGGTCCTCTTTAATTCTGAATCTCAGTTACACTTTGCATTGAGATTAGAGATGAGCAAAATTTAAAAAAATTCGGATGAATTTTTTCAAGAAGTATAAAAGAAGCATTAAATCAGATTATAAGATGCATTAAATCAGCTATATCCCGGTCTGCAGGAAGTGTGTTTCTCAGTGTATATCACTGTACATTGTAGCCATATGCATAGCTAGTCCTTTTTGGTAGTGAAACAATTACTGTGCTTTAGTGTGACAGGGAGGTCACATACAGAATATAAACCTGCACATCATCGTGCAGGCCACCAACAGTCCTGGCTAACCCCTAGCTAAACCAAAAGAAAAACACACTGTTGGATGACACTGGCAGCTCTGGTCTGTTGCTGCAGCTGCTGCTGCTACCATCTCCCCTTCTTCTCCAGCTACTTTTGCAGGCCCCCAAGCAACATTTTTTCTGCTACCCATTTCTTGCGCCTTGGGCTCTGGCAACTGTGTGTTTATGGTACATACTGTACCGTAACACTAACTGTATATGTAAAATAAGTTATTCAATGTCAATGTGGACACCCCACTGACAGTAAAAGTAGACAGGTTATTCACCCCAATTTTAGAATCAAGGCCTAATGGAATTGCTTACGTAATAAACAAGGTGGATATCCCAATAACAGTAGAACATAACAAGTTATTCACCCCAATTTGAGAATCAAAGTGTAAGAGAATTGTAAACAAGGTGGACACCACACTAACAGTAGAAGCAGACAGGTTATTCACTCTAATTTAAGAATCAAAGCCTAATAGAATTGTTTATGTTTTAAACAAGGTGGACACCACACTAACAGTAGAAGCAGACAGGTTATTCACCCCAATTTGAGAATCAAGGAGTAATAAAATTGCTTATTGATTAAACAAGGAGGACACTCTTCAATTAGATAGATCTGTGCCCTCCACAGGGATTGATGCAAACGGTGCTGTCTCCTATGGATCCCTTAAGCTTCAGATTAAAGTCCCTGTACTGTAATGCTTTCCAAAACTCTCTCTACGATGTTCCTACACTGTGCCTGCGCTTTCCCTGCACTCTCCTTATCCAATGTTCACAATTAAAAGGTTTTAGCAACACTGTCCCTAGCGCTTGTCTCTCCCTATGCTCAGCTCACAGTGAAATAGCGGAGTCCATATGGGATGAGGTTTTTAACGGGCTGTGATAACGCAGTGGCTGGCTAGCTACTGATTGGCTATCTGCACAGCATTATGAGTGATCGTGTGTTCCCGGGCTTCTTACTATCACTTTATAGCATACTGTATGTAGTGGCCATTTAAAAAAAAAAAAAAGATTTGTTACCACCAAGCACGAGGAAATTAAGATTAGTTGCAAATCAAATTTTTCCTACACTTTGGATCGAATTCCACTTTGGATGCTTTGATTCACTCAACACTAATTGTGATGGTTGAAGAGTTTGTCTGCTGAAGTACTGAAACAATAGAAATGCTATCTGCACATGCCTGTTTCTTACATATTCACAGTATTATTTGCAGTTATTGTACACAGTTTATATAATTTATAAATTATTTTTGTGAATGTACCTAAATAAATAGCAAGTGATTGGCTTTGTGTTCTCGACCTCTAAGGTCCATTTTTGTATCAGAACCTGCACCTACTGGAGGATCATCTGATCCTGAATGATCCACTGATTATACTTTTTATAGGATTTAGCTTTTCGTTAGTCATTGTTGAACTCTAGATTTTTTTTGTGAGCTATGTAAAAGTCATTTGACCTTAAACAAATAATATATCCACCCTGGCAATTAAATTTTCAAAACTCAACATTTCTATACAATTCCCCATTTTTAGATGATATGCAAATTGGCATAGTTTTCTAGAAAGTTCATCAAAGTACGTCTCAGCATGATTCTTTTCCTGCGCTGAGTAAATGTTGTCTAGTAAGTTTTTAACACATCCTCGGGCTTCCATGCTAGCAAACAAAATAGGACATCTTTTTTTGCTGACTAACAGTGTAACTGAAAACTATCTTCCTTAGAATTAAGTTAATTTGACCCCTTTATGCCCTTGCTAAGGGGCGAGTAAATGAAGTGGCATTAGCGACTACAATTCTATGTGTAGTAAGAAAGGAAAACAACAGATGTTAATTTCAGCACTTAATGGCTTATAAAAGGTCGTTTTTTTCTTTATTGCACTGCTTATCTGTGAGCCTCCTTTTATCACTATTTATATGTACTACTGCAGTAAAGTTGTAATCTCTATATTCTGTATTTTACTGAACCTTTTAACATATGCTGCCTAAAATGTAAAAAGCAATTGGCCAATAATATCTCCAGCTTTTTCGTTACTTATAATTAAAGTTCCACAAGACGCTTGGAATAGGTCATCCACAATTCACTATGCAAACATCTGAAATTGGATTTTGTACGTCATTCAGTTCAACCATGATAATATCAGGTTAATAACTCGAATGTGAGGATTAGAGGTCAATATAGATCTAGATGACAGGACCTTCATGGTGGAAATATTATGTCAATTTGGTAGAGGATGATTTTTACAATGAACTAGAATTTTATAATCAGATGTTAGAATATAGCTTGCCAAACACATTTAATACAGTAGCTGTTACCGAACGATCTTGTGGCTGACAGCTATTTGTCCCATCTCCCTACCGGCTCTTCCATACAAATAAACATTTGATTCGACAAAGCATATAGGCACCAGCCTCTACATAACTTTGGCTTATCCACCTCCGATTCAAAATGTAAGACAGCTTCCTTGCTGTCTTACATTTTGACCATTTTCTAAGCCATTTTCTCTTTGAATCTGAAGGAAAAAAAGCAGTCTGGTTTGAGAGCTGCACTTATACAAGCAGTCAAACAACGCAAGTTTGTGAGCGTTCGCATGTTTGATTTCAAGTGTGTGTTTGTATTAAGTGTGTGACTTTAGATTAGATAAGGGAGTATCTGTGAGGGCTAAATTATTTGTGTGCTTTGCTCAGTAGTTATGCCTGACATTATTGTACTCTATACCAGTGGTGGGCAACCTTTTTTTTCAACTGAGCCAAATCTCGCCAAAACCACGATTGAAATTTATTTTGAGAGCCACATTTTTAAAACCGAAAATACATAGGATGGTACACTGTTTTTAGTTTCAATAAGTTTTTATTGAGAATATTGTGCATGCAAGTATCCACATAGGTCGGGTACTGTGGGACTCTTTGCACCGGCCCTGTCACGTGGACGTGACCAGAGCCTGTGCAAGGATTTTTTGGCAACACAAGCGAAGCTACATCTCGGTGACCCCCTTCTCCCACCGCCCCGCCCGCAGCTCACCTGGTCCTGGTTCTGTCTGCAGCAGCTGGCTTCTCCTCTGTGTGGTCCTGATATCTTCGATCTGGTTTGAGGACTGTACTTTTCGCCCTATAAGATGCACATAGGTTTTAGAGGAGTATAATCAGAAACAATATTTTCCATTATACCTCAGGTCAGACCACCAATCAGACCCCCAATGTTAATCATACCTCAGATCAGCCCCCTATATCAGCAGTCAGCACCCCATCCATCATGCCCATGTCAGCCCCCATCCATCATGCCCCCATGTCAGCCGTCATGCCCCTATGTCAGCCGTCAGCCCCCCATGTCAGCACCCCATCTATCATGCCCATGTCAGCCGTCAGCACCCCATCCATCATGCCCATGTCAGCCGTCAGCACCCCATCCATCATGCCCATGTCAGCCGTCAGCACCCCATCCATCATGCCCATGTCAGCCGTCAGCACCCCATCATGCCCATGTCAGCCCCCATCCATCATTACCCCCCATGTCAGCCATCAGCCCCCCATGTCAGCCATCATGCCCCCCATGTCAGCCGTCAGCACCCCATCCATCATGCCCATGTCAGCTGTCAGCCCCCATCCATCATGCCCCCCATGTCAGCCGTCATGCCCCTATGTCAGCCGTCAGCACCCCATGTCAGCCGTCAGCCATCAGCCCCCCATGTCAGCACTCCATCAATCATGTCCATGTCAGCCGTCAGCCCCCATCCATCATGCCCCCCATGTCAGCCATCATGACCTTATGTCAGCCGTCAGCACCCAATGTCAGCACCCCATCCATCATGCCCATGTCAGCCGTCAGCACCCCATCTATCATGCCCATGTCAGCCATCAGCACCCCATCATGCCCATGTCAGCCCCCATCCATCATTACCCCCCATGTCAGCCATCAGCCCCCCATGTCAGCCATCATGCCCCCCATGTCAGCCGTCAGCACCCCATCCATCATGCCCATGTCAGCTGTCAGCCCCCATCCATCATGCCCCCCATGTCAGCCGTCATGCCCCTATGTCAGCCGTCAGCACCCCATGTCAGCCGTCAGCCATCAGCCCCCCATGTCAGCACTCCATCCATCATGTCCATGTCAGCCGTCAGCCCCCATCCATCATGCCCCCCATGTCAGCCATCATGACCTTATGTCAGCCGTCAGCCCCCCATGTCAGCACCCCATCCATCATGCCCATGTCAGCCGTCAGCACCCCATCCATCATGCCCATGTCAGCCGTCAGCACCCATCCATCATTACTCCCATGTCAGCCATCATGCCCCCCATGACAGCCGTCAGCCCCCATCCATTATGCTCCCTAATGGGGGACAATGTTGGAGTCTGCACCATCGGGGGGGTGACATGATGAGGGACAATGTTGAAGTCGGTACCTGATATATCACTGGGGTCTGGCTGGAGTGGGGTCGGTCTGGTCCTGGCTCCAATCTCAGCTGGCTCTGCCTTAAGGTGTCTTCTCCAGAGTCCAGACTAGAGTCCAGCAGGGTCGGCCAAGTTCCAACAAGTCGTGCCTCAGTGTTACTCTGTGACTGTGTTCTTCTGCTGCCAGCCTGGAGGGGCAGCTTTTACAGGTCATAGCAGACAGAGCAGCTCCGCCTCCTCGCCTCCCTCCGCCGCGGCCCCACTGACAGTCAGTGACGCCTCCTTTGGCCTGAGCGCCGCACGGCACACATGTAGGCAGGACAGCCGCAGGCTGCCGCCCCCGAGAGGAGGGAGGGGAGCGGGCGCCGGGCACACAGAACAGTGCTCCAGACTAAAAAAAAATTCCAAGTAGCCATTGGCTCCTGAACTGAAAAATTTAGGAGCCAAATCAAATTTTTAGTTGCCAAATCGAAACTGAATCAAAATTTTGGTATCGTGACAACGCTACGCCGATCAGATCGGCGTAGGGTTGTTTTGAAACCAAAATTTTGATTCGCTTTCGTCACCATAAAAAAGTATTGTGATACTCAATACCGTGCAAAAAAAAAAAAACAACAAAAAAAGCTGTGTGCATTTCGCATTTTATGAAACATTCGGCCCATAATAGAACAGTCCTATGCTATTTTTTGGGGTGACAAGGTGACTAAAAAGGCTATGTAATATGTTTATTTATTTATTGTTTATATATTTTATATGTAAAATTGGGAAAGGGGGGATTTAAACTTAATATTTTAAAGTACTTTCACATTAGCGTTTTTCATTTCCGGCACTGAGTTCCGTCACAGGGGCTCTATACCGGAAAATAACTGATCAGTTTTATCCCCATGCATTCTGAATGGAGAGTAATCCGTTCAGGATGCATCAGGATGTCTTCAGTTCAGTCATTTTGACTGATCAGGCAAAAGATAAAACCGTAGCATGCTACGGTTTTATCTCCGGCGAAAAAAAATGAAGATTTGCCTGAATGCCGGCTCCGGCATTTTTCCCCATAGGAATGTATTAGTGCTGGATCCGGCATTCAAAATACCGGAATGCACCCGCACTAAATCCGGACCCATTCACTTCTATGGGGCTGTGCACATGAGCGGTGATTTTCACACATCACTTGTGCGTTGCGTGAAAATCGCAGCATGCTCTGTTGTGCGTTTTTCGCGCAACGCAGGCCCCATAGAAGTTAATGGGGCTGTGTGAAAATCGCAAGCAAGTGCGATTTTCACGCATGGTTCCTAGGATGAAAGTCTATTCACTGTATTATTTTCCCTTATAACATGGTTATAAGGGAAAATAATAGCATTCTGAATACAGAATGCTTAGTACAAGGTCAATATAATAAACATTGGTGGCGCAGTGCGCCCCCCCATCACCCCAATATAATAAACATTGGTGGTGCAGTGCGCCCCCCTCAATATAATAAACATTGGTGGCGCAGTGCGCCCCCCCCCATCACCCCAATATAATAAACATTGGTGGCGCAGTGCGCCCCCCCTCAATATAATAAACATTGGTGGCGCAGTGCGCCCCCCCATCACCCCAATATAATAAACATTGGTGGCGCAGTGCGCCCCCCCTCAATATAATAAACATTGGTGGCGCAGTGCGCCCCCCCCATCACCCCAGTATAATAAACATTGGTGGCGCAGTGCGCCCCCCCCATCACCCCAATATAATAAACATTGGTGGCGCAGTGCGCCCCCCCAACACCCCAGTATAATAAACATTGGTGGCGCAGTGCGCCCCCCCCATCACCCCAATATAATAAACATTGGTGGCGCAGTGCGCCCCCCCTCAATATAATAAACATTGGTGGCGCAGTGGGCAGTGCCAATGAGGGTTAAAAAATAAAAAAATAATTAACTCACCTCCTCCAATTGATCGTCTCCTGTTCTTACTTCTTTCTAGTTTCTTCAGGACGCAGGACCTGTGGTGACATCACTGTGCTCATCACATGATCCATCACCATGGTAATGGGCCATGTGATGAGCTCAGTGACGTCACCACAGGTCCTGAAGAAACTAGAAAGAAGTAAGAACAGGAGACCGGCAGCTACCTGATCAACTGGAGGAGGTGAGTTAATTTTCTTTTATTATTTTTAACCCTCATTGGCACTTCCCACTGTGCCACCAACGTTTATTATACTGGGGGAGGGGGGGCGCACTGTGCCACCAACGTTTATTATACTGGGGGGGGGGGGGGCGCACTGTGCCACCAACGTTTATTATACTGGGGGGGGGGGGGTGGCGCACTGTGCCACCAACGTTTATTATACTGGGGGGGGGGGCACTGTGCCACCAACGTTTATTATACTGGGGGGGGGGGGGGCACTGTGCCACCAACGTTTCTTATACAAATACAGGAGGCGGGTGCCGGAATCAAATAGCCGACACCCGACCTTTGTGACAGGGAGCTGCGATCAGCGGCAGTTAACCCCTCAGGTACCGCACCTGAAGGGTTAACTCAACTGCAGCGGATCGCAGCTCCCTGTCACAGAGGTCGGGTGCCGGCTATTTGATTCCGGCACCCGCCTCCTGTATTTGTATTAACAGGTCAGTTTTCTTCATTGGTGGCGCAGTGGCCACAGCCCCTCCCCTCCTCCTCCTGCCTCTTCTTATTGGCAGCGGCGGGGACAGCAGCAGCACAGGGGGGAGGGAGAGACTCCTCCTGCGCTGCTGAGAACGATCATCTCCTGTGCCCGCCGCTGTATTGAGCAGAGCTGCGGCGGCGGGTCTAGTCGCTAATGGCATCTGGAGCCCTGCAGAAGAGCCGCATTAAAGTGTGTAAAGAGCCGCATGTGGCTCGCGAGCCGCGGCTTGCCGACCACTGCTCTATACCAAGTCAGACCAGTGTAGTCTAGTTTATACACTGTGACTTGCTTTTGCTGCCAGGTTTAAATCATAGCATACTGTGATTACATAATTATTTATTTTCTTCCTTCTCCAGGGTGTTGCACAGGTGAGTAATTAGGGTGTGGGTATCAAATTAGGAGAAGTTAAATAGCCAGTCTTGAGGACAGTTCAGTCCCTTGAATTCAGAGGAAAAAAAGCAGACTGGTTTGAGAGCTGCACTTATAACAAGCAGTCAAACAACGCAAGTTTGTGAGTGTTCTCATGTTTGAGTTCAAGTGTGTATTTGTATTAAGTGTGTGACTTTAGATTGCGTGACTTGAGATTCAGGGACTTTAGGAGGGGACTACAGCAAGTTAGATTCTTATAACTGCACTGTATTGTATTTTTTCTCTTTTCTTGCGTAATCCCCATTTAGTATTTGTTCCATTATCGACAGCACAGTCCAGTGCGCATCTTGTCTAATGTATGCAGTCCTGGATCAGCCATTTGAGGGTGTATATCTTTGTTCAAAATGTGAGAAAATTGCCCATTTGGAATCCCATATCGAGCATCTAACCGGACCAGTTTTAACACTGAGAAGCGTTAACAATTTAGAAAAGAGTTTGCTGCTCACTGAGCAAGCACTCTATGGGGTAGATGTGGGGGAGGGTGGTAGCGAGGAGGCTCAGGAAAGTGAGGTAGCTAGCTGCATAACAGTTAGAAAGCGGGGTAGAGGGAAGAGTGCCAGGGAGGCTAGCCCTGATCTGACACACCCCAACAAGTTTGAAAGGTTGGCAGATGAGGGGGATGTCAGTTCAGGGAGAGCACTGTTGCAGCCAGACACTTCCTCTGCCAATCAGGGGAATGTCAGCTCCAGTAAGCAGGGGACCAGGAGAGCAGGGCAGGCCAGACAGGTGCTGGTAGTGGGAGACTCAATTATTAGGGGTACAAATAGGGCGATCTGTCACAAAGACCGGGATGGTTGAACGGTGTGTTGCCTTCCTGGCGCTCGAGTTTGACACATCGCATATCTGGTTGGCAGATTACTGGGAGGGTCTGGAGAAGATCCAGAAGTCATGGTCCATATCGGAACCAATGACAAAGGTAAAGTTAGGTTGAGTGTCCTTAAAAAAAAGATTTTAGGGATTTAGGTCAAAAGCTTAGGGCAAGGACCTCAAAGGTAGTATTTTCCGAAATACTACCTGTACCACGAGCCACACAAGAAAGGCAGGGGGAGATTAGAGAGGTTAGCAAGTGGCTCAAGAACTGGTGTAGGAAGGAGAGGTTTGGGTTCCTGGAGAACTGGGCCGACTTCTCTATCAGCTACAGGCTCTATTGTAGGGATGGGCTGCACTTCAATAGGAAAGGGGCAGCTGTGTTGGGGGAGAAGATGGCTAGAAGGTTGGAGGAGTGTTTAAACTAGGGACTGGGGGGGAGGGTAATTACGTTATAGGAGGGGAAGATAGCGCAGATAGAGACTGGGGGCAAGGTAATGGGACTGGGGGAGGAATGGAAGGAGGGACTAGAACAGTTCAGAAGGAAAGGTGTAGGGTAAAAAATATACATAAACCTCTTAATTGTATGTATACTAATGCCAGAAGCCTGACTAATAAAACTGGTGAACTGGAATTAGTGATGTGTGAGGAGGACTATGACATAGTGGGAATAACTGAGACATGGCTGGATGATAGCTATGACTGGGCGGTTAATGTACATGGTTACAGTCTGTTTAGAAAGGATCGTCAAAACCGGAGAGGGAGAGGGGTCTGCCTTGATGTAAAGTCCTGTCTAAAGCCCACAGACAAAGAAGATATAAGTGAGGGACATGAACATGTGGAGTCACTGTGGGTAGAAATACATGGAGGCAAAAACAATAATAAAATACAGTAAAGAAAAACGGGGTTGGATGTCGCACAAGGTTATCTGTAAACCAAAAAAGGTGCACCTCACCAATCGAGAACACTCACTCGATCACTATGAAATGAGAACAAAGAGGTTGAAAAGCAGAGCACTAACAGAATTTCGGACCATATAGAGAATCACTATAAAATACATTTATTAATATACTGAAAATTCTAAAACGATTGACCTCGCTATAAAAATATAAAATCCTAAATGTAGATAAATTACATCAATTGGTATATCTAAATAGTAGCAAATAAATAATATACAGCCCCAGCAACAGTATATCGATAACGACGATCTAAAATAATCGAACTGAAATGAGGAAGGGGTGAATAAACATACCCCGAAACGCGTCTGGTGCCACATCCCCCGCCATTTGTGACCAGAAATACCAACATATACAAACTAAGAAGACAGGTTGGCATTAGCAGGAGGTGCTTCAAACCCACATGCAGTTGTGCATATATATAGGGGAGCAAATCCTGCACTTGTGGCCCGTTGCTAATGGCAATCCCCAGCAAAATGCATACAATGGAGGATGCCCGCGGCGAACCACAAGTACCACAATAGACATCCTACACAAGGTAACAAGTGCGGATGTAATAATTAATATAACAATATAACAAAACAATAACAAACACAGGTGCACTCTGCAGAATCACTAAATCCTCAAACTGATTTTAAAATTGAGAGATTAGTCAACATGTCCTACGGTGTAGAACATGTCTAAGCCCGGACACCACGACAAGGTTTCTCAAGTAGCCCGGGACCCTACACTCTCCTACCTGAGCCGTATGGGCGATACCAGGAGCCAGTGGGCAAATTACAGGAGCATAAGGCCGACTCACAAACAACTCACCAGTTACCTCCAGCATGTGGCCATGCTTGCAATGGGAGGAGGGAGGAGTCTGTGAGTCCCACTCAAGACTTGCTGATATGTCCCAGGCCTCACAGGTGCACCTAAATGTGGCCTGTAGATGGAAAACAGGCACATTTAAATAGGAGTTTATACACCTCCAGAAATATATATATACAAACTAAGAAGACAGGCTGGCATTAGCAGGAGGTGCTTCAAACCCACATGCAGTTGTGCATATATATAGGGGAGCAAATCCTGCACTTGTGGCCCGTTGCTAATGGCAATCCCCAGCAAAATGCATACAATGGAGGATGCCCGCAGCGAACCACAAGTACCACAATAGACATCCTACACAAGGTAACAAGTGCGGATGTAATAATTAATATAACAATATAACAAAACAATAACAAACACAGGTGCACTCTGCAGAATCACTAAATCCTCAAACTGATTTTAAAATTGAGAGATTAGTCAACATGTCCTACGGTGTAGAACATGTCTAAGCCCGGACACCATTGTTTGTTATTGTTTTGTTATATAGAAATACCAACATCCATCGATCTGAACCGACCTGAAAAAGAGTGGGATTTATTACCTTCCAAAGTTATCCGCGCGATTTGACGGCCAAACACAAGAGAGGACCGGTATACCAACTGGCCCACGTGTAGAACAGTAAGCCACCAGCGTGGTCTTCATTAGAAGAAAAAGCTCCCGAGATCGTAGTGCGAGAACATCATTAGCACAGCGCAGGGAGCAGCAATATCCCACGGCTCGGTTAAGACTAATTTGACGGAAACTGGATGTAAGGTAACTTTGTAATCGCTCGCAAGCTTCAAAGTAGCGGGACGCCGCTACCTATTCTGATCGAGCAGGACGCCGCTCTGCTCAGGTTAGTTCAGATATTAGTATTCACAGGACGGATTGGTTTTGGTGTGGGAAACATTAAGGAACATTGGAGCTACACCATAGAATGATACAGGTGGACTTATCAGTTACCTTCGGTTCATTTCAGTTTGATTATTTTAGATCGTCATCATCGATATACTGTTGCTGGGGCTGTATATTATTTATTTGCTACTATTTAGATATACCAATTGATGTCATTTATCTACATTTAGGATTTTAGATTTTTATATCGAGGTCAATCGTTTTAGAATTTTCTGTATATTAATAAATGTATTTTATAGTGATTCTCTATATGGTCCGAAATTCTGAGAGTGCCCTGCTTTTTACCCTTTTTGTTCTCAATAATAAAATACTAATAGAAGTTTATTATAAACCACCTAATATACCAGAATCCACAGAAAATCTGCTACTAAACGAGATAGGCAGCAGATCATAATGAGGTGGTTATTATGGCGGACTTCAACTACTCACATATAGACTGGGAAACTGAAACCTGTATATATATCATAAAGAAAACAGGTTCTTGGCAATAACCAAAGACAATTACCTTTCCCAACTGGTTCAGGACCCAACTAGAGGGACAGCCATACTGGACTTAGTATTAACCAATAGACCTGACAAAACAACAGATGTGCCGGTTGGGAGACACCTGGGAAATAGTGACCATAAAGTAATAACCTTCCAATTGTCATTCAAAAATACAAAACTTCAAAAAAGCTACATTTAAGAGAGTCCATAGGCCTTACTAACTGGGACAAAGTGCTCAAAAATAAAAATACAGCCACAAAAAGAAATATTTTTAAAAGCATCCTAAAATCTAATTGTGAGAGATACATACTAGTGTTTATTGAGAACCAAAGTGCTCAGGTGCTCGAGTAGAACATATTAGGATGCTCGGGTGCTCTATAAAGCACCCGAGCACAATGGAAGTCAATGGGAGAACCAGAGCATTAAACCAGGCACCCCCTGCTCTGAAGAGGGGAGGGTGTCTGGTTCACAGGAAAAGGTCAGAAATTGATGGAAACACCACTGAAATTGTTCGGGAAAGGCATGGGGAGGATGTCTGGATGCATCTTAGACTCCCAGGTCGTTGCTGGGAACGATGTTGTCTGAGTAGTACGCCACTTTTACAGACTGACAATAATACGCACAAAACCGAAGAAAAAAATCTATTTTAGAGGAAAAATTGTATTTGTATCGGAAGTGCACTCGTATACTAGATTAGTGGTATACGAGTCCCTATCAGATTGGAACAGTTTCATTGGAGTCCAGGAGAAATGGGACTACTTAAAAGAGGCACTATTGAAGGCAACAGAAAATTGCATTAGGCTTGTCAGTAAAAGCAAAAAAAGGAAAAGACCACTGTGGTACTCAGCAGAAGTGGCCAAAATCATTAAAAACAAAAAGATAGCATTTAGGAATTATATAAAAAAAAAGAACGAGGATGACAGGCAAATTTATAAAATTAGGCAGAGAGAGGCCAAACAAGTTATAAGAGCTTCTAAAGCACAGGCAGAAGAGAAATTAGCTCAGTCAGGGAAAAAAGGCGATTAGGCATTCTTCAGATACATAAATGAAAAAAGGAAACTAAAACAAGGAATTACAAAATTAAAAACAAAAGAAGGAAGGTATATGGAAGAAGATAAAGAACTAGCTGACTGCCTCAATGAATACTTCTGTTCAGTCTTCACAAAGGAAAATGAAGGAAAAGGACCTCAGTTAGGAAAGAAGACTAATGAATCTTTTGATGCATGTGTCTTTACAGAGGAAGAGGTTCTAAGTCAGCTGTCTAAAATCAATACAAATAAGTCACAGGGGCCTGATGGGATACACCTAAAGCTATTAAAAGAGCTCAGCGGTGAACTAGCAAAACCATTAACAGATTTATTTAACCAATCACTGGCAACAGGAGTTGTCCCAGAAGATTGGAAATTAGCAAATGTTGTGCCCATTCACAAGAAAGGTAGTAGGGAGGAATCGGGCAACTATAGGCCAGTAAGCCTGACATCAATTGTGGAGAAATTAATGGAAACCATACTTAAGGAGAGGATTGTGGAACATCTAAAATCCCATGGATTGAAAGATGAAAAACAGCATGGGTTTACTTCAGGGAGATCATGTCAAACTAATCTTATTGATTTTTTTGATGGGGTGACTAAAATAATAGATGGAGGAGGTGCAGTAGACATCGCTTATCTAGACTTCAGTAAGGCTTTTGATACTGTCCCACATAGAAGGCTTATCAATAGATTGCAGTCTTTGGGCTTGGACTCCCATATTGTTGAATGGATTAGGCAGTGGCTGAGGGACAGGCAACAGAGGGTTGTAGTCAATGGAGTATATTCAGACCAAGGTCTTGTTACCAGTGGGGTACCTCAGGGATCTGTTCTGGGACCCATATTGTTTAATATCTTTATCAGCGAAATTGCAGAAGGCCTCGATGGTAAGGTGTGTCTTTTTGCTGATGACACAAAGATTTGTAACAGGGTTGATGTTCCTGGAGGGATACACCAAATGGAAAAGGATTTAGGAAAACTAGAGCAATGGTCAAAAATCTGGCAACTAAAATTTAATGTTGATAAGTGCAAGATAATGCACCTGGGGCGTAAAAACCCAAGAGCAGAATATAAAATCAGTGATACAGTCCTAACCTCAGTATCTGAGGAAAGGGATTTAGGGGTCATTATTTCAGAAGACTTAAAGGTAGGCAGACAATGTCATAGAGCAGCAGGAAATGCTAGCAGAATGCTTGGGTGTATAGGGAGAGGAATTACCAGTAGAAAGAGGGAGGTGCTCATGCCGCTCTACAGAGCACTAGTGAGACCTCATTTGGAGTATTGTGCTCAGTACTGGAGACCATATCTCCAGAAGGATATTGATACTTTGGAGAGAGTTCAGAGAAGAGCTACTAAACTGGTACATGGATTGCAGGATAAAACTTACCAGGAAAGATTAAAGGACCTTAACATGTATAGCTTGGAAGAAAGACGAGACAGAGGGGATATGATAGAAACTTTTAAATACATAAAGGGAATCAACAAGGTAAAAGAGGAGAGAATATTTAAAAGAAGAAAAACTGCTACAAGAGGACATAGTTTTAAATTAGAGGGGCAAAGGTTTAAAAGTAATATCAGGAAGTATTACAGTTGCAAGAAAAAGTATGTGAACCCTTTTGAATGATATGGATTTCTGCACAAATTGGTCATAAAATGTGATCTGATCTTCATCTAAGTCACAACAATAGACAATCACAGTCTGCTTAAACTAATAACACACAAAGAATTAAATGTTACCATGTTTTTATTGAACACACCATGTAAACATTCATAGTGCAGGTAGAAAAAGTATGTGAACCCCTAGACTAATGACATCTCCAAGAGCTAATTGGAGTGAGGTGTCAGCCAACTGGAGTCCAATCAATGAGATGAGATTGGAGGTGTTGGTTACAGCTTTCCTGCCCTATAAACAACACAAACCAGTTCTGGGTTTGCTTTTCACAAGAAGCATTGCCTGATGTGAATGATGCCTCGCACAAAAGAGCTCTCAGAAGACCTACAATTAAGAATTGTTAACTTGCATAAAGCTGGAAAGGGTTATAAAAGTATCTCCAAAAGCCTTGCTGTTCATCAGTCCACGGTAAGACAAATTGTCTATAAATGGAGAAAGTTCAGCACTGCTGCTACTCTCCCTAGGAGTGGCCTTCCTGTAAAGATGACTGCAAGAGTACAGCGCAGACTGCTCAATGAGGTGAAGAAGAATCCTAGAGTGTCTGCTAAAGACTTACAAAAGTCTCTGGCATATGCTAACATCCCTGTTAGCGAATCTACGATAAGTAAAACACTAAACAAGAATGGATTTCATGGGAGGATACCACAGAGGAAGCCACTGCTGTCCAAAAAAAACATTGCTGCACGTTTACAGTTTGCACAAGAGCACCTGGATGTTCCACAGCAGTACTGGCAAAATATTCTATGTGTGGAGAAAAAGAGGCACAGCACACCAAAATCAAAACCTCATCCCAACTGTGAAGTATGGTGGTGGGGGCATCATGGTTTGGGGCTGCTTTGCTGCATCAGGGCCTGGACGGATTGCTATCATCGAAGGAAAAATGAATTCCCAAGTTTATCAAGACATTTTGCAGGAGAACTTAAGGCCATCTGTCCACTAGCTGAAGCTCAACAGAAGATGGATGTCGCAACAGGACAATGACCCAAAGCATAGAAGTAAATCAACAACAGAATGGCTTAAACAGAAGAAAATACGCCTTGTGGAGTGGCCCAGTCAGAGTCCGGACCTCAACCCAATTGAGATGCTGTGGCATGACCTCAAGAAAGCGATTCACACCAGACATCCCAAGAATATTGCTGAACTGAAACAGTTCTGTAAAGAGGAATGGTCAAGAATTACTTCTGACCGTTGTGCATGTCTGATCTGCAACTACAGGAAACGTTTTGTTGAAGTTATTGCTGCCAAAGGAGTTTCAACCAGTTATTAAATCCAAGGGTTCACATACTTTTTCCACCTGCACTGTGAATGTTTACATGGTGTGTTCAATAAAAACATGGTAACATTTAATTCTTTGTGTGTTATTAGTTTAAGCAGACTGTGATTGTCTATTGTTGTGACTTAGATGAAGATCAGATCACATTTTATGACCAATTTGTGCAGAAATCCATATCATTCCAAAGGGTTCACATACTTTTTCTTGCAACTGTACTTTACTGAGAGAGTAGTGGATGCATGGAATAGCCTTCCTGCAGAAGTGGTAGCTGCAAATACAGTGAAGGAGTTTAAGCATGCATGGGATAGGCATAAGGCCATCCTTCATATAAGATAGGGCCAGGGGCTATCCATAGTACTCAGTATATTGGGCAGACTAGATGGGCCAAATGGTTCTTATCTGCCGACACATTCTATGTTTCTATGTTTCTATGTTAAATGCTGCCAAAAATTGCAAAGGAGAGGCACTCCGATACAACCTGTATATCATATAAAGGAGGGCCTCATTCACATTGTGGTACAATTGTTCAGGTAGTGGGACTCCTACACTCATAAAGCCTATGCACTAGGGCTGCACGATATGGGAATTTTGTGCGATTGCGATTAGGGCCCTAAAAATTGCGATAACGATATGCAATGTGATATTTTAAGGGAATTGTGCTAGAGGTCTATTTGCTTGGATTTTCAAGGCAAAAGCACACAGAAATTACTGATAATGCTGAAACGTAGTTATGCTTAACTCAAGAACTGAAATGCACAGTGTTTTTCAAAATAAAACATCTTTTACTAAATTAAATGACATATTTGCATTACTGCAAAAGTACAAAATACAAAACTTGCCATTTTCTTGATAGCACTGCACAGAACATTTGTTCATTAAAATAACAACTTGCCTCCAGCACCTCCTCCCTCCCCGCACTGTAACTGATGTATCGCCGGCCGCGCTGTGCAACATAGCGGCCGGCGATACATCCGTGTCAGCCACGTAAAAAGTCAACCATCGCTTTATAAGACGCACTGCCGTTTTTCCCCCCATTTTGGGGGGAAAAAAGTTTGTCTTATAAAGCGAAAAATATGGTAATACAATTGCAGCATTTTTGGGTTGGCCAATTGGCGATTGCGATATGGCGATTTATTGCGATTGCGATTGCTTGGCGATATATTGTGCAGGCCTACTATGCACTAAGTGAAAGGGCTGCCAAAAATTACAAGGAACCTGCACTCCAATACACCCTTTACTACACATAAAGGAGGGCATCATACACACCCTTGAAAAATTATGATTGATGGCCTGCTGGTGACCCTCCAAAACATTAGGAGCAAGGGCCTGCTGGTGACCCTCTAAAACATTAGGGGCGAGGGCCTGCTGCTGATCTGACTATCTAAAACATTAGGGGTGAGGGTCTGCTGCTGAGCTGACCCTCTAAAACATTAGGGGTGAGGGCCTGCTACTGATCTGACTCTCTAAAACATTAGGGGTGAGGGTCTGCTACTGATCTGACTCTCTAAAACATTAGGGGTGAGGGTCTGCTGCTGAGCTTACCCTCTAAAACATTAGGAGCGAGGGCAGCCTAATAAACATTTTATAAAAAATAAATAAATAAGCCTCAAAAAGTACGTTGCTTGGTGGTGTCGCAGGTCCCGACGGTGAAGTGGGTACAGTTCACACAGGTGAAAGCGTTTCTTTTGATTGGACCGCGCTACCTCGGAAATCACAGAGAATCCACAATCGAAGCCAGCAAGGGGAAGCAAACAGGCCAGTCAAAACCTCTCCTCCTCTCCTTTCCAGGCTTCTATGGAACACCAAAATTGCATCCAATAGTGAAGTACCGTCATGCAAATTGGAGTAAAAATGGTTTTATTATACTCACAATGCACAAGTATATACAGGCAGTATACAATGGATCAATGGATCAATCACCCGACCCGGGTTTCGCTCGGTTGAGCCTAATAAACATGTTGATATGATGGAGGAGAAGGACGAGAACAGGAAGAATGAACCATATACTCTTTTTTGTGGTGGAAGGGGTGCATGGGAATACAGTGTATTCAATACACAATAAAAGCCACATTTAAAGTGCCTTTATGTTCAGCCACTTTCCTCTGGTTGAGTAGAGAAGTCAGAGGCAATCCAGGCCTTGTTTATTTTGATAAGAGTGAAGAGTATGCCTGTCAGCATTATCAGTTGACAAGTGGATGCGCTTATCAGTTATTATGCACCCAGCAGAACTAAATACCCGCTCTGACAAAACGCTTGCGACAGTGCAGGCAAGCACTTCCAAGGCTTAGAGCGCGAGTTTGTGCCATGTGTCCAGCTTGGACCCCCAATAGTTGTAAGGCACAGAGGGATCACTGAGGACGCTGACACGGTTTCCTATGTACTCCTTCACCATCTTCCAAAACTTTTCCCTCCTTGTGACACTAGGCCACGCATCAGGGTGAGGGTCCTGGAGGGGTGTCATGAAACTGTCCCAGGCCTTGGAGAGTGTTTCCCTGCCTCTGTTGGAACTGCTGTGTGTTCACCTCCTCTCCCTTCCTCGGTTGCCAGATGAACTACGTACTCAGCTGGAAATTTTTGGAGCAAGGACCTTCTGGTATTGGACCATTTTGCTCATCCTCAGCACCACAGGAATGAGAGATGAGAAGTTCTCTTTGTAGCGGGGGTCGAGAAGGGTGAAGAACCAGTAATCGGTGTTGCCAAAAAGTGTATAACGCGAGGGTCACGGGAAAGGCAGCATAACATAAAGTCAGCCATGTGTGCCAGAGTTCCAACAGACAAGACTTTGCTGCCCTCTTCAGGAGGATGACTCTCAATCTCCTCATCCTCTTCCTTCTCTTCGGCCCGTCCACGCTGAACAGATGAAATAAACCTATGGGTACTACCATCAACCGTCTCTTACTCCTCTGTCACGGAACCATGAACCAGACGTACAACAAGAGATAAGTGAAAATAAGAAGGCTTTATTGAAAATAAAGCTGTAAAGCAAAAGTCCAAACGGATGGTGAAACCGAGCAGAGTCTTTGCGAAGCCAGAGGTCAGGAACCAGAAGGGTAGTCAGACGAAGCCAGGATCAGGAACCAGCAGGGTAGTCAGACGAAGCCAGGATCAGGAACCAGCAGGGTAGTCAGACGAAGCCAGGATCAGGAACCAGCAGGGTAGTCAGACGAAGCCAGGATCAGGAACCAGAAGCAGCAGCAGTCTTAGAAGCATGTGAACACAAGAGGACCAAGCAAGGAACTGAAGCCACAGACCTCCTATATATATGAGCTAGGCATCCAGCTCCTCCCAGGGGAAGGAGGAGCCGCAGGGTGGAAGGCTACAAGAAACCCAGGACCCAAGATGGCCGCCAGCACATGTCAAACGAAGGAGAGCAGCAAGCAGGTAAGACCATGACAGTACCTCCCCCTCAAGGGCCCCTCCTCCGCGGAGCACAAAACGGTTTCTGAGGGAAGCGTGCGTGGAAGGCTCGGAGCAAGGCAGGAGCATGGACATCTGCGGAGGGAACCCAGGAACGCTCCTCTGGACCATAACCACGCCAATGGACCAAAAACTGCAACCGACCGCGGACCAGGCGTGAGTCCAGGATATTGCTCACCTCATATTCCTCACGATTGCCCACTTGGACCGGACGAGGCCGAGGAACCGAGGAAGTGAAACGATTACACACCAGTGGCTTCAACAGGGAGACATGAAACACGTTGGAGATCCGCATGCCAGGAGGAAGCGCAAGGGCATAGGCTACCGGGTTTACCCTGCGAAGCACTCGGAAGGGACCAACAAAGCGAGGCGCCAGCTTGGGAGTGGGCACTCGAAGGTTGAGGTTGCGGGTGGACAACCATACACGGTCTCCGACCTGGTAGGAAGGAGCAGGCGCTCGTCTGCGATCAGCCTGGAATCTCTGGCGCTGCGCAGAGACCTCAAGGGACTTCTGGATCTGTACCCAAGAAGCACGTAGGACGGAAAGGTGATCCTCCACAGCCGGAATATCCTGGGGAGAGAATACCTCCGGTAACACGGCAGGTTGGAACCCATAATTGGCCATGAAGGGAGACGTCCCAGAGGAAGAGTTCACCGCCGTGTTCCTGGCAAACTCAGCCCAAGGCAGGAGGTCAACCCAATTGTCTTGGTGATCGGAGACATAGCAACGAAGGAATTGCTCCAAGGTCTGATTGGATCGTTCTGCGGCCCCATTGGACTGAGGGTGGTAGGCCGAGGAGAAGGAGAGATGAATCCCCAACTGGGAGCAAAAGGCGCGCCAGAACCTGGACACAAACTGACTCCCCCGATCCGACACAATCTCCTTAGGCAAACCGTGCAACCGGAAGACCTCCCTGGCAAAAATCGTGGCCAACTCTTGCGCAGAGGGTAACTTCTTGAGAGGAACACAGTGGCACATTTTGGAAAACCGATCCACAATCATGAGAATGACCGTATGGCCTCGGGATGCAGGGAGGTCCACAATGAAATCCATCCCCAGGTGTGACCATGGGCGCTCCCCGGTGGCTATGGGTTGCAGAAGGCCCAACGGAAGGTGCCGAGGGGACTTACTCTGGGCACAAACGGAGCATGCCGCTACATATGCGGCGATGTCGGAACGTAGGGAAGGCCACCAGAACAGACGTGAAACAGCCCAGGACAGCTGATTCTTTCCAGGATGCCCCGCGGTCTTGGAGTTATGGTAGGTTCGCAACAACCGAGTGCGCAACTCCTCAGGCACAAAACATCTGCCGTTGGGTCTCCCAGAGGGAGCACCAGATTGAGCCGCCAAAATCTGCTCACCCAGGGGAGAGGTCAGGCTGGTGCGAATGGCGGCCAGGATCTGATTCGGAGGTATGACCGAAGTCGGAATCGACTCCTCCCTGGACAGCTCGGAGTACTGCCGTGATAAGGCATCCGCCCTGATGTTCTTGGAACCGGGTAGGTAGGAGACCACGTAATTAAAACGTGACAAGAACAGAGCCCATCTGGCCTGACGTGGTGTCAATCTCTTGGCCTCAGAAAGGTAGGTCAGATTCTTGTGGTCCGTCAGGATGAGAACCGGAACCACCGAACCCTCGAGCAAGTGCCTCCATTCTTTAAGGGCCTGCACGATGGCCAATAACTCCCTGTCACCAATCTGATAGTTGCACTCCGCGGAAGACAGTTTCCGGGAGTAAAACCCACAAGGAAGCAGAGGACCCTCTGGTGTTCTACGCTGAGACAGAAGGGCGCCTACTCCCGTCTCAGACGCGTCCACCTCGAGGACAAAGGGCAACCCAGGGTTGGGATGCGACAGAATCGGAGCCGACACAAAGGCGGACTTTAGGGCCTCAAAAGCTCGGATGGCCTCGAGCGGCCAGACCTGGGAATTACTGCCCTTCCTGGTCAGATCCGTGAGAGGCTTGGCCAGCATGGAAAAGTCCCTGATGAACTTCCGATAATAATTGGCGAAGCCCAAAAAGCGCTGCAGGGAACGAAGACCACTGGGCTGGGGCCACTGTAAGACAGCCGAAACCTTCTCAGGATCCATGGAGAACCCCTCAGCGGAAATGATGTAACCTAAGAAGGTTACCTGGGATCGGTGAAATTCGCATTTCTCAAGCTTACCGAACAGCTTGTTCTCTCGTAACCGTTGCAACACTCGTCTGACATCCAGAATGTGGGCCTCCATGGATTCAGAATATACCAAGATGTCATCCAAATAGACTACCACACACTGCTGCAACAGGTCACGGAAAACATCGTTGATGAATTCCTGAAAGACTGCGGGCGCATTGCACAACCCAAAGGGCATAACCAAGGATTCGTAATGACCGGTCCTGGTGTTAAACGCGGTCTTCCACTCATCGCCCGCCTTGATCCTTACCAGGTTATATGCCGCCCTCAGGTCGAGTTTGGTAAAGACCGTGGCCCCTTTAAGGCGATCGAACAGCTCGGAAATCAAGGGTATCGGGTAAGCGTTCTTGATCGTGATGCGATTGAGACCCCTGTAATCGATGCAAGGCCTCAACTCACCGCCCTTCTTTTTCACAAAGAAAAATCCAGCCCCTGCCGGGGACGAAGATTTGCGAATGTGTCCGCGTGAAAGCGCCTCCCTCACGTACTCCTCCATGGCCTCATTCTCCGCTACCGACAGTGGATAGACTTTGCCACGAGGAGGAACGGCACCAGATTGTAACTCTATGGCACAATCGTATGGGCGGTGCGGAGGTAGGGCAACCGCGCGCACCTTATCGAATACATCCCGGTACTCCTCGTATTCAGGAGGCAACAGAGAGTCCGAGGAAGTACACAGCAACTTGACAGACCCATGGATGCAACTAGCCCCACACTGCGGTGACCACGAGAGGATCTCGACCGATCTCCAATCGAAAGTCGGATTATGCTTCTGGAGCCAGGGGTACCCCAAGACCACCGAGTAGTGTGGAGACGAAATAACCTGGAGGCAGACCGACTCTCTGTGAACGGCACCAATGGCTATCCCCACTGGAAGGGTCTCATGAGTCACGTGTGGCGGCAGAAGGGGTCTGCCGTCTATCGCCTCAAGAGCCAGTGGGGAACCTCGAGCCTGCAGAGGAATAGAATTGGCGGCAGCGAACACACTATCAATGAACAAACCACCAGCACCAGAGTCCACCAACGCCTGGGTCGTCACCGAGCCCCCGACCCAGGAGAGGACAACAGTGATCAGTGGTTTGTCAACACGGGAAACCGGGGACGAGGAGACTCCACCCAAGATCTGCCCCCGACAGGATCTCAGGGTACGAGCGTTTCCCGGACGGTTCGGACATGCCAACCGAAAATGCCCACCGAGACCACAGTACATGCATCGGCCCTCGCGTCTCCGGAGTGCCCTCTCCCCCTCGGACAGGCGAGCAAACCCCAGCTGCATGGGTTCACCCCCAGACAAGTCATCCCCAGGAGGCGTGGGAGGAGAGGGAGACACGGGTGGGACAGCAAACGTAGGCACCAATCTGTTAGAAGACCTCCGCAGGTTCTCCTTAAAGGAAGGTCTCTCCCTGAGTCTGGTGTCAATCAAAATCAGGAAAGAAATAAGAGACTCGAGCTCAACTGGTAGGTCCTTAGCTGCAACCTCATCCTTCAAGGCATCCGAGAGACCATGAGAGAAAGCAGCGACCAGAGCCTCATTATTCCAGCCCACCTCTGCTGCCAGGGTACGAAACTCAATGGCGTATTCAGCTACGGATCGTGAACCCTGTCTGATGGACATAAGGAGCTTCGCAGCAGAGGCAGCACGAGCCGGCACATCGAATACCTTCCGAAGAGAAGCAACAAAACCGGAAAACTCGGCAACCACCGGATTGTTGTTCTCCCATAAAGGGCTGGCCCAGGCCAAGGCCTTGTCCGAGAGCAGCGAGATCAAGAAGCCCACCTTTGATCTCTCAGTAGGAAAGGCATGTGGCAGCAACTCGAAATAAATGCCCACCTGGTTAAGGAAACCTCGGCACTGAGTTGGCTCTCCCCCAAAGCGCTGTGGAAGAGGGGCAGAACCGGTCATACCCCGAAACACCGCAGGCGCAACAACAGGTGTCGGGGTAGACTCTGGCGCAACAACCGGAGCGGCAGTAGGAGCGAGCCCAGGAGCGACAACCGACCCATCGGCAACGGAAGCAAAATGAGCCGTGCGTTCAAGCAGGGTTTGCAACGCCACAGCGAACCGACCCAACAGGTGATCCTGCTGATCAAGTCTGGCAACCAGCGTGGGTAGCGAGGATGGCCCTGTACCGTCAGAATTCATGGCTTGGTCCTAATGTCACGGAACCATGAACCAGACGTACAACAAGAGATAAGTGAAAATAAGAAGGCTTTATTGAAAATAAAGCTGTAAAGCAAAAGTCCAAACGGATGGTGAAACCGAGCAGAGTCTTTGCGAAGCCAGAGGTCAGGAACCAGAAGGGTAGTCAGACGAAGCCAGGATCAGGAACCAGCAGGGTAGTCAGACGAAGCCAGGATCAGGAACCAGCAGGGTAGTCAGACGAAGCCAGGATCAGGAACCAGCAGGGTAGTCAGACGAAGCCAGGATCAGGAACCAGAAGCAGCAGCAGTCTTAGAAGCATGTGAACACAAGAGGACCAAGCAAGGAACTGAAGCCACAGACCTCCTATATATATGAGCTAGGCATCCAGCTCCTCCCAGGGGAAGGAGGAGCCGCAGGGTGGAAGGCTACAAGAAACCCAGGACCCAAGATGGCCGCCAGCACATGTCAAACGAAGGAGAGCAGCAAGCAGGTAAGACCATGACATCCTCCTCCTCCTCATCATTTAATTCATGCTGAGAAGACGAACTGAGGGTGGTCTGGCTATCACCCTGTGTACTGTCTTCTCCCACTTCCACATGGAAAGCGTCCGCCTTAATTGTGAGCAGCAAGCGTTTGAGTAGACACAGAAGTGGGATGGTTACGCTGATAATAACGCTATCACCGCTCACCATCTGTGTTGATTCCTCAAAGTTGCGTAAAACCTCACAGAGATCAGACATACATGCCCACTTGCCGTTTGTGAAGAGCGAAAGCTGACTAGAAAGGCGACGACCATGTTGCAGCTGGCATTCCACTACTGCCCTCTGCTGCTCACACAGCCTGGCCAACATGTGGAACGTGGAGTTCCAGCGCGTGCTGACGTCACACAACAGTCGGTGAGCTGGCAATTGCAAGCGCTGCTGCAGCATTGCCAGACTGGCAACAGCTGTTGATGACTTTCGGAAATGGGCACACACGCGGCGCACCTTCACCAGTAGCTCAGGCAAATTGGGGTAGGTTTTGAGAAACCGCTGAACCACTAAGTTGAACATGTGGGCTAGGCATGATGTGTGTGAGCTTGTCGAGCTCCAAAGCCGCAATCAAGTTACAGCCATTATCAGACATAACCATGCCTGGTTGTAGGTTGAGTGGCGAGAGCCACAGCTCAGTCTGGTCCCTCATACCTTGCCACAGCTCTGCGGCAGTGTGCTGTTTGTCACCTAAGCAAATTAGTTTCATCAAGGCCTATTACTACTTCCCCACTGCAGTGCTAAACTGCTTCCAGCTACTGATTGATGGCTGTCTGGTGCTGCAAGATGAGAATTCGAAGGTGGAAGTGGAGTAGGAGGGGGAGGAGGAGAAGGGGGGGTTGCAGCCACTAATGTAGATGGTGGTGGAAATCATAATGGAAGTAGGGCCTGCAATCCTTGCCGTTGGTAGCACCTGTGCCATCCCATGGTACGACTCGCTCCCAGCCTCCACAAAGTTCACCCAGTTTGCCGTCAGGGAAATGTATCATCCCTAGCCAAAAGCACTTGTCCATGTGTCAGTTATTAAGTGGACCTTCCCAATAACTGCGTTGGTCAGGGCATGGGTGATGTTACTGGACACATGCTGGTGTAAGGTCGGGACAGCACACTGGAAAAAATTGTGGCGGCTGGGGACTGAGTAACGATGGACGGTCGCTGCCATCAGGCTGCGGAAAGCCTTAGTGTCCACAAGCCTAAATGACAACATTTCCATGGCCAGCAATTTGGAAAGGTGTGCATTTAGTGCTACAGCCTGTGGGTGGGTGGCTGGGTATTTGCGCTTTCATTCAAAGGCCTGGGATATGGACATCTGTACGCTGCACTGGGACACAGAAGTGGATGTGCTAGCTGATGGCGCTTGCGAAGGTCCAGGTGCAGGGCGGGAGGCATTTTGGCCTGCATCTTTCATAGGGGATTGGCCAGCACGTAACACAGGGAAAGAGGAGGCAGTGGTGTGACCCGCAGACACTGAATGTGTATCCAGGCGTTCGGCCCACCTAGTAGGGTGCTTTGATGCCATGTGGCGGATCATGCTGGTGGTGGTGAGGTTGCTAGTGTTCACACCCTGGCTCATTTTTGTATGGCACAGGTTGCAAATGACAATTCTTTTATCGTCCGCACTTTCCTCAAAATAGCGCCAGACTGCGGAACACCTACCCCTTGGCAAGGGAGATTGCCGCAAGGGGGTGCTCTGGGGAACATTTGCGGGCCTGTTTGGTATGGCCCACCTTCTCCCTTTTGCCACCCCACTGCCTCTTCCAGCCTGTTGCGGTGCTGCGGATCCCTCCCCCTCTGTACTGCTTCCTCACTTGTTTGCCAAGACTCTCCATGGTGGGAGGAAGGAGTATTGTGTTGACCAGACTCTTGGCTACTGAGACTGGACTTTGTGGAAGACAGGGTGGTGCTTAACTGACTGGAAGCATTATCTGATGCAATCCAACCGACCACCTGGTCGCACTGGTGTGACTTCGAAAGTGGTTTCCTGCGTCGCTCTGCAAACTGGGACATGAAGCTAGGTATCGTGGATGAGTGTGTTTCTTGTGCTCTGGCAGCAGGCACAGTTTCACCGTGCCCAGGGCCACTTCCTCTGCGTGCGCCATCAGGAGCATGGCCACTTCCCCGTCCCTCACTGCTCGCCTTGAGCATATTAAATGGTATATATGCTTGCAAGTATGTCACACGTACAGTAGAGCAGGTTTTGTAAGTGTATGCGTAAATAAATTTCACTGAATGTCACAGATATTTAGGATGTGCAAATGTTATACAGGAGATGTAGCGCAGGTAATGTCACTGTCACCATCGGCTAAGCAAAATGACACTGAATGTCACAGATATTTAGGATGCGCAAACATTATACAGGAGATGTAGTGCAAGTAATGTCACCAGCAGTGAAAAAATGACACCGAATGTCACAGATATTTAGGATGTGCAAACGTTATACAGGAGATGTAGCGCAGGTAATGTCACTGTCACCAGCGGTGAAAAAATTACACTAAATGTCTCAGATATTTAGGACGCGCAAACGTTATACAGGAGATGTAGCACAGGTAATGTCACTGTCAGCAGCGGCCAAACAATTGCGCTGAATGTCACAGATATTTAGGATGCGCAAATGTAACACAGCAGATGTAGCAGATGTTGTGTCACTGTCAGCAGCGGCCAAACAATTGCACGCAATTTAGCACAGGTTGCACTAATAATATATATTGCAGCCAGATAAAACAATAGTCCTTAAATGGGCTTTTAGGTCTCTAACACCTATCAACAGTAAACCCTGCCTGAAAAAAAAAAATAATATAATTCCTACACTATCTGTCCCTTCTGCTGCAGCTCTCCCTGACTAAGACTGAGCTGAACCACGCGTCATCGGGTGCTATATAACACCCCATGACGCGTTCTGGCCAGCCAATCACTGTAATGCCAGTAACCAACATGGCTACGGCATTACAGTGAGTGCCAGTATTCCCCCGCACATTTATTGGCTGCATCGCATTGATGTGCCAAGAATTGCGATGCTCGAGTCAAAATTGTGTTCGGCCGAGCATGCTCACCCAACACTAGTACATACCTTATGGGAATAAAAGGTTAAGGAACAAGAAAAAAACAATGTGGATAAATAGAACTGTAACTAAAGCAATACATGACAAAAAGAAAGCATTTAAATCACTAAAACAGGAAGGTAGCGAGGAAGCACTGAAAAACTATAAGGAAAAAAATAGAATATGTAAAAAACAAATAAAAGCAGCCAACTATAGACTGAGAGATTAATTCCCAAAGAGAGCAAAACTAACCTTAAAATGTTCTACAATTATATAAATGGTAAAAAGTATAAATCTGAAGGTGTTGGCCCTCTACAGAGTAATGAGGGGGGAGTTGCAGAGAGCGATGAGAAAGCAAAGCTAGTAAAAAAAAAATTCTCCACTGTATTCACTGAGGAAAATAAACCGTCAGATGAAATGCAGAATGTAAACGTGCCCTATCTGATCCAGGAAGAAGTACAGAGGCATCTTAAAAAGATTAAAATTAAACATTTCCAGGACCAGATGGCATACACCCCCGTGTAGAGAATTAAGTAATGTCATAGCCAGACCCTTATTTCTGATATTTAAGGACTCTATACTGACAGGAGGGGTCCAAAAACAGAGCCTGGAAACTATAGGCAGGTAAGTTTAACATCTGTCGTGGGTAAACAGTTTGAAGGTTTTCTAAGAGATGCTATCTTGGAGTACTTCAATGAAAATAAGCAAATAACACCATATCAGCATGCCATCATGAGGGATCGGTCATGTCAAACTAATTCAATCAGTTTCTGTAAGTAGATAAGTTCTAGACTTGACATCGGCGAATCAAGGGATGTCGTATATCTGGACTTCTCCAAAGCATTTAAAACTGTACCGCATAAAAGGTTAGTATATAAAATGAGAATGCTTGGACTGGGAGAAAACGTCTGTATGTGGGTAAGTAACTGGCTCAGTAATAGAAAACGGAGGGTGGATATTAATGATACACACTCAGAATGCGTCACTGACACTAGTGGAGTACCTCGGGGGTCAGTATTAGGTCCTATTCTCTTCAGTATAATTATTAATGATCTTGTAGAAGGCTTGCACAGTAAAATATCAATTTTTGCAGAAGACACTAAACTGTGTAAAGTAATTAACACGGAAGAGGACAGTATACTACTACAGAGGGATCTGGATAGATTGGAGGCTTGGGCAGAGAAGTGGCAGATGAGGTTTAACACTGACAAATGTAAGGGTATGCACATGGGAAGGAATAATGCAAGTCACCCGTACATACTAAATGGTAAAACACTCGGTAACACTGACATGGAAAATGACCTAGGAATTTTAGTGAACAGCAAACTAAGCTGTAGAAACCAGTATCAGGCAACTGCTGCCAAGGCCAATCAGATAATGGGTTGCATCAAAAGCGGCACGCAGTACTGTGTACAGTTCTGGGCTCCTGTGAACAAGGCAGGCATAGCATTGCTGGAGAGGGTTCAGAGGAGGGAAACTAAAGTAATAACAGGAATACCCTGAAAGATTATCAAAATTAGGGTTATTTACTTTAGAAAAAAGATGACTGAGGTGAGATCTAATAACTATGTATAAATTTATCAGGGATCAGTACAGAGATCTCTACCATCATCTATTTATCCCCAGGACTGTGATTGTTACAAGGGGACATCTTCTGCCTCTGGAGGAAAGAAAGATTCTTTACAGTAAGAGAAGTGAAACTATGGAACTCTCTCCCTGAGGCGTTGGTGATGGTGAGTTCATTAAAAGAGTTCAAGAGGGGCCTGGATTAGTGTGGATCGAACATTTCAGCTGAACACCAATGCTTGAGTCTCCCCCCCGCACGTTTGTTAGCTGCTACGCAGCCAATGAACGTGCAGGTAAGTGCTGCCCTTCACTGTAATGCCGTAGCCATGTTGGTTACTGGCATCACAGTGATTGGCTGTAGAGATGGCCTTGCGGTTTGCCCGGCGGTCAGTTGGCGGCGAACTTTGCACGTTCGCGATCCGCCGAACATGCAAGCATATAGAGATGTCCGCACACGCCATATTCTTTTTCATTGCGCCGAACTATGACCCATGACACATCCATCAGGTGGGACAGGACAGCCAATTGAGACCTTTCAGCACATGGACACACCCCCAACCCTATAACAGAACCCGATCTGGCAACCATTTTACATTATATGTTTTGCCAGTGTAGGGAGAGGTTGCATTTTGGAGCAGGGACAGGCTGTTAGGAACTTAGGGACACCAAACAGTAGCTAATAAGGCCACAAAAGTCCTTTTAAGGACTGGTAACATTGTGCTATCGATAGGTGTGATACACAGAGGGTTGTGATATACTTTTAATATACTTTCTAACATAGAAAGTATATTATAGTGCATTTGTTTGCTTCCAGAAAATACTGATTGAGGGCTGCGATCTATCAGCTTCCACAAAATAGTGATAGTGGTTTTCCATTTACCTGCGTCCACAAAATTACTGCTTGAGGGTGATATACCTGGTTCAACTAACAACTGATTGAGGCCTGCCATATATCAGCTTCCACAAAATAGTGATAGAGGTTTTCCATATACCTGTGTCCACAAAATTACTGCTTTAGGGGGATATACCAGCTTCAACTAACAACTGATTAAGGGCTGCCATACATCAGCTTCCACAAACACTGCTCTTCTCTAGGGACTTTGGCACAGGGTCATTTCGAAAATGACAGGCAGAGGAAGAGGCAGGCCATTCCGCAGGTGTGGTAGGGGTCGGCAGGTGAACCAGGCCGGAGTCTAAGTGGGAAGTTGGAGAAGGTGCGTGTGATTATGTCAAAGGACGCACCAGAGTTGGTTGAGTGGCTCACTCAGCCTTCTGCTTCTGCATCCTCCTCATCCTCTGTATCTGCACCCTCCTCACTCTCTGCTGTGTCCACCCCCTAAGACACCACCACCATAGCCCCTCCACTCTAGTCAGAGGAATTATATTTCCATCCATTCCCAGAACTTACCGATGCGCAGCCATTCTTGGCATCGGATGAGGAAGAGGAAGTAGCAACGGCCACCCCACAGCGGTCTGACGACAGTACCCAGATCAGCCCAAGGAGGGTGGTCCCCAATGTTGCTGCCTACTCCGAGATCTCTAATGTCAGTGGTAGTGAAGGTGCTGAAGATGACGTGTCGATGGACGTCATGTGGGTGCCCACAAGAGAGGAAGAGGCGGGGAGTTCAGAGGGAGAGATGGAGCAGCAGATAGGGAGGAGAAGCAGACAGAACTCGCAGTGCACAGGCAAAAAGCAGACTGCAAATAAATCTGGAGTGAGCCATCCACCATGCATGGTCACATCTTGCGCTCCCAGAATGCCGGCGCATGGCTCCGCAGTGTGGGCTTTTTATATCTTGTCAGCTGCTGACAAAAGCATTGCCATCTGCAGCCTGTACTGTCAACGCAAAAGGTCGCAGTAAACCCAACACTCACCTAGGGACGACCGCCTTAAAAAGGCACCTGGCCTCCCATCACCAAGCCTAGCGGGAGCAACACCGTCAGAACCCACAAAGCCACACTCCCGGGGCTCCACGTCCTGCATCTTCTCCTTCTCCTCTCTCCTCCCATTTGTCCTCCACTCCACCTTCCACCGTGCAGTTGTCACGTTCATCTGGAAAAAGGCAGGCTTCCATGGCCCAAATGTTCGAGCATAAAAAAATGATGACGCCGGATAATCCTCTTGCCCAATGGCTGACTGCTGGCTTCTCGGAACTGGTGGAGTTGGAGGCCTTTAGAAAATGTGTGGCCATTGGCACACTGCAATAAAAGATCCCCGAAAGGAAATATTTCTCCCAGAAGGGCATCCCTGAACTATTTGGCCACGTTCAGCGGCGAGTTAATATATATATGGCACACAGTGTCGGTGCCAAGATACATCTGACCACAGACACGTGGTCTAGCAAACACGGGCAGGGAATGTACATAACTTTTGCTGCCTACTGGGTGAACCTTCTGATGGCCATCAAGCATGTAACCCATGGCACCCGTGTGGATTTGGTGTTACCGCCACGGATTGAATGCAGGCTGGCCTCTTCTTCTCCTCCTCCTACTCCATCCTATATCTCCTCCTCGTCTGACTCCTCCTTTTCCACTGCTACCGCCTCTTATGCTGCAGCCCCCAAGCTCCCCAGAACCTATTTGACGTGCCAAGTGAGACGTTACCATGCTGTGCTGCGGCTGTTGTGCCTGGAAGCCAAGAGCCACACAGGTCCTGCACTCCTTTCAGATCTGCAGTCACAGGCCAATCAGTGGCTAACGCCACTGCAGCGTACTCAAGTTAGGTGTAGAAATGTGTTCCTGGGTGTAGTAGTGCAATGACACTAACCTGAGACGGCTGACTCTCTGCATAGGCAGGTGATGGTAGGAAAATGTTTGTGACGCCAGTGCCAATTAAACGGTGGCACGCCGTTTGCTGATAGCAGGAATAACTGAGGAACACCGTGATGTTAAAACAGAACTCCAACTTTAGTAGTTTTAAATATAGAGACATTCACGGAAGCGCAGTTCCTTTGCATACAGTTGATTTTTCAATACGGTCGATGCAGACAATACAGATTAAGCAAGGTGACTTCAGAGTGTGAAACACACAGGACTTGCAGTACAGGAGCTTGCACTCTATCTCTGACTGATCCTGGAACATAGCAAATCTTCTCCAAGGCCCAATACCTTAACTCTGGCGTATATCCTTGGTTTTAGCTTTATAAAGTACCTCCTCTGTTATCTTGAGTACCTCTTGCTTTTCTGCGCTTTTGCCTCTGTCTCTCTCCCTCTTTCCTCAGACTCTAGAAGCTTCTGATCGGTGGTCTTCCTGCTTCTGCATATATATATATTCAGGAGGGGAACCTTCTCCTTGGATTCGGAACCCGGTTACAGGGACTGCAATGCCCTCTCCTGGTCCGCAGGCTTCAGGCCTGGACTTGTCTCTGACATAGTCTAAGCTCCAGCTTCAGACTACAGGCTGCAGCTTTAGACAGACACTTAGACTAGACTCCCTCTCACTTCCCTGACTGGGCCTTATATAAACTAGGGCTCTCTAGCTCCCTCTAGTGACTAGAAGCTGGAATGACACCCCTAGCAGGCCTGTACATGCAAGTGTCACAGTAACAGGGAAATACATAACATTACATTACATGACAATTTATAAAGATGACATATACCAACTTCCCCATAAATAAGGGGGGACGACAGCACACCAAGTGACACTTTTGTAGTGACGGGCATTACAGTCCCCGTACACTACATACCCCACTGCTTTAAGCTGAGTACGACCTCGTACTCCATCAGGGCTCGCCCAACTGGAATCTCTACCTGAAACAGACAAAAGAGACGTGCAGGCATACATACATGTAATTCATCTGCATTTACATTCATATCAGGTCCAATTGGCAAAGATGAAGGGTGGTGACAAGGGGCGTCGTTCTCTTCTCCTCAGGATAGTGAATGGAACTGGGGCGCTGACCTGGCACAGCGTAACATTATAACCAGGATAGTCCATGACAATGAATAAGTCCATAATAGAACAGCAAAATAGATAAAACAGTATAAAAAGTTCTTGGAGGCTCAAAGAACAAACATGAGTCCGTACCCAGGTTATTTTCCTATTAAATCACAGAGGCTCTCATGCAGTGGAGTCCATCTCTGGGCACATTTCCTTTTAAAAGAGCAAAAATCTCAGAGGCTCAGGTCCTTTTGAGTCTGTCTCCGGGCACGGTTCCATAGTATCAAGTTGCACAATAAAATTGTAGAATATAAAACAAGTGCTGTAATACCCCTGATCAACCTGAAAAGGGGGTTAAGGGTAAAAGGTGCAACAACGGAACAGGCACAACGTGGTGGGGGTAGCAAAAGCAGGCAGGAGGTCCTGGAAACAAACTTGGCTTTGTTGGCTTTATTACTTCAGTGGTCAACACCTACCACTGAGCCGTGGATGAACTGGCAGCAGCAACAAACGACCAGGGAACATAGGACTCCTGTCCTGGAAGGGTTAATAACATCATTCTTTGGTGAAATAAATCAAAGGCCTAGCAGGCTGATTCACAGGGGTATGTCATCATTACCCGGCTCTGCTGGCAAATACGGCCTGTAGTAGTCCTCTACAGGAGGATGGGCCCACATAACGGTGTTAGGGGGCAGCTGCAGAGTAAAGGGGCCCCTAATAGGTATTGGCCCCATGGGCCTAGGGGTAAACCCTTGGGTGGACCGTACCGGTCCCGGCATGATAATGGTGGGATGGATTGGAGCGGTTACCGCCGCCTCAAGCGGTCCGGTGGGCTCTGTGTAGCAATTCACAGCAACAGGGGGTCTTCTTTGGGGCACTGGCGGAACGGTGGCAGCAGAAGGTAGTCTACGGGTGGTGACAGGCACCCTTACCTCGTCCTTCTTCGGCGGCGTCTGGATCCTGGCGGTCGCGATCTTGCGCAGCTCCCGCAACTTCTCCTCCAGCCGGACAATCTGCTCACCGATGCTCTCCGTGTCAGAGTCGCGGTCATCTGCTGGCGCCGCCGGCGCAGGTACAGTCACCGATGGCACGGACTCGGCCTCTGCAGGTTCTGGTGATGCATCGGGTCTCCGACCCCTCCGGATGTTCTCAAAGGTATTTCGAAGTCCCTTTAGATTTTCCATCTCTTGCATGGTCTTCTCCCGACGAGGCAGCTCGGGGGAAGGGTAAGGGCTCACCCATTTTTCCAACACGGTTGGCTGCCAGAAGACGTTAGGCCCAATGAAGGAGCTCCGCTCCTGGAAGGCGTGATGGGCCGGCTCTGGAGAGCGTTCCGGTTCCCGCTCGCAGCCAGAGTAGTCTTCTTCTTCTGCCTCCCAGTCCTCAAGTTCTCGCTTGGGACGGGTTACGGCAGTGGCATAAGGGCCTCTCAGGCTCTCGGCAGGGGTGAACTCCACTTCCTCTCCCTCGCGGAGGCTGTGCTGATAGGAAGGGAGGTAGTCTCTCTTGACAGACCTTCGGTTAACATATAGGTCTCTGCCAGTCAGGTAATCTTGGATGAACCCGTAGCCACGGGTTTTGTCAAAGGACACCACCACTCCCTTTCTCCTTTCCAGGCGGGGTTGGGTGTTGGTGTGTCGTTCATGAATTGTCTTGGTCAACTCTTCATAGTAGATCTTGGTCTTGGTATTTCGCTTTATTGCGGCCTCCCAGATCTCTGCCATAAGGGACGACCACTTGAAAGAGGGCTGAAAGAAGTCTCTCCAGGAGCCATAGCAGGGCTCCGGTTCTTTCTCCCGTGGCGGGCAGGCGGGTTTCTCCGGTCCCGGAGAGTAGGCCGGTGGAGCCTCCTCTGGCTCTACACCAATATCAGACATCTCTGGTATGTCAGGCGCGGACGCTGCAGCAACGCTCTGTTCACTTTCCAACATGCTCGATCCTTCTCCGGAGAGCGATAGGGTCGCGTCAATTAAATCAGCCAGCTCCTCCCCTTGTGCTGGGAGGCCGCCCCCCAGGTATTCCAGTATATGGAAGGCGGTGTCCATGCTGGCAGACATGCAAATGTCCAGATAAGCAGTGGCGCCTGACCTTGAACTCCTTCCCGCTATTTCCTCAGAAAGGCGCCAATTTTTCCCGCCTTTTCGGGATGAAGATGACGCAGCAGTTATTTCAGCAAGCTCAGCGGCCATCTTTAGCAAGAAACGCTGTCTATTCACTGACAGCAAGCAGGATGATGAAAAGTCCACAAAACCACACTCCGATGTGGCGATCTCCTTCCTCTTGATAGCGCAACACTGCACAGCGCTTTTTGGAGGTTTTAGGAACACTTTTAGTATGTTTTTCAGTCCACAAAGTCCACTTTAATAAAACAGGCAATTTGTCACTTTGGTCACAGGGCAACTGTATAAGGCACAAAGTTCACGCTTCTTGCACTAGAAAGCGTGCGTATCCTGTTCGTGACGCCAAAAGAGAGGTGCAGCGTACTCAAGTTAGGTGTAGAAATGTGTTCCTGGGTGTAGTAGTGCAATGACACTAACCTGAGACGGCTGACTCTCTGCATAGGCAGGTCATGGTAGGAAAATGTTTGTGACGCCAGTGCCAATTAAACGGTGGCACGCCGTTTGCTGATAGCAGGAATACCGTGATGTTACCGTGAGGAACACCGTGATGTTAAAACAAAACTCCAACTTTAGTAGTTTTAAATATAGAGACATTCACGGAAGCGCAGTTCCTTTGCATACAGTTGATTTTTCAATACGGTCGATGCAGACAATACAGATTAAGCAAGGTGACTTCAGAGTGTGAAACACACAGGACTTGCAGTACAGGAGCTTGCACTCTATCTCTGACTGATCCTGGAACATAGCAAATCTTCTCCAAGGCCCAATACCTTAACTCTGGCGTATATCCTTGGTTTTAGCTTTATAAAGTACCTCCTCTGTTATCTTGAGTACCTCTTGCTTTTCTGCGCTTTTGCCTCTGTCTCTCTCCCTCTTTCCTCAGACTCTAGAAGCTTCTGAACGGTGGTCTTCCTGCTTCTGCATATATATATATTCAGGAGGGGAACCTTCTCCTTGGATTCGGAACCCGGTTACAGGGACTGCAATGCCCTCTCCTGGTCCGCAGGCTTCAGGCCTGGACTTGTCTCTGACATAGTCTAAGCTCCAGCTTCAGACTACAGGCTGCAGCTTTAGACAGACACTTAGACTAGACTCCCTCTCACTTCCCTGACTGGGCCTTATATAAACTAGGGCTCTCTAGCTCCCTCTAGTGACTAGAAGCTGGAATGACACCCCTAGCAGGCCTGTACATGCAAGTGTCACAGTAACAGGGAAATACATAACATTACATTACATGACAATTTATAAAGATGACATATACCAACTTCCCCATAAATAAGGGGGGACGACAGCACACCAAGTGACACTTTTGTAGTGACGGGCATTACAGTCCCCGTACACTACACCACTCAATTTGAAAGTTGGTAAAGTGGTGTGCGACAACGGTGCCAATCTGCTGAGCGTGCTATAACAGGGAAAAATGACACATGTGCCGTGCATGGCACACATCCTGGACTTAGTCGTGTAGCAATTCGTTGCCAAATACCCTGGGGTCCAGGACGTCTTGCAGCAGGCCAGGAAAATCTCTGGCCATTTTAGAAGAGGGGGGATTATAACAGGACTGCTGTAGAATATCTAAAATTAACTGGTCAAGTAAAAGGTTGCATGCAATAATCATTAAATAGGTGGCCGACAAAAAAGGGGCGGGTCAAAGGCCATGGCTTGCCTTGCTGACGTTCAGCGTCGACACCACTTGCCCATCAGACGTCTGATTTGTGACTGCCCGTTGCTCTGGAACTCCACCTTGTATATTTTTGACAGGGTGCTCCAGCAGAAACGTGCTGTTAATGACTACATGTACGAACTCTGTGGCAGGACAGGTTCTGGGAGCTTGGTTTCTTTTCACTGCGCCAGTGGCTGCTCATGCACAATGCATGCAGACTTCTGCGGCCATTTGATGAGATCACCAAACTTGTCAGTCCCAGCCAGGGCGCCATCAGGGACATCGTACCTTACGCCTTCTTTCTGGAGCGTGCATTGCGTTGTGTCATTGATTAAGCCGTCAAGGAGCAGGAGTTGGAAGATGAGTAATTTGCAATGCTGAATGAATTCCCGGGGGGGGGGGGAAATGGTGGCTGGGGGGAGGAGGAGGAGGAACAAGAAGAGCAAGCTTTAAACTTTTCGGGGATCCCTGGTGTTGTCCGTGGCTGGAGGGAGGAGACCGAGGACGACATTCTCCTGGGCAATGAGCAGGAGCCAGGGCGCTCCACCGCTTCCAATTTAGTGCAAATAGGGGCATTCATGCTCCAGTGTTTAAAGAGGGACCCCCGTATAAAAAGCATAAAGGTCAAAGACCTGTACTGGGTGGCAACGTACTTAGACCCCCGGTACGAACACAAAATGGCGGACATGTTACCAGCATCACAGAGGACTGTCAGAATGCAGCATTTCCAGGCCTTGCTGCGAGAGATGCTGCATTCTGCTGTTGCGGGCATTGGCAGAGGGATTTTCATCCACAGCTAAAAAGGTGCGGGTACCAATCCTACCGTGCCTGCAAAAAGAGGGCGGTTTGAAGATGTGTTGGTCACATCGGATATGAGATCATTCTTGCAGCCAACCCATCGACAGCCGCCCTCCTGATCCAGCCTCATGGAATGTCTAGACCAGGCATGCTCAACCTGCGGCCCTGCAGCTGTTGCAAAACTACAACTCCCAGCATGCCTGAACAGCCTACAGCTATCAGCCTACAGCAGGGCATTGTGGGAGTTGTAGTTTTACAACAGCTGGAGGGCCGCAGGTTGAGCATTCCTGGTCTAGACCAATAGGTGTCCAACTACATCGGGTTAACGGCCGATGTAGACGCTCTGAGAAGTGAGGAACCCCTGGACTACTAATCCAAAGTTCTTTGCAGTCAAGTGAATGCCTATTGCCTAATTTTTGGGGCCTGTACTGGCCGACAGTTACATATTTATCCTGTGACCGCCTAATGTACCTCCAGCCACAGAATCCAAAGTTCTTTGCTGTCAGGTGTGTTAGCCCAGCGGCCTGTGCCGGCGCCGCTGCCCCTATCAGCAGGCATGGGCGCCGGGCTCCTTCTTTTCCCTCCTGCCGCCCAGCTGACAAACACGGGCAGCAACTAACTTAACCCTGCTACATATGTTCCATTCCAGAGTTTTCCTTCCTGCTGGAGACTTGCGTTAGTGTTGAAGCTTGCATGGGTGTGTCTCTCTTCACCCAAGAGGCAACACACACACGCCCTCTGTCTCAGCAGCCTATGGCTGGATTGCAGCAGGTATTTAAAGGCACTTCCTACTACAGAAAGTTGCCTGAGCAACCTCAGTGTCTAGCTTGTCTAGTCCCTGTGCAAAGGTGTTTATCTTGTCTGCCTTCCTGTGTACCAAATCCTGCTATTGTACTCCTGGACTTTGCTTTCTGCCGCCTGCCTCTGACCTCGGACTTCGTTTATGGACTTTGCCTGTTTGCCGCCTGCCCCTGACCTCGGATCTTGTTTGCTGACTTTGCTTGATTGCCGCCTGTCCTGACCCGTACCTCCAGGCCTCGTACGTACTGACCCCCTGGTCAGCTGCCACTGACTTGGGGGACTACTCTGGATTGGCACCTTGCAGCTACCCTATGGCCCAATCCTATCACCACCATCAGGGGCTCTAGTGAATACCAGGTAGCTGCTTAGTTACGCCCCACCGGAGTATACCCAGTCAGTGGCGCAGTGGGTCCACACCCGCTTGCATAACAAGGTGAATGCCTATTGGCAAATTTTTTGGGGCCTGTACTGGCCGACAGTTACATTTTTATCCTGTGACCGCCTAATGCACCTCCAGCCACAGAATCCAAAGTTTTTTGCTGTTAGGTGAATGCCTATTGGCTAATTTTTGGGGCCTGTACTGGCCTACAGTTACATTTTTTATCTCTAGCCACATAATCACACCCTTGTCTCACTCCTCTGCCTCTCATTATGGTGGTGTATGAACCGCATTCACCATAAGGACCTTCTAATGTCACGGGGTCATGTGACTGCCCCTCACCCTGTACTGTGCCCCCTTATACCCTGCATTGTGCCCTCTTACCACACCATGTGCAGTGCCCCTAGTCATTCCCTGTACTATGCCCACTTATACCCTTTTATCCGGTCACGGTATAGCAGTGTTATCCGGTCACTGTACAGAGGTGTTATCTGGTCAATGTATGGCGGTGGTATCCAATAACTGGATGGCCATAACTGTATCCCTTTCTTATGACCTCGTTTTTTAGACCTGGCATGAGCAGGAAAAATATGCAGATTGCGGTGCTAAGAACCTTTGCGCCACAATCTGTGTCAAAAATATATCCAACATAGACACATTTCTATATAATAAATGACCACCTAATTGTATTATTATTCAGGGGTAGGGCTAATGTCTTTATATTATATAGATTATAAGCGCTCTGTCAGTACATGGCGGCCTCTCCTCTCCGCCACGCTGCTCCGCTGTGTACTGGTGCTTATTCTGATAGTAGGGCTGGGTTCACATCCTATTTTTGTCATCCATTTAATGCATACCAAAAATGTATGCGTAAACAGATGCCTCAGACTGATGCCGTACAATGGCGTCCGTTCACCATACAGTTCCATGGTGGGGAAAAAAAAAAGTTTTTTTTTAATGGACTCTGCAGGATACAAAAACGTGGAGTGCTACACATTTTTATACATCAAACCGATAGGAAATAAAATGTTTCTAGGCTCCAGCAGGGCACATTTTTGAGAGTTTCCCTTTAAGATGCATACAAATGGCCCCTGATTAAAATACATATCTTTTGCGGGAATTTTTGCCAATGATCCCCCTCTGGTATATATTTGTGTACTTCTAGTAAGTGTTTGCTGGCTGCAAATATGACCTGAAGGTTTTCAGGGTCGCCTGCCATTAAAGTGAATGGGGCCCGCCGGTTTGCGAACATTTGATCGCGAACGCGTGTTCGCGAATCGTCCCGGCCGATGTTCGTCCATCTCTAATTGGCTATAACGTGCTATATAGCACCCGATGACACGTGTTCGGCTCAGTGTTAGGGCCCATTCACATGACCGTATGTACGGATCCGTAGCCGTTCTGCAATTTTGCGGAAGGTCTGCGGATCCATTCATTTCTATGGGCCCTCAAAAGATGCGGACAGCACACCGTGTGCCATCCGCATCCGTTATTCCGTACCGCGGCTCCGCAGAAAAGATAGAACATGTCCTATTCTTATCCGCAATCGCAGACAAGAATAGGCATTTTCTATTATGGTTGCGGCCATGTGCGGTCCGCAAATTGCGGAACACGCATGGCCGGTGTCTGTGTTATGCGGATCTGCAAAGCCATACGGTCGTGTGAATGGGCCCTTAGGCTTCTTTCACACGAGCGTATCTGGATTAGTGATGAGCGGCAGGGGCAATATTCGAATTTGCGATATTTCGCGAATATTTGGGCGAATATTCGCCATATATTCGAAAATTCACGAATTCATGATCTCCAGGCATTATTTTCTCGATTGCGAAAATTCGCATAAAATTCGCATAAAATTTTCGCATAAAAATTCGCATGAACTGGTATTTAAAAAAAAATCGAATATTCGTGATTACGAATATATTTAGCGATATTCTAAATATTCGCGAATTCTCGAAGTGCCGATACTCGCGATTAAAATTCGCAATTCGAATATTCGTGATCAACACTAATCTGGATAAGGTCCGGATGCGTTGCGGCAAACCCGCGCGAGTAGGTACCCAATTGCAGTCAGTTTTGATTGCGTTCCGTTGTTCAGTTTTTATCGCGCGGGTGCAAAGCGTTTTGCACGCGCGTGATAAAAAACTGAATGTGGTACCCAGACCCGAACTTCTTCACAGAAGTTCAGGTTTGGGTTCAAGGTTGTGTAGTTTGTATTATTTCCCCTTATAACATGCTTATAAGGGAAAATAATAGCATTCTGAATGCATAGTACAATAGGGCTAGAGGGGTTAAAAAAAAATAAAAAATATTTAACTCACCTTAATTCACTTGTTCGCACAGCCGGCATCTCTTCTGTCTTCTTCTTTGAGGAATAGGACCTTTGATGACGTCACTGAGCTCATCACATGGTCCATCACATGATCTTTTACCATGGTGATGGATCATTCGACGGACCATGTGATGAACAAAGTGACGTCATCAAAGGTCCTATTCCTCACACAACAAGACAGAAGAGATGCCGGCTGCGCGAACAAGTGGATTAAGGTGAGTTAATTTTATTTTTTATTTTTTTTAACCCCTCCAGCCCTATTGTACTATGCATTCTGTATTCAGAATGCTATTAATTTCCCTTATAACCATGTTATAAGGAAAAATAATACAATCTACACAACCTTGAACCCAAACCTGAACTTCTGTGAAGAAGTTCGGGTCTGGGTACCACATTCAGTTTTTTAAAACTGAACAACGGAACGCAATCGCAGTCAAAAGTGACTGCAATTGCGTACCTACTCGCACGGGTTTGCCGCAATGCACCGAGACGCATGTAGACCTAATCTGGACCCGCTCGTGTGAAAGAGGCCTTAGTCAGGGAGAGTGGTGCTGAAGAAGGGAAAGATAGTGTAGGGAATTACATTTTCTTTTTTTCAGTTGAAAAACTTGTCAGAGACCCAAAAGTCCTTTTAAAGGGAACCTGTCATCAACTTTATGCTGAGCTCACTGAGGGCAGCATAAAATAGTGACAGAAATGCTAATTTCAGTGGTGTGTCACTCATGAACTAAAAGTAAGTGGTTGCTGTGAACACGGCCGTCTTTAATATTGATTGAACCCTGGGCAAAAATTTACTTGGGCCCCCTGGATCCCGCCTTCCCACACCTTTGCATGCACTCACGGCCTCCACCACAACACACACAAAAAAAAAATCCACACATCTGGTAGAGTACAGTGAATGACTGTAAATACTTCCAGTTCTGAAGACTCCAGCGGCTCAGGATCAGTGCTCTCGGCAGCTGGGCTCAGGGCTGGAAGTGGGCACCGCTCTGCAGTTCTGGAAGGAAACCGGGGCTCGGCTCACCCTAGTGTTACATTGCACCCCAGCACCCCACAGTATGCAGTATAGCACCCTATAGTATACAGCACCCCACAGAATTCAGTATAGCACCCTATAGTATACAGCACCCCAGAGTATGCAGTATAGCACCATATAGTATATAGCATCCCACAGTATGCAGTATAGCACCATATAGTATATAGCACCCCACAGTATGCAGTATAGCACCCTATAGTATACAGCACCCCACAGTATGCAGTATAGCACCCTATAGTATACAGCACCCCACAGTATGCAAGCAGTATAGCACCCTATAGAATACAGCACCACACAGTATGCAGTATAGCACCCTATAGTATATAGCACCCCACAGTATGCAGTATAGCACCCTATAGTATACAGCAACCCACAGTATGCAGTATAGCACCCCACACTATACAGTATATAGCACCCCACAGTATATAGTAGTGCAGTATAGCACCTCACAGTATACAGCACCCCACAGTATACAGTAGAGCAGTATAGCACCCCACAGTATACAGCACCCCACAGTATACAGCACCTCACAGTATACAGCACCCCAAACTATACAAAATACAGCACCTCACAGTATACAGCACCCCCAGTATACAGTAGAGCAGTATAGCACCCCACAATATAGAGCACCCCACAGTATACAGAAGAGCAGTATAGCACCCCACTGTATACAGCCCCCCACAGTATACAGTAGCTTACAGTATATTAGCATAACAGCCCCTGTAACCTTCACAAAAAAAGCTCCACAGTTAAAGCAAACTTCTCCTTCAGCAACACTCCTGGTAGAGAGAAAGGACCTTTGATGACCTCATAGCCATGTGACCAGTAATATTGCTAGGTTACTGGTCACATGGTGATGATGTCATCTAAGGTCCTTTCTCCTAAGAGAATCACAGTTCGCTGCCTGGAGTTCCGGTGTTTCGTGAGATTTCCCTACCTCGTGAGATTTCCCTACCCTCATCACTTCCGGCCGCACAAGACATGATGTGAGAAGGTGTGCCGCGCAGGTGCACAACGACGGGGTAGGGAAATTTCACAGCAGAGTTAGCTGGATACTGGCCGACACTGCGCATGCGCTGGGAGCCTCACCAGCGGTTAGGGTAGAGAAAAAGCACCGGCCCATAATTTTTCCCTACCCTAACCGCTGGTGAGGCTCCCGGCGCATGCGCAGTGTCGGCCGGTGTCCAGCTAACTCTGCTGTGAAATTTCCCTACCCCATTCATCGTTGTGCGCCTGCGCGGTGCGGCACACCTCCTCACATCATGTCTGGTGCGGCCGGAAGTGATGAGGATAGGGAAATCTCACGAGGTATGGAAATCTAACGGAACACCGGCAGGCATGGCATGGCAGCACCCCCCTATGTAGCTGACAGCCTGACACCCAGGGCAGTGGCTAGCAGGGCTCAAGAGGCAGCTGCCTTGGACCCCCCAGGAGCAACTGGGCCCGGGGCAGCTTCCCCTTTTGCCCCTTGTTAAAGACGGCCCTGGATGTGAACCAGCATCATAATCATTACAGCACAGGCCTTGAAAAGAGTCAAATCTAAGAAGACAAGTTGAGAAGTTGAGAAGTTGAGAAAAAAGAAAAAAAATTTGGGTGTATGTGCTAAGTTTTCCGCTATGATGCTCAGATGGTGGTTGAGGGGGAATTAGCACAGGGGCACAAAGGTAGTGGTATATATGAGTATGTATGTGCTGTAAATTAGGTATAAAAATCTTTTTTAGGTAGAAAAATCTTTGGTGAGGTTTTAGTGTTTTATGCTTATCCTATACCTCCCTACCTGGTGAAGTAAGACCCCCATTTCCGCCTTATATATATGTATATATTTATTATACATTTTTCAGTATTGCAATACTATACCGCTTCGGTACTATCAACTCTTGATTTTAAATATTCACTTTTAAAGACCTATTTCTATAGACCTATTTTATAGACCTACTTTTTATTTAAATAAAAAAAAAAAAACTCACTAAAGATGTTTATACCTAATTTACAGCCCCTACATACTCATATATACCACTCCCTTGGCACCCCTGTGCTAATTCCCCCTCAACCACCATCTGAGCATCATAGGGGAACACTCAGCACATATATCTGACATTTTTTTTCTTTTTTCTGACCTTGTTTTTTCAAGGGTGCTGCCTCGGGAATGGTTATTCGCCATTTTTCTTTTTCTACTACCCAGTAGTCTCCTTGGCGCTTCTGATACCTTCTTCTTCATCCTCCTTGTCTCCCCCACCCCTCACTCTTCCTGTTTTTTTTTCCTCTCATATATATCTACCTGAGAAGAGTCATGGTTATTCATAATCTCCTGCACGCTCACCCATCTGCATCCCAAATACCTTCTTTTTTATTTTTTTTTATTTTTTGTGGATACACGTACAAATCCTATGCTACTGTATGTGTGACATACTTTCAAGCATATATAACATTTAATATGAAGAAGGCGAGCAGTAAGGGACATGGAAGTGGACGTGATGCTGATGGTGCACGCAAAGGCCGCGGCACTGAGCGCGTTGAAATGGTGCCTGCTGCCAGAGCACAAGAAAAACAATCATCCACGATACTTAGCTTCATGTCCTAGTTTTCAGGGCGGCGCAGGACAACGCTCTCGAAGTCAGACCAGTGCGACCAGGTGGTCGGTTAGATTGCATCAGATAATGCTTCCAGTCGGTTAAGCACCACCCTGTTTTCCACCAAGTACAGTCTCAGTAGCAAAGAGTCTGGTCAACACAATCCTCACCCTGATCCTCCTTCCTCCCACCATGGAGAGTCTTGCCAAAAAGTGATCCCACACTCAGATACTCCGAGGAGCTCTTTTCAGCACCATTCCTTCATTTGGGCCTCTCGACAAGCCCGCTTTAAGAGAGACATGAGATCTTGTTCCCTGATTCCCAAACTCTTGAGCATCCACAGTCACAAGAATATGATTGTGGGGAACGGCAATTAGTGCTACACAAGGTGGATGATGATGATGAGACACAGTTGCTAATAAGTCAACGGCAATTAGTGTCTCAAGAGGTTGATGATGAGACACAGTTATCAATAACTGAGGTTGTTGTGTTGTTGTTAGGTCAACAAGTCAGGAGGATGAACAGAGTGAGGAAGTGGAAGAGGAGGTGGTGGACGATGAAGTCACTGACCCAACCTTGTAAGGTGGCAAGCCAAGTGAGGACAGCAGTACAGAGGGGGAGGGATCTGCAGCACCGCAACAGGATGGAAGAGACAGTGGGGTGGCAAAAGGGAGAAGGTGGGCCGCACCAAACTGGCCAGCAACTGTTCCCCGGAGCACCCCCTTGCGACAATCTCCCTTGCCTAGGGGTAGGTGTTTCACAGTCTGGCGCTTTTTTGAGGAAAGTGCGGACGACAAAAGAATTGTAATTTGCAACCTGTGCCATACAAAAATGAGCAGGGGCATGAACACTAGCAACCTCACCACCACCAGCATAATCCGCCACATGGCACCAAAGCACTGTAATTGGTGGGCTGAATGCCTGGGTCCACAATCTGTGTCTGCGGGTCACACCACTGCCTCCTCTTCCCCTGCGTTACGTGCTGGCCAATTCCCTGTCAAAGGCGCAGGCCGGGATGCCTCCCGCCCTGCACCTGGACCATAGCAAGCACCATCAGCGACCACATCCACTTCCGATCCCAGCGCAGCGTAGAAATGTCCTTATCCCAGGCTTTTGAACGCAAGCGCAGATACCCAGCCATCCACCCACAGGCCATAGCACTAAATGTGCAACTTTCCAAATTACTGGCCCTGGAAATGTTGCCATTTAGGCTTGTGGACACTGAGGCCTTCCGCAGCTGATGTCGGCGGCCATCCCTCGTTACGTAGTACCCCAGCCGCCACTATTTTTCACAGTGTGCCGTGCTCGCATTACACCAGTATGTGTCCCGTTACATCACCCGTGCCCTGACCAATACAGTTACTGGAAAGGTCCACTTAACCACTGACACATGGATCAGTGCTTTCGGCCAGGGAAGCTGCATTTCCCTGACGGCACACTGGGTGAACGTTGTGGAGCTCGGGAGCGAGTCTTTCTCTTGGATGGCACAGGTGCTACCGACGTTAAGGATTGCAGGACCTAATTCCATCAGGGGTTCCGCCATCACCTACGTTAGTGGCTCCAACCCCCACTTCTCCTCCTCCGCCTCCTCCTCCACTTCCACCTCAGAATTATCCTCTTGCAGCACCAGTCAGCCATCAGTCAGTAGCTGGAAGAAGTGTAGCACTGCAGTGGGGAAGCAGCAAGAGGCCGTGCTTAAGCTGATCTGCTTTGGTGACAAACAGCACACCGCCGCAGAGCTGTGGCAGAGGATAAGAGACCAGACTGAGCTGTGGCTCTCGCCACTCAACCTAGAACCAGGCATGGTTGTGTCTGATAATGGACTTTAGTGATGGACGAACATCTGCCGGGACAGTTCAATGATAATTTAACATCAAATTTTTGCGCACTGCAAGTTCGCGGCGGGTCCCATTCATTTTAATGGCAGGCGAACCTGAAAAACCTTCAGCTCATATTTGCAGCCAAGAAATAATTACTAGAAGTGCACAAATAGTCCCACAACATGGACAGTGACATACCAGATGTATTATTCGAATTTGCGATCTCCATTCATTATTTTTTTTAAATGCGAAATATCAGCAATATAATTGCGCACACCAGTTATAATTATTTTTTCCAATACCGTTTGTCACTGTGTGTAGCAGAGGGAACGCAGTAAAACAGCAAACAAATGCTGCTGTACCCAAATGCACTATATAGAAAGTATATTATTGGTATACACCCCGCTTCTATCAGATTTTTTGGGGGGCAACTGGTATATCACACCAGTTATAATTATTTTTTCCAATACCATTTGTCACTGTGTAGCAGAGGGAATGCAGCAAAACAGCAAACAAATGCTGCTGTACCCAAATGCACTATATAGAAAGTATATTATTGGTATATAACACCCGCTTCTATCAGTTTTTTGGGGGGGCGACTGGTATATCACACCAGTAATAGTTATTTTTTCTAATTGCGTTTGTCACTCTGTGTAGCTGCAGTATCGCAGCAGAACCGCTTACCACTGCTGCACAATACAAATCCACTATAATATGCTTTCTATGTTAGAAAGTATATTATAAGTGTATTACACCCCTCTGTACTGCACACCTATCAATAGTACACCTATACCAGTCCTTAAAAGGACTTTTGTGGACCTATTTGATAGCGTTTTTGTCCCTAACAGTCCGTCCCTGCTCCACACAGCAACCTTTACCTACACTGACAAAAGACTGAATGTAAAATGGCGGCCAGATCAGGTCTATTTATAAGGTAGGGGGTATGTCCATGTGCTGAAACATCTCAATTGGTTGTCCTGTACCACCTGATGGATGTGTCATGGGTCAAAGTTCTTCACAATGTAAAAGAATATGGCGGGCGCGAATATCGCCATATGTTTGCATGTTCCGCGAATCGTGAACGAGCAAAGTTCGCCGCAAACCGACCGCCGGGCGAACCGCAAGGCAATCACTAATGGCCGTAACTTGGTGGCGGCTTTGGAGCTCAGGAAGCTCACACACATCCCATGAATAGCCCATGTCTTCATCTTAGTGGTTCAGCGGTTTCTTAAAACCTACAGTACCTCAATTTGCCTGAGGTACTAGTGAAGGTGCGCCGCTTGTGTGCCCATTTCGGCAAGTCATCGACAGCTTCCGCCGGTCTGTCAACGCTGCAGAAGCGATTACAATTGCTAGCTCACCAACTGTTGTGCAATGTGAGCATGCGCTGGAACTCCACGTTCCACATGTTGGCCAGGCTTTGTGAGCAGCAGAGGGCAGTAGTGGAATACCAGCTGCAACATGGTCGTCACCTTTCCAATCAGCTTCCGCTCTTCACAAGTGAGGAGTGGGCATGGATGTCTGATCTCTGTAAGGTTTTAAGAAACTTTGAGGAATCAACACAGATGGTGAGCAGCGATAACGCTATTATCAGCGTAACCATCCCACTTCTGTGTCTTCTCAAACGTTCCGCAGCGGACACCGTCTATGGATAAAGTGCAATCGATGTCACTGATATTTTAGGGTTGCGCACACTTTAAACAGAAGATGTGGCGTGGATAATTTAAATGTCCGCAGTGAACACCGTCAACGGAAAAACTACCCTGGATATCACTGATATTTTAGTGATGCGCACACTTTAAACAGGAGATGTGGCGTGGATAATTTTACTGTCCGCAGGTGGCACAGTCTACGGAAAAAGTGCACTGGATGTCACTGATATTTTAGGGATGCACACAATTTACACAGGAGATGTGGCGCGAATAATTTAACTGTCCGCAGCGGCGTATTACATGATATTTTGCACAGGATGCGCTAAAAATTTATATTGCTGCTGTCACACACAATAGTCTTTAAAAGTACTTTTTGGTCCCTGAAAATTTTTGGGTTTAAAAATCTTCTTATTACACTCCCTACACTGTCTGTCCCTTCCTATGCACAACTCTCCCTAACACTGAGCAATTTAGCACAGGTTGCGCTACAAACATATATTGCTGCTGTCACACATAATAGTCCTTACAAGGACTTTTGGGTCTAGGAAACGTTTTTGTAGAAAAATTAAATTCAATTACACTCCCTACACCAGGCATCCTCAAACTGCGGCTCTCCAGCTGTTGCAAAACTACAACTCCCAGCATGCTCAAACAGCCTACAGGTATCAGCCTACAGCAGGGCATTGTGGGAGTTGTAGTTTTACAACAGTTGGAGGTCCGCAGTTTGAGGATGCCTGCCCTACACTCTCTGTTCCTTCCTATGCTCAGCTCTCCCTGACTTAGAATGAGCCAAACACGCATCATCGAGTGCTATATTGCACCCGATGACGTGTTCCGGCCAGCCAATCACTGTAATGGCAGTAGCCAACATGGCTACTGGCATTACAGTGAGGGCAGTACTTTCCTGCACGTTTATTGGCTGCTTAGCAGCCGCGAAATGTGAGGGGAGGAGACTCGAGCATTACGCTCGCCATATGCAGTACTCGGCCGAGTACCGCCATGTACCGTGCATAGATATGCTCGAGTCGAACTGGTATTCGGCCGAGCATGCTCGCTCAACACTAGTACCCTAGGCTTCTACAGGGTTAAACATAGAATGTGTCGGCAGATAAGAACCATTTGGCCCATCTAGTCTGCCCAATATACTGAATACTATGGATAGCCCCTGGCCCTATCTTATATAAAGGATGGCATTATGCCTATCCCATGCATGCTTAAACTCCTTCACTGTATTTGCAGCTACCACTTCTGCAGGAAGGCTATTCCATGCATCCACTACTCTCTCAGTAAAGTAATACTTCCTGATATTACTTTTAAACCTTTGCCCCTCTAATTTATAACTATGTCCTCTTGTAGCAGTTTTTCTTCTTTTAAATATTCTCTCCTCTTTTACCTTGTTGATTCCCTTTATGTATTTCGAAGTTTCTAACCTATATCCTCTCTGTCTCGTCTTTCTTCCAAGCTATACATGTTAAGGTCCTTTAATCTTTCCTGGTAAGTTTTATCCTGCAATCCATGTACCAGTTTAGTAGCTCTTCCCTGAACTCTCTCCAAAGTATCAATATCCTTCTGGAGATATGGTCTTCAGTACTGAGCACAATACTCCAAATGAGGTCTCACTAGTGCTCTGTAGAGCGGCATGAGCACCTCCCTCTTTCTACTGGTAATTCCTCTCCCTATACACCCAAGCAATCTGCTAGCATTTCCTGCTGCTCTATGACATTGTCTGCCTACCTTTAAGTCTTCTGAAATAATGACCCCTAAATCCCTTTCCTCAGATACTGAGGTTAGGACTGTATCACTGATTTTATATTCTGCTCTTGGGTTTTTACGCCCCAGGTGCATTATCTTGCACTTATCAACATTAAATTTTAGTTGCCAGATTTTTGACCATTCCTCTAGTTTTCCTAAATCCTTTTCCATTTGGTGTATCCCTCCAGGAACATCAACCCTGTTACAAATCTTTGTGTCATCAGCAAAAAGACACACCTTACCATCGAGGCCTTCTGCAATTTCGCTGATAAAGATATTAAACAATATGAGTCCCAGAACAGATCCCTGAGGTACCCCACTGGTAACAAGACCTTGGTCTGAATATACTACATTGACTACAACCCTATGTTGCCTGTCCCTCAGCCACTGCCTAATCCATTCAACAATATGGGAGTCCAAGCCCAAAGACTGCAATTTATTGATAAGCCTTCTATGTGGGACAGTATCAAAAGCCTTATTAAAGTCTAGATAAGCGATGTCTACTGCACCTCCACTATCTATTATTTTAGTCACCCAATCAAAAAAATCAATAAGATTAGTTTGACATGATCTCCCTGAAGTAAACCCATGCTGTTTTTCATCTTTTAATCCATGGGATTTTAGATGTTCCACAATCCTCTCCTTAAGTATGGTTTTCATTAATTTCCCCACTATTGATGTCAGGCTTACTGGCCTATAGTTGCCCGATTCCTCCCTACTACCTTTCTTGTGAATGGGCACAACATTTGCTAATTTCCAATCTTCTGGGACGACTCCTGTTGCCAGTGATTGGTTAAATAAATCTGTTAATGGTTTTGCTAGTTCACCGCTGAGCACTTTTAATAGCTTTGGGTGTATCCCATCAGGCCCCTGTGACTTATTTGTATTGATTTTAGACAGCTGACTTAGAACCTCTTCCTCTGTAAAGACACATACATCAAAAGATTCATTAGTCTTCTTTCCTAACTGAGGTCCTTTTCCTTCATTTTCCTTTGTAAAAACTGAACAGAAGTATTCATTGAGGCAGTCAGCTAGTTCTTTATCTTCTTCCATATACCTTCCTTCTTTTGTTTTTAAATTAATAATTCCTTGTTTTAGTTTCCTTTTTTCATTTATGTATCTGAAGAATGCCTTATCGTCTTTTTTTCTCTGACTGAGCTAATTTCTCTTCTGCCTGTGCTTTAGAAGCTCTTATAACTTGTTTGGCCTCTCTCTGCCTAATCTTATAAATTTGCCTGTCATCCTCGTTTTTTTTTTTTTTTTTTATAAATCCTAAATGCTATCTTTTTGTTTTTAATGATTTTGGCCACTTCTGCTGAGTACCACAGTGGTCTCTTCCTTTTTTTTGCTTTTACTGACAAGCCTAATGCAATTTTCTGTTGCCTTCAATAGTGCCACTTTTAAGTAGTCCCATTTCTCCTGGACTCCAATGAAACTGTTCCAATCTGATAGGGACTCATATACCACTAATCTAATTTTAGAAAAGTCAATTTTTCTAAAATCGAAAACTTTTGTTTTTGTGTAGTGTGACTCAATCATTGTACTTATAGTAAACCACACTGACTAGTGATCACTAGATCCCAAGCTTTCCCCTACAGTAATATCAGATACCAAATTCCCATTTGTGAATACTAAATCTAAAATGGCCTCCTTCCGGGTTTTCACCGTTTGAGTTGGTATATGGCCGTCACCCACATGGTTTACTAGATGTAGCCAAGGAGGCCTGGGAGACCGAGGCTGGCCCATATAAAAGTGTTATCAAAACATGTGGTTCAAATGCAAGACCGGATAGCGACCATGATGCCCATAGTTAAAGAGCATCTGCAAAGAGCTCAGGAGGCTCAAAGCAGAATTTATAACAGATCTGCCAGGGTAAGGGACTTTAATTCCGGGGACAGGGTCCTGATTTTAGTTCCCACTGTAGAAAGTAAATTTCTGGCAAAATGGCAGAGTCCTTATGAGATTGTGGAAAAAGTGGGCAAGGTGAATTATAAGGTTCACCAACCAAGTAGGAGAAAATCCTTCCAGATTTACCACGTAAATCTGATAAATCCGTAGAAAGGTCGGGAATCCTTGGTGGCCGCAGAGATTATGATTAAGGAGGTGTCACAGCCAATTCCCACGGTAAAAATTAGTGAGGCACTGTCAGTCTATCAGAAACAAGAAGCAAAGGAGTTTCTAAAAAAATAATAGAAGGTTTTCCGATCTACCATGCCATACCCACCTGATAAAACATCACGTGAGAACTGAGCACCACAGTAAGGTTAATCTAAAGCCCTACAGGATACCAGAAGCACGCAGAAAAGCAGTATCTTCTGAGGTCAGACGCCTGCTCTAATTAGGGGTCATTGAGGTATCTACCAGTGAGTGGTCGAGCCCTATTGTACTAATCCAGAAGCCCACTGGGTCCTGGAGGTTCTGTAATGATTTTCGGAAGCTAAATGAGGTGTCAAAATTATATGCATACCCCATGTCCAGAGTAGATGAACTGATTGAAAGGCTTGGGAAAGTCAGATATATCACAACAAAAGGGTTATTGGCAGATACCATTGTCAGATAAGTCTAAAGACAAGACGCATTCTCCGCTCCAGAGGGGCTGTTCCACACAGTGATGCCATTCGGGCTACATGGAGCCCCGGCTTCATTTAAAAGGTTGATGGACCTAATACTGAGGCCACATCGTGACTATGCTGCTGCGTACCTTGATGATGTGGTCATTTTTTCACCTGAAAAGTCACCTCTGGAAGGTACAGGCCGTGATAGACCCCATTAGTGATGCGGGCCTAACCATAAACCCTGAGAAGTGTGCAGTGGGTCTAGAGAAAGCAAAATACCTGGGCTACATTATTGGTAAAAGGCTGGTTAAATCCCAGGTCAATAAAGTAGAGGCAATACAGAACTGGCCTAAGCCCTTAATGAAAAAACAAGTTAGGTCCTTCCTTGGCACAACTGGGTACTGCCGCCAGTTTATACTAAATTTTGCCTTAGTTGCAGCACCATTGACTGACTTAACGAAAGGCCCTAAATCAGTAAAGGTGAAGTGGACCCCAGAGGCAGTAAAGGCCTTTCAAAGCCTAAAGTCTGCCCTCTGTAAACAACCAGTGCTCATTTCCCCGGATTTTAGAAAAGAGTTTCTGGTCCAGACTGATGCGTCTGAAACAGGCTTGGGAGCGGTCCTGTCACAAGTGGTAAATGGGGAGGAGCATCCAGTGATCTATCTAAGCAGGAAGTTGACACCGGCAGAGAAAAATAATGCCATAGTGGAATGAGAATGTCTGGCCATTGATAAGCTTTGGAGTCACTTAAATATTACCTGCTGGGTAGAAAATTTGTGTTGGTGACAGACCATACTCCTTTTCCCTGGATGAAACAAAACAAGGAGAAAAATGCAAGAGTGGCCAGATGGTTTTTCTCCCTCCAAAATGTTAATTTCAAGGTTGAACATAGGCCTGGGAAATTGCAGGGAAATACAGATGCATTGTCCAGGATACATTGGATGTTTGCTGAAAATGCCCAGATCTCCGATCTGGAGAAGAGGGGAAGGGGGGATATGTGGTAAAGTGTACGGTAAAGTCCTGGAAGGGGTATATCCCACCCAGGTTCCTCAACTGGGTGAGGTAATAAAAATCCAGGAAGATGGTGCTGGCAGTGGCTTTAGCAAACGTAGTTGCTGGAGCTATTTTTGTTAAAGTTCAAGGGCTGGATTTTATTTGGACTGGGAAGGTAGGTTTGGTAGTGGGACCTCCCCATTTCACCCCTATTCCAGGGCATGTTTTTCCCTAGCCTGAGGGATCCCCAGGTTTTTCCCTAGCCTGAGGGATCCCCTGAGGGATCCCCAGGGGATCATTAGGGGGAAATAAAAGCACATCCCAGGCTGTCAGTCTGGGAAGGAGTTATGCCTGGAAAAAGACTAGGAAGCTTGCTGCCTTGCTGGATAGTGAAGCCTGATTCCCCACGTGTGACCTGCACACAATTGGTGAGCTAGAAACAAATTTGTATTAGCTAGAGCCCAGACGGTCAGGAGTTTAGTTTGTTTGGTTTATGTTTTAGTGATGTTGGAACCTCACCTTACCCAGTGAGTTAAAACTGGGTTCACCTGTAATTGCTGAAGTGTCATAAAATAAAGCATCGTTTGGACTTTAATCCTGTTGTCTGTGAAGGAATCAATTATCACCGCCCTGCTTGAGAGAGCAATCCCCTACACAGTCTTTTAAAGAAAAAGAAGGTGCAGATGCTAAGCATTTTAGCAGAATGTATGCTATTGGGGTGATGGCAATAGACACCTTTTTACAAATAAAGAAAATAAAGAAAATAGAAAAACCTGGCTGTAATGCAGGACTAGTTGCCAGCAAACTGTCCCCCCCCCCAATACTTACAGTAAAATGGCGCTAGGCACAAATCAAATCACCATTTGAGAACAATTTTTTTTGTGAAATTCGTAAAACAAATTTGATTAGTTTAGAATCTATTCGCTCATCTCTAGTATGTATGTAAATGTTATTGTATACTAAGCTTGCCCCCTCTCCTGGAACATTTGGAAGCTCCCAGAAAAGGGAGCCCTCCAGAACTCCCAAAAGAGTTAGTAAATACCCCACACAGGGCATGAAGGACACGCCATGAGAGGTGTGGGCAGGGGTGGAATTCAAATTTTTAACAACAGGTTCCCTACTCAATGGCGGACACACGGCATCACGACACATGTTTACATATACACACATCATGTATATGCAACGCACATACACATAAATACACCATATATACTCTACAGTCGTGGCCAAAAGTTTTGAGAATTACATAAATATTGGAAATTGGAAAAGTTGCTGCTTAAGTTTTTATAATAGCAATTTACATATACTCCAGAATGTTATGAAGAGTGATCAGATGAATTGCATAGTCCTTCTTTGCCATGAAAATTAACTTAATCCCAAAAAAAAAATTTCCACTGCATTTCATTGCTGTCATTAAAGGACCTGCTGAGATCATTTCAGTAATCGTCTTGTTAACTCAGGTGAGAATGTTGACGAGCACAAGGCTGGAGATCATTATGTCAGGCTGATTGGGTTAAAATGGCAGACTTGACCTGTTAAAAGGAGGGTGATGCTTGAAATCATTGTTCTTCCATTGTTAACCATGGTGACCTGCAAAGAAACGCGTGCAGCCATCATTGCGTTGTATAAAAATGGCTTCACAGGCAAGGATATTGTGGCTACTAAGATTGCACCTCAATCAACAATTTATAGGATCATCAAGAACTTCAAGAAGGCTTCAGGGTGTCCAAGAAAGTCCAGCAAGGGCCAAGATCATCTCCTAAAGAGGATTCAGCTGCGGGATCGGAGTGCCACCAGTGCAGAGCTTGCTCAGGAATGGCAGCAGGCAGGTGTGAGCGCATCTGCACGCACAGTGAGGCGAAGACTTTTGGTAGATGGCCTGGTGTCAAGAAGAGGAGCAAAGAAGCCACTTCTCTCCAAAAAAAACATCAGGGACTGATTGATCTTCTGCAGAAAATATGGTGAATGGACTGCTGAGGACTGGGGCAAAGTCATATTCTCCGATGAAGGCTCTTTCCGATTGTTTGGGGCATCAGGAAAAAGGCTTGTCCGGAGAAGAAAAGGTGACCGCTACCATCAGTCCTGTGTCATGCCAACAGTAAGGCATCCTGAGACCATTCATGTGTGGGGTTGCTTCTCATCCAAGGGAGTGGGCTCACTCACAATTTTGCCCCAAAACACAGCCATGAATAAAGAATGGTACCAAAACACCCTCCAACAGCAACTTCTTCCAACAATCCAACAACAGTTTGGTGAAGAACAATGCATTTTCCAGCACGATGGAGCACCGTGCCATAAGGCAAAAGTGATAACGAAGTGGCTCGGGGACCAAAACGTTGACATTTTGGGTCCATGGCCTGGAAACTCCCCAGATCTTAATCCCATTGAGAACTTGTGGTCAATCCTCAAGAGGCGGGTGGACAAACAAAAACCCACTAATTCTGACAAACTCCAAAAAGTGATTATGAAAGAATGGGTTGCTATCAGTCAGGAATTGGCCCAGAAGTTGATTGAGAGCATGCCCAGTCGAATTGCAGAGGTCCTGAAAAAGAAGGGCCAACACTGCAAATACTGACTCTTTGCATAAATGTCATGTAATTGTCGATAAAAGCCTTTGAAACGTATGAAGTGCGTATAATTATATTTCACTACATCACAGAAACAACTGAAACAAAGATCTAAAAGCAGTTTAGCAGCAAACTTTGTGAAAACTAATATTTGTGTCATTCTCAAAACGTTTGGCCACGACTGTACACACACATACCAACCAACTTTTAAAAAGCCTAAGGAGCTAAACTATGGAATGGAAGTGCTAATCTCCAGCTGCTGCTGTATTTTAACAACCGGATATGAAGAACCTGAGGGAACGGGATAAATCCCATGTGTGGATATGGGGACATACACGGAAAGGGGTGGAGTCTCAAGAAAGGGGGCATGTCCACACCTGGAAAAAAAAATTGTGGTAGACTAAGTTGTTCATTCTGGCAAATATGATACAGAATGGTGCACACTAGTGATGATCAAGCATTCTCGGCCGAGTACCGCATGTGCTCGAGCGCCATGCTCGAGTCTCCTCCCCGCACGTTTCTTGGCTGCTACGCAGTCAATAAACGTGCAGTTAAGTGCTGCCCTCACTGTAATGACAGTAGCCATGTTTGCTACTGGCATTACAGTGATTGGCTGGCCGAAACGTGTCATCGGGTGCTATATAGCACCCAATGGCGCGTGTTTGGCTCATTCTAAGTCAGGGAGAAATGAGCATAGGAAGGGACAGAGTGTAGGGAGTGTAATTTAATTTAGTTTTTCTACAAAAACGTTTTCTAGACCCATAAGTCCTTATAAGGACTATTGTGTGTGACAGTAGCAATATATGTTTGTAGCGCAACCTGCGCTAAATTGCTCAGTGTTAGGGAGAGCTGTGCATAGGAAGGGACAGACAGTGTAGGGAGTGTAATAAGACCAAAAAGGGACCAAAATTTTTTTGCATCCTGCGCAAAATACTGTGTAATACGCCGCTGCGGACAGTTAAATTATTCGCGCCACATCTCCTGTGTAAATTTTGCTCATCCCTAAAATATCAGTGACATCCAGTGCACTTTTTCCGTAGATGGTGTCCACTGCGGACAGTTATTATCTGCGTCACATCTCCTGTTTAAAGTGTGCGCATCCCTTAAATATCAGTGACATCCAGTGCACTTTTTCTGTACACGGTGTCTGCTGCAGACAGTTAAATTATCCACGCCACATCTCCTGTTTAAAGTGTGTGCATCCCTAAAATATCAATGACATCCAGTGCAGTTTTTCCGTTGACGGTGTTCGCTGCGGACAGTTAAATTATTTGCGTAACATCTCCTATTTAAAGTGTGTGTATCCCAAAAATATCTGTGAAATCCAGTATACCTTTTTCCGTAGACGGTGTCCACTGCTGACAGTTAAATTATCCGCGCCACATCTCCTGTTTAAAGTGTGCGCATCACTAAAATATCAGTGACATCCAGTGCACTTTTTCCCTAGACGGTGACTGCTGCGGACAGTTAAATTATTCATGCCACATCTCCTGTTTAAAGTGTGCGCATCCCTAAAATATGAGTGACATCCAGTGCACTTTTTTTGTACAGTGTCCGCTGCGGACAGTTAAATTATCCGCGCCACATCTCCTGTTTAAAGTGTGCGCATCCCAAAAATATCAGTGAAATCCAGTGTACCTTTTTCCGTAAGACACTGCCAACAGTGACATTACCTGTGGTATCTGTCTTGTATAATGTTTTCTAATCACAAATACCTTTGCAAATTTATTTGCGCATACACTTCCAAATCCTTCACTACTGTACGTGTGAGATACTTTAAGCATATATCGCATTTAAAATGAAGAAGGCGATCCGTAAGGGACGGGGAAGTGGCCGTGATACTGATGGTACACGCAGAGGCCGTGGCCCTGGGCGCGGAGAATCTGTGCCTGCTGCCAGAGCACAAGAAAAACAATCATTCACGATACCTAGCTTCATGTCCCAGTTTGCAGGGCGGCGCAGGAAACCACTCTTGAAGTCATACCAGTGCGACCAGGTGGTCGGTTGGATTGCAGCAGATAATGCTTCCAATCGGTTAAGCACCACCCTGTCTTCCACAAAGTCCAGTCTCAGTAGCCAGGAGCCTCGTCAACACAATCCTCACCACAATCCTCCCTTCTCCCACCATGTACAGTCTGGCCAAACAAGTGATCCCACACTCGGATATTCCGAGTACCTGTTTTTATCGCCATTACTTGATTTGGCCCTCTCGCCAAGCACGCTTGAAGGGGAACATGAGATCTTGTGCCCTGATTCCCAACCTCTTGAGCATCCACAGTCACAAGAACATGATGGTGGGAAACGGCAATTAGTGTTTAATGAGGTGGATGATGATGAGACACAGTTGCCAATGAGTCAACTGCAATTAATGTTTCAAGAGGTTGATGAAGAGGATGAGACACAGTTGTCAATCACTGAGGTTGTGGTTAGGTTAACAAATCAGGAGGATGATCAAAGTGAGGAAGAGGAGGTGATGGATGATGAGGTCACTGACCTAACCTGGGAAGGTGGAAAGCTGAGCGAGGACAGCAGTACAGAGAGGGAGGGATCTGCAGTACCGGAACAGGCTGGAAGAGGCAGTGAGGTGGCAAAAGGGAGAAGGCGGGCCACACTAAACAGGCCCGCAACTTTTCCACTGAGCACCCCCTTGCGGAAATCTCCCTTGCCAAGGGGTAGATGTTCCGCAGTATGGCACTTTTTTCAGTAAAGTGCGGACGACAAAAGAATAGTAGTATGCAACCAGTGCCATACGAAACTGAGCCAGGGCGTGAACACTAGCAACTTTGAGGGTGGTTATTAACGGTACATACTCAGATTGGGTCACTGTCACTAGTGGAGTACCTCAGGGGTCAGTATTGGGCCCTATTCTCTTCAATATATTTATTAATGATCTTGTAGAAGGCTTGCATAGTAAAATATCAATTTTCGCAGATGACACTAAACTGTGTAAAGTAATTAACACTGAAGAGGACAGTATACTACTACAGAGGGATCTGGATAGATTGCAGGCTTGGGCAGATAAGTGGCAGATGAGGTTTAACACTGACAAATGTAAAGTTATGCACATGGGAAGGAATAATGCAAGTCACCCGTACATACTAAATGGTAAAACACTCGGTAACACTGACATGGAAAAGGATCTAGGAATTTTAATAAACAGCAAAGTAAGCTGCAAAAAACAGTGTCAGGCAGCTGCTGCCAAGGCCAATAAGATAATGGGTTGCATCAAAAGGGGCATAGATGCCCGTGATGAGAACATATTCCTACTACTTTACAAATCAATAGTCAGACCACACATGGAGTACTGTGTACAGTTCTGGGCTCCAGTTAACAAGGCAGACATAGCAGAGCTGGAGAAGGTCCATAGGAGGGCAACTAAAGTAATAACTGGAATGGGGCAACTACGGTACCCTGAAAGATTATCAAAATTAGGGTTATTCACGTTAGAAAAAAGACGACTGAGGGGAGATCTAATTACTATGTATAAATATATCAGGGTTCAGTACAGAGATCTATCCCATCATCTATTTATCCCCAGGACTGTGACTGTGACGAGGGGACATCCTCTGCGTCTGGAGGAAAGAAGGTTTGTACACCAACATAGAAGAGGATTCTTTACGGTAAGAGCAGTGAGACTATGGAACTCTCTGCCTGAGGAGGTGATGGTGAGTACAATAAAGGAATTCAAGAGGGGCCTGGATGTATTTATGGAGTGTAATAATATTACAGGATATAGCTACTAGAGAGGGGTCGTTGATCAGGGGAGTTATTCTGATTGCCTGATTGGGGTTGGGAAGGAATTTTTATTCCCCTAAAGTGAGGAAAATTGGCTTCTACATCACAGGTTTTTTTTGTCTTCCTCTGGATCAACTTGCAGGATGACAGGCCGAACTGGATGGACAAATGTCTTTTTTCGGCCTTATGTACTATGTTACTATGTTACTATGTAACTTCACCACCACCAGCATGATCCGCCGCATGGCATCCAAGCACCATAATAAGTGGGACGAACGTCTGGGTCCACAATCTGTGTTTGCGGGTCTCACCACTGCCTCCTCTTCCCCTTTGTTAAATGCTGGCCAATCCCCTGTCGAAGGCACAGGACCGGATGCCTCCCATCCTGCACCGGGACCTTCGCAAGCACCATCAGCGACCACATCCACTTCTGTGTCCCAGTGCAGCGTCCAAATGTCTTTACCGCAGGGTAAAGACAAAAATACCGAGCCACCAACCCACAGGCCATAGCACAAAATGTGCAGCTTTTAAAATTACTGGCCCTGGAAATGTTGCCATTTAGGCTTGTGGACACTGGAGCCTTCCGCAGCCTGATGTCGGCGGCCATCCCGCGTTACACAGTCCCCAGCAGCCACTATTTTTCAAGGTGTGCCGTGCCCGCCTTACACCAACATGTGTCCCGTAACATCACCCATGCCCTGACCAACGCAGTTACTGGAAAGGTCCACTTAACCACGGACACATGGACAAGTGCATTCGGCCAGGGGTGCTACATTTCTCTGATGGCACACTGGATGAATGTTGTTGAGGCCGGGAGCAAGTCGTACCCTGGGATGGCACAGGTATTATCGATGCCAAGGATTGCGGGCCCTACATTGATCAGGGTTTCCGCCAGCACCCACGTTAGTGGCTCCAAACCCCACTTCTCCTCCTCCGCCTCCTCCTCCACTTCCACCTCCGATTTATCCGTGTGCAGCACCAGTTAGTCATCAGTCGGTAGCTGGAAGCAGTGTAGCACTGCAGTGGGGAAGCGGCAACAGGCCACGCTGAAGCCGATATGCTTAGAGGACAAACAGCACACCACCGCAGAGCTGTGGCAAGGGATAAGAGACCAGACTGAGCTGTAACTCTCACCACTCAACCTAGAACCAGGCATGGTTGTGTCTGATTATGGCCATAACTTGGTGGCGGCTTTGGAGCTCAGCAAGCTCACACACATACCATGCCTAGCCCATGTGTTCAACCTTGTGGTTCAGCGGTTTCTCAAAACCTACCCTAATTTGCCAGAGCTACTGGTGAAGGTGCACCGCCTGTGTGCCCATTTCCCAAAGTCATTGACAGCTTCAGCCGGTCTGTCAATGCTGCAGCAGTGCTTGAAATTGCCAGCTCACCGACTGTTGTGTGACGTGAACACGTGCTGGAACCCCACGTTCCACATGTTGGCCAGGCTTTGTGAGCAGCAGTGGGCAGTAGTGGAATACCAGCTGCAACATGGTCGTCGCTTTTCCAGTCAGCTTCCGCTATTCACAAGTAGTGATGGACGAACATCTGCCGGGACGGTTCGCGAGCGCGATCAAATGTTTGTGAATGGCAAGTTTGTGGCGGGTCCCATTGATTTTAATGGCAGGCAAACCTGAAAAACCTTCAGCTCATATTTGCAGCCAAAAAAGGCCGGGGCTTTCTGCTGTAGTGTGAAAATGTGGCCACTGCTGCTTGATTACAGGGTGGTCGTAATCTCTAGAAATGTGCAGTGTATAATGTGATGGAAAAATGAATCAAGCCAGCGAAGGAGGCTATGCGGACAATAGTCCAAGGGAGCCTCAGTTACAGATGAAAACAGCCTCCTGAGGGGGAATTGTACTAAGGCAAAGCTTATCAGGGTCTGCTAAGACTCTGCAGATCTGCTAATTTTAGATATCCATCAATCACGTGATCACCAGGTCCAATAGAAAAAGTGTCCGTTTCTTTTACTTACTGCGTAGCACTCATTGAGTGCTATGTGCAGATGACAGGAAAAGACAGAAGAGGTAAGAAACCACTTTTGTCTTCCCCCTCAGGGTCCCCGGCTGTCACTGAAAGCTGGGGACCCTACCCGCTCCTGCTAGAGCGCAGGGGTAGGAGCTTTAATCCTGAACCATACATGTGACCTCAGCCCACCTCCTTCACCAGGTTGGCTGAGATCACAGACAGCTTTAGGGGGGAGATCTGCTTTAACTCTTCATATCTCGGGCTTGGTTAGAGCTAGAAATCAAACCAGGAAGGATCAGCAGGGTAGCATTATCTCCTCTACATTAGAAGATATAGCTGTTACAAATTGGGTTGGCAGCTCAAACCTGCTTTCACTTTCAATTGCTATCATTATCATTTACCAAGGCCAAGATATAAGGACTTAAAGCAGGCCTCCCCCTGCTGCCAGAGCTCTGGTGGGGTTGAACTGTTAGTGCCTGTTCTCAAAGCTGGAAGTAGATCTCAAAGTAGAGCTCCAGCAGAAGTGTTAAGGGGTTAAGGTACAGTACTAAACACAGCAGCATGGCCCCATGGAGAAGTGGGCATTTAGTGTTCAAGGGGTTGTGCCATGAAAATAATTCTACAGTTTGCAAACCAGCACCTGGATCTGAATACCTTTGTAATTGTATGCAATTAAAAATGTATTATAGCTACTGAGTTATTCATTGAAATCTATCTGTATAGCACCACCTGCTGTTAGCTATTTTTCAAATTTCTCTGTCCTGCTCACTGAGGAGATGGAGGCACATGCTCAGTTCCATCCTTCAACTGCCACCAGTTGCAGCAGAAAGGGCACACCCCTGAGAATGGACATACACTCTGAGGTGACAGCTTAAAATAATTTGGAGTAATTTGGGGCAATTAATGGGGAGATCAGTGTGAGTTATTGAGCTGATTCTAGCTTTGTTAGAAAGAGGCTGTCATGTACTGGATTATGTATATTTTCATTTTTTTTACATTATTCAAGGGATAACCCCTTTAAATACTTATTTAAAAATTTTGAATTTGCTATTAGGAATGCTGTCCTACCTAGTCTTGTCCCAGATCTACATTGCTTTGGGGGGGGGGGGGGGGTCACATACGTGGGCATGAACAGACATTATGTTTTCACAGTTAAACCCCCACTCTTCATTTTGCAAAATATACCTCGTGTTAAACTACTCCTGAAATCCTAATACTAAGGAATTTCAATGAGAAGTAAATGTATTAATGAGGAATGGCAGAATTCTGTGCATGGCTTTGAAATTTCTCTGGCCACTGAATGCCTCACAGTCAGGCCTAACCCTTGCTCTGAAAGAGCAGACAGCCCTCTGAACTAAGGCACATAATCGGCCCTGATGTTTTAATCATGGCTTTATTAGAATCTCAGGTCAGCATCTATGTTTCCATTAGTAGGAAAATCAAAGATCAGAGGCTGGAATAAAGGTGAGACCTGGCAGTTATACGATCTGAAAATGTTCTATTAAATGCTCACACTGAAAAAAGACTTTGGGGTGAATTTTTATTACATAATAACACTCCTTATTGGTAATATCATGAACAATTATCAAATTTGTTTACCTGTAGATCCAGAGGAACTTAGTCGCTAGGTTTCTGCTGTTTAAAACAGCAGAGACCCGCGGAAAATGTATGTGATCAGCCATAAGACTGATGGCATACATTTCCCCCCTCAGATGCCAGTCAAATATGACCAAGGCATCTGAGAAGTCTGGAAGCGGATACCGTGCACTCCCGCTCCTGTAACAGCGTTCCCCGGCTGAGATCGGGGAACCTATTATAGTACACTAATAGCTATTAAAGGAATATACCAATTACAGGCCACTAGGTGGCAGGACTGTATTGTTATATTGAAAATGAAGTGTTCAATGATGGCTATATAGCCATCAATGAACACAATGGGAAATCTAATGATTGGCAGTTATAGTCACCCAGGGTGACTTAAAAAAAAAGTTTTAAAAAATATATAAAAAATATATATAAAAGTTCAAATCACCCCCCTTTCCTTAAAATAAAAATACAAATACTTAACCAATAACAAAAATTAACATCATGGGCATCACCGTGTGCAAAAATGCCCATACAATTTAAATATAACAATATTAATGCCATATGGCAAATGGTGCAACAGAAGAAAAAAAAAAAGCCAATTCGCCATTTTTTGTCACTTCAAGAAAAAGTGAAGAAAAAGTCGGTATACATATCGATAGTGGAGTTTCAACTGCAGCACGCATGAGTGAATCGCTCTGCGGAACAGCACCACTTCACCACCAATGACTGGGCCTCCATGCAAGACCTGTGTTCCTTGTTGTGCTGTTTCGATTACTCCACCAACATTGCTAGTGCCGATAACGCCGTGGCACCAAGACAAGCTCATGTCAATCACTGGTGCGTGGCTGGGGGGATACAGAGGACACAAACGATACACCTCCCACAGAGGACAGCTTTTCGTTGCCTCTGGGCAGCCTGGCACACATGAGCGATTACGTGCTGCAGTGTCTCCTCAACGACCGCCGAGTTGCTCACATTCTAACTTGTGCTGATTACTCGGTGGCCACGCTGCTGGATCCCCGTTACAAGGACAACGTACCATCCTTAATTCCGTCACTGGAGCATGATCGTAAGATGCGCGAGTACAAGAGCACGCTGGTAGACGCGCTGCTGGTGGCATTCCCACCTGACAGCGGGGGCACAGTGGAAGCACAAGGTGAAGGCAGAGGAGGAGGAAGAGGTCGCCAATGCAGCTGGGGCACCGACAGCACCTCAGAAGGCAGGGTTAGCATGGCCGAAATGTGGAAAAGCTTTGTCAGCACGCCACAACAACCAGCACCACCAGCTGATATGGAACGTCTTAGCAGGAGGCAGCATTTCACCAACATGGTGGAGCAGTATGTGTGCACACGCCTACACGTACTGAATGACAGGTCTGCCCACTTCAACTTCTGGGTCTCTAAATTGGGCACATGGCCTGAGCTTGCCCTTTACGCCTTGGAGGTGCTGGCTTTCCATGCAGCCAGTGTATTATCTGAACGTGTGTTTAACATGGCATTAGGCGTTATCACAGACAAGCGCAGCCGCCTGTCCACAGCCAATATGGACAAGCTCACGTTCATTAAAATGAACCAGGCATGGATCCCACAGGACTTGTCCGTACCTTGTGCAGAATAGATATGTATACCGGCCTTACCCAGCCATTGTTATACTACAGCGCAATTGCTCCTTGTTGTATATTTATATTTCACACTCTTTTGGGGTGTACCCTAATAAAAAATTAAAAAATTAAAACCAAAAACCAGTGTTGGCTACCTCGTCCTCCTCCACCGCTGCTTCCACCTACACCGCTACGTCCATCGCCTCCTCAAACTCCTACTCCATATAAACCTCCACCTCATAAATAAAGTTTTTTTATTTTATTTGTATGTATTTTATTTTATGTCATTTCACTAATTTGTCTGTTACATTTTCAGGTGAAATTCACCAATTTTTGCCTTTGATATACCACTGCTATACCTAGTAGACAAGTAAAAAAAAATCACTAATTTGTCTGTTACATTTTCGGGTAAAATTCACCAATTTTTGGGTGTGATATACCACTGCTATACCTAGTTGACAGCTTAATAAATTTCACTAATTTTTCTTTTACATTTTCGGGTGTCAGTAAACAATTTTTGGCTGTGATAGAACCCTGCTCTACCTAGTAGACAGGTTAATAAATTTGACTAATTTTTCTGTTACATTCTTGGGTTGACATTTTACAATTTTTGACGTGAATAACCCCTGCTCTGCATAGGTGACAGGGACCGAAATGTAAAAAAATTATCTGTTCCATTGGTGGGTGACATTAACCCATTTCTGACGATGAAAAACCCCTACTCTGCATAGGTGAAATGGACTTAAATTTTTAAAAGTCATCTTTAATGGGTATATGTAAAATGGGTATATGTAAAATGACACCCCAAAACACATTCCCCACCTTCTCCTGAGTACGGAGATACCAGATGTGTGACACTTTTTTGCAGCCTAGGTGGGCAAAGGGGCCCATATTCCAAAGAGCACCTTTCGGATTTCACAGGTAATTTTTTAGAGAATTTGATTTCAAACTCCTTACCACACATTTGGGCCCCTAGAATGCCAGGGCAGTATAGCTACCCCACAAGTGACCCCATTTTGGAAAGAAGAGACCCCAAGGTATTCGCTGATGGGCATAGTGAGTTCATGGAAGTTTTTATTTTTTGTCACAAGTTAGTGGAATATGAGACTTTGTATGAAAAAAAAAAAAAAAATCAGCATTTTCCACTAACTTGTGACAAAAAATAAAAAATTCTAGGAACTTGCCATGCCCCTCACGGAATACCTTGGGGTGTCTTATTTCCAAAATGGGGTCACTTGTGGGGTAGTTATACTGCCCTGGCATTTTCCAGGGGCCCTAATGTGTGGTAAGTAGGTAAATGACCTGTGAAATCCTAAAGGTGCTCTTTGGAATATGGGCCCCTTTGCCCACCTAGGCTGCAAAAAAGTGTCACACATGTGGTATCGCCGTATTCAGGAGAAGTTGGGGAATGTGTTTTGGGGTGTCATTTTACATATACCCATGCTGGGTGAGAGAAATATCTTGGCAAAAGACAACTTTTCCCATTTTTTTATACAAAGTTGGCATTTGACCAAGATATTTCTCTCACCCAGCATGGGTATATGTAAAATGACACCCCAAAACACATTCCCCAACTTCTCCTGAGTACGGCGATACCAGATGTGTGACACTTTTTTGCAGCCTAGATGCGCAAAGGTGCCCAAATTCCTTTTAGGAGGGCATTTTTAGACATTTGGATACCAGACTTCTTCTCACGCTTTGGGGCCCCTAGAATGCCAGGGCAGTATAAATACCCCACATGTGACCCCATTTTGGAAAGAAGACACCCCAAGGTATTCAATGAGGGGCATGGCGAGTTCATAGAAATTTTTTTTTTTTGGCACAAGTTAGCGGAAATTGATATTTTTAATTTTTTTCTCACAAAGTCTCCCGTTCCGCTAACTTGGGACAAAAATTTCAATCTTTCATGGACTCAATATGCCCCTCACGGAATACCTGGGGGTGTCTTCTTTCCGAAATGGGGTCACATGTGGGGTATTTATACTGCCCTGGCATTCTAGGGGCCCTAAAGCGTGAGAAGAAGTCTGGAATATAAATGTCTAAAAAATTTTACGCATTTGGTTTCCGTGAGGGGTATGGTGAGTTCATGTGAGATTTTATTTTTTGACACAAGTTAGTGGAATATGAGACTTTGTAAGAAAAAAAAAAAAAAAATTCCGCTAACTTGGGCCAAAAAAATGTCTGAATGGAGCCTTACAGGGGGGTGATCAATGACAGGGGGGTGATCAATGACAGGGGGGGTGATCAATGACAGGGGGGGTGATCAATGACAGGGGGGGTGATCAATGACAGGGGGTTGATCAATGACAGGGGGGTGATCAGGGAGTCTATATGGGGTGATAACCACAGTCATTGATCACGCCCGTGTAAGGCTTCATTCAGACGTCCGTATGCGTTTTGCGGATCCGATCCATCTATCAGTGCATCCGTAAAAATCATGCGGACATCTGAATGGAGCTTTACAGGGGGGTAATCAATGACAGGGGGGTGATCAGGGAGTCTATATGGGGTGATCACCACAGTCATTGATCACGCCCCTGTAAGGCTTCATTCAGACGTCCGGATGCGTTTTGCGGATCCGATCCATCTATCAGTGGATCCGTAAAAATCATGCGGACGTCTGAATGGAGCTTTACAGGGGGGTAATCAATGACAGGGGGGTGATCAATGACAGGGGGGTAATCAATGACAGGGGGGTGATCAGGGAGTCTATATGGGGTGATCACCACAGTCATTGATCATGCCCCTGTAAGGCTTCATTCAGACGTCCGGATGCGTTTTGCGGATCCGATCCATCTATCAGTGCATCCGTAAAAATCATGCGGACATCTGAATGGAGCTTTACAGGGGGGTAATCAATGACAGGGGGGTGATCACCACAGTCATTGATCATGCCCCTGTAAGGCTTCATTCAGACGTCCGGATGCGTTTTGCGGATCGGATCCATCTATCAGTGCATCCGTAAAAATCATGCGGACATCTGAATGGAGCTTTACAGGGGGGTGATCAGGGAGTCTATATGGGGTGATCACCACAGTCATTGATCTTGCCCCTGTAAGGCTTCATTCAGACGTCCGGATGCGTTTTGCGGATCGGATCCATCTATCAGTGCATCCGTAAAAATCATGCGGACATCTGAATGGAGCTTTACAGGGGGGTGATCAGGGAGTCTATATGGGGTGATCACCACAGTCATTGATCATGCCCCTGTAAGGCTTCATTCAGACGTCCGGATGCGTTTTGCGGATCCGATCCATCTATCAGTGGATCCGTAAAAATCATGCGGACGTCTGAATGGAGCTTTACAGGGGGGTAATCAATGACAGGGGGGTAATCAATGACAGGGGGGTGATCAGGTAGTCTATATGGGGTGATCACCACAGTCATTGATCACGCCCCTGTAAGGCTTCATTCAGACGTCCGGATGCGTTTTGCGGATCCGATCCATCTATCAGTGGATCCGTAAAAATCATGCGGACATCTGAATGGAGCTTTACAGGGGGGTGATCAATGACAGGGGGGTAATCAATGACAGGGGGGTGATCAGGGAGTCTATATGGGGTGATCAGGGGCTAATAAGGGGTTAATAAGTGACGGGGGGGGGGTGTAGTGTAGTGTAGTGGTGCTTGGTGCTACTTTACTGAGCTACCTGTGTCCTCTGGTGGTCGATCCTAACAAAGGGGACCACCAGAGGACCAGGTAGCAGGTATATTAGACGCTGTTATCAAAACAGCGTCTAATATACCTGTTAGGGGTTAAAAAAAACACATCTCCAGCCTGCCAGCGAACGATCGCCGCTGGCAGGCTGGAGATCAACTCTCTTACCTTCCGTTCCTGTGAGCGCGCGTTCACAGGAAATCTCGGCCATCGCGAGATGACGCATATATGCGTGACTCTGCGCAGGGCTGCCACCTCCGGAACGCGATCCTGCGTTAGGCGGTCCGGAGGTGGTTAAAGTCATTTCCCTATCCACATTTGTTTGCAGAGCTCTTGCCATGTTCTTAACCACATTTTGATGCCATTTGCAGCCCTCTAGGCCTTTCCATGACATTTTTACAGCCATTTTAGTGCTCAAACGTTCGGGTCCCCATTGACTTCAATGGGGTTCAGGTTCAGGGTCAAGTTCGGGTCCCGAACTCAAACTTTTTTGTGACGTTCAGCCAAACCCGTCGAACCCGAACATCCAGTTGTCCGCTCAACTCTACTCAGCACCACAAAAAAATAGAACATGTTCTATTTTTTTGCAGTGCGGACGGATCACAAACCCATTCAAGTTGAATGGGTCTCGATCCGTCCCGGCCGCTGCACGGATGTTGCCCTTGCATTAGGGACCGCAAATTGAGGTCCCCAATGCACGGAACGGCCGCACAACAGCCGTGTACATGAGGCCTAATAAAAAGGAAATATCAGTGTGCTTTATTCACCTGTGTCCATAGCTAAGCAAGGTGACATACAAACAGCATGGTATAAATAGCCATATAGAAGTGATGCAATAATTCATTCAATTAAAGGGGTTGCCTGGGTTCAGAGCTGAATCCGGACATATCCCCATTTTCACCCAGGCAGCCCCCCTGACTTGAGCATCGGAGCAGTTCATGCACCGATGCTCTCCTTTGCCCTGTGCTAAATTGTGAAGGGCAAAGACATTTTTAGTAGTTCCGGTGACATACCGGGACTCTGCATGGGGCTGCGAGGAAACACCCGGTGACGTCACCGACACTAAAGCCCGCCCATCAGAGCCGGTGACGTCACTGAACACACTGACGCACGGAAGCTTCCGCCCGGCAGTGTGTTATGATAAACAAAAGAGCCTGTGCCCTGCGCAATGTAGTGCAGGGCAAGGGAGCGCATCAGAGCATGAAATGCTACAATGCTACCCTCAGGGAGGCTGCCTGGGTGAAAATAAGGATATGTCCGGGTTCAGCTCTGAAACCGTACAACCCCTTTAAGGTATTTACACAGTGCATAGTGCAATACATTTCATAATCTAACAACTCAAAAAGAAAATATTAGTTAAAAAAGCATCATAACAATGCCTCATATATTTCCTAAAGTGTAGTAGTGCTTAACCCATAGGATACCAGCACCGTACAGCTAAGGCGCTCTTATTGGGCGGGCACAGGAGCTGCGCCTGCCCGATCAGCTGCAGGGGTCCAGCAGTCACTGATAGGTGAAACCACCGATGCCGGCGCATTAACCCTTGCACATGCGGTATCCTGCCGGGTGCAGGGTGTCCATCTGGACCCCGCGCTGCTGTGACAGGGACCCAATGGCAGGGAATGCAGCCCTATGCCTTCATTAATCATCGTGGCTGCCTTCTGTGACAGCCTGTGAGATCCAGCGCCCTGGATCTCACAGGCAGGAAGATGTAAGTGTATAATAGTGAGTAATACACTTACAGCCAATGCATTACAATACAGAAGAATTGTAATGCATTGTAAAGGGGATCAGACCCCCAAAAGTTGAAGTCTCAGAGTGGGACAAAATATAAAGTGAAAATATAAGTTAAAAAAATAAAGTTTTACAAAAAATGTAAAGTTTCAAGTAAAAAAAAAAAACACGTCCTTTTCCGTAAATGAAATAAAAAAAAAATATATAGTCTTATTAGGTATTGCCGCATCCGTATCGACTGGCTCTATAAAAGTATCACATGATCCACCCCGTCAGGTGAACACCGTAAACAAATTAAATAAAAACAGTGTAAAAAAATCCATTTTCTGGTTACCTTGCCTCACCAAAAGTGTAATACCAAGTGATCAAAAAGTCTTATGTACCCCAAAATGGTACCAATCAAGCAGTCATTTTATCCCGCAAAAAATGAGCCCTTACCTAAGACAATCGCCAAAAAAATAAAAACAATAGGGCTCTCAGAATGAGCTCCTCCCTGGCTAAGAGCGGTGCACTCTGATTGGATGCGCTCACAGCCAGGGAGAAGATAACCGGCCCCAGCGAAACTGCGCTCTAGTATAACCGAGTCGGCTCATTATAATATAAGGCGCCGAAATCAACAGGACCAAGAGCGGACGAATGGGGGGGGTCTTTGGGAAAAAAAAGTGTCATGGCATCAGTGGGGGCCGCAGATAAGCTAAGACCATAATTAGAATATGGCTAAACTGATGAAAGGTCTTCTTTAAGGTGAAAAGTGGCTCGGTACTGAAAGGGTTAAAACATTAATATAATAATCCAGGCGGAGGAGGCGGACGCATTCACCAATTTTCAGGAGGAATCGCATGTCAAAGAGTAATTATTAAATTAATGCCACAGAAACTCAACAAGTCACTTGTACAGATGATCCACTTCTGGACGCTGTGTACTAGTGGCCAATGGGAAAAAGACTGATCACATCTCAGGGCTGTTGACTGGCAACTGGAGGCCAGGCCAGTAGAAATACATGAAAGTGCATATCAAAAAAGGTATTAACAGATAAGCAGCTGTATTATAGCGGAAGAAGCATAGTGTACACAACATTAAAGAGCATCTGTTTGGAAGGGTACTCAACTATCTGGTGGTGCACAAAAATATGTGAATCTCGATTATATAACACTCATACATTTATTGGAACAATATAAAGATAAAAATAAAAATGCAAAAAGCAAAAAGCACAAAAAACCATATATACATACAATGTCCGAAAATATGTTTGAAAATAACGATTGTATTACATTTCTTAATTATATAATTCATATGGCAATTGCATATAAGTCCATATAAATCAATGCATCATGATTACCTCATATCTTAATCCCAAATTTCATATTTGAACGCCACTATACATGTTTCATGATTAAAAATAAAAATAAAAAAATATAATTTTAATAGATGGATAAAAATTTAAAAAGAAAAAAATGAATAAAAAATAAATAAAAAATTGTGATTGTACAATAGCTTTGCGAGACGTGGATAGTGGATTTCCAAAATCATAACATCATGTATATCTCTATAGATCCAAATATAAATTCATGTATACCTAGAATAAATCACGATGTACCAACATAGAAGTCCTAGATATCCTTAGTCCTTATATGTATCAATTCAAGCACTTTTTATATCAACATGAAAGTCTCTGATTACACACTGGCACTTATCCAAGCTTAAATAGCATTGGTCCTGGAATACTGATCTGCTTATAAGCAATATTATGAAATGTCCAGATCCATTGAATGAAATAAAATAAAATTACATAATTTTTTTACCAGTCAATTAAAATAAAACTCCCAAGGTATTAAAAATGAATTTCATTATACAAGAGGCCTCTTATAAAAGGGGAGATTATGGCATCAATATATTAGCCCTTATATACAAGCGGCTGCCTTAATTGTTGTGACGGAACATCCTAATGGAGTAAAAAGGTATGAATTTATATCATATCTAATGTAACATTGTTACGTTACCACTTCTTCATATGTTGGAGGCGTCCCAGCTGCATGGTTATAACGGAAAATAATAGCATTCTTAAAACAGAGAGCTAAATAAAATGTCTATTGTGGGGTTAAAAATAAAAAAAAACTCACCTCATCAACTTGATCGCGCAGCCGGTATCTTGTTTTCTTTAGGACCTGCAAAAGGACCTACGGTGATGACGTCACTGCGCTCACCACATTTTATTTTGCATCCTGTATAAGAATGCTATTATTTTCCGTTATAACCATGTTATAACGGAAAATAATAAAATCACCTGAACACTTTGCAGTTTGGGTTCGCTTAACTCTAGTTATAACGGAAAATAATAGCATTTTTCTATCTTCATTCAGCAGTACCTGGGGTGACGTCACCGGGCTCACGATGTGATGAGCACGGTGACGTCACCACAGGTCCTTTTTCAGGTCCTGAAGAAAAGAAGATACCAGCTGCGAGATCAAGTGGATGAGGTGATTTATTTTATTTTATTTTTAACCCCTCAATAGACATTTTATTTAGCATTCTGTTTTAAGAATGCTATTATTTTCCATTATAACCATGTTATAACGGAAAATAATCAAGTGAAATTCAGGCTCCCATTGACTTAAAGTATAACTGTCGTATATATTTTTTTTGGAGTATTGGATTGTGGGGATTAATATCTCCTTGGTGGCCCTATTTCAATTTTTCACTGTGTATTCAATTACCCCTTAATTCCACATTTTTGTTCCCTGTACTGCCTACTTTTACCTGTGCTTAAAATAGGGTTGCTAGGCATGGTCCGTCTATCTGTTGAAGGACGGAGCAGGCAGTGTGCAGGGTCACATTACTGACAGCCAGGGACTGTAAGTAAATGATTAAAGCCAGGTCCTCCCCAGCAGCTGATAACAGTGCCTGGGCTGTGTGCACTTCTCCCTGTCCCTGCGCTTGGCATACGCTCCCTCACTCAGCAGAGCAGGAGAATGCAGAGTTGAATCAGCGCAGACCAGGGAAGGAAGATCTGCCATCTGCTCAGTGTATAAATGAAAGCAACATGTGGTAAGAGGACCCCTTTGTGCTGCAGGAGATTAACCCTTTAGGGGGGAGGGCTCTGGTTACTGACACTTTTGGGGGGCTATTGTTACTGGCTAGTGAGGGCAGGCGGGATTAGCCTCAGGGTGAGGGCAGTGGTGGCCATCTTAACTGAATAGTGAAATTGCAGTTTTATGCAGACTGGTTGCTAAGGGCTGAATCTTATTAAATATGGGGTAAGTCAGTCTAATAGTAACTGATTCTGTAATATCATGTTATTAGTAACTACATATATGAAAATTGAAATTAGGGTCTAAGTGTGACTGTTATCCTTTAACCACCTCAGCTCCCCTAGCTTAAACACCCTTAATGACCAGGCCACTTTTTACAATTCTGCACTACACTACTTTCACCGTTTATTGCTCGGTCATGCAACTTACCACCCAAATGAATTTTACCTCCTTTTCTTCTCACTAATAGAGCTTTCATTTGGTGGTATTTCACAGCTGCTGACATTTTTACTTTTTTTGTTATTAATCGAAATTTTTTACTTTCAGTTGTAAAATTTTTCAAATAAAACTACATTTCTATTAAAATTGTTCTCTAAATTTATTGTTCTACATGTCTTTCATGAAAAAAAATGTTTGGGTAAAAAAAAAATGGTTTGGGTAAAAGTTATAGCGTTTACAAACTATGGTACAAAAATGTGAATTTCCGCTTTTTGAAGCAGCTCTGACTTTCTGAGCACCTGTCATGTTTCCTGAGATTCTACAATGCCCAGACAGTAGAAAAACCCCACAAATGACCACATTTCGGAAAGTAGACACCCTAAGGTATTCGCTGATGGGCATAGTGAGTTCCTAGAACTTTTTATTTTTTGTCACAAGTTAGCGGAAAATGATGATTTTTTTTTAGTTATTTTTTCCTTACAAAGTCTCATATTCCACTAACTTGTGACAAAAAATAAAAACTTCCATGAACTCACTATGCCCATCACGAAATACCTTGGGGTGTCTTCTTTCCAAAATAGGGTCACTTGTGGGGTAGTTATACTGCCCTGGCATTTTAGGGGCCCTAATGCGTGAGAAGTAGTTTGAAATCAAAATGTGTAAAAAAAATGCCCTGTGAAATCCTAAAGGTGCTCTTTGGAATGTGGGCCCCTTTGCCCACCTAGGCTGCAAAAAAGTGTCAAACATGTGGTATCGCCGTACTCAGGAGAAGTTGGGCAATGTGTTTTGGGGTGTCTTTTTACATATGCCCATGCTGGGTGAGAGAAATATCTCGGCAAAAGACAACTTTTCCCATTTTTTTATACAAAGTTGGCATATGACCGAGATATTTATCTCACCCAGCATGGGTATATGTAAAATGACACCCCAAAACACATTGCCCAACTTCTCCTGAGTACGGCGATACCACATGTGTGACACTTTTTTGCAGCCTAGATGCGCAAAGGGGCCCAAATTCCTTTTAGGAGGGCATTTATAGACATTTGGATCCCAGACTTCTTCTCACGCTTTGGGGCCCCTAAAATGCCAGGGCAGTAAAAAATACCCCACATGTGACTCCATTTTGGAAAGAAGACACCCCAAGGTATTCAATGAGGGGCATGGCGAGTTCATAGAAGATTTTTATTTTTTTTGCACAAGTTAGCGGAAATTGATTTATTTTATTTTTTTTCTCACAAAGTCTCCCTTTCCGCTAACTTGGAACAAAAATTTCAATCTTTCATGGACTCAATATGCCCCTCAGCGAATACCTTGGGGTGTCTTCTTTCCAAAATGGGGTCATTTGTGGGGTGTTTGTACTGCCCTGGCATTTGAGGGTCTCCGCAATCATTACATGTATGGCCAGCATTAGGAGTTTCTGCTATTCTCCTTATATTGAGCATACGGGTAATGATATATATTTTTTCCGTTCAGCCTCTGGGCTGAAAGAAAAAATGAACGGCACAGATTTCTTCATTCGCATTGATCAATGTGAATGAAAAAATCTCTGCCAAAAAAAAAAAAGGAGGGGAAAGCCTTCTACCAGGACATAGGAGCTCCGCCCAACATCCAAACCCACTTAGCTCGTATGCCCTGGCAAACCCGATTTCTCCATTCACATCAATCAATGTGGATGAATAAATCATTGCCGGGAATTTTTTTAAAATATTTTTTTATATACAAAGTGTTTGCCAAAGCATATGAACACCGCCCCTCAGCTCATATGTCTTGGCAAACGTATCTTTTACTGCAGAGGAGAAATCTCGTCTTGCAGCGCCGCATACACCGACTTTTGTGTAATCTGACAGCAGCGCAATGCTTCTGTCAGAATGCACATCAGTGCTGTCGCTGGTTCATCAGTTGGTCCACCTAGAAGGTAAAAAAAAAGAAAAAATCTAATAATATTTGAACGGAACATATAAACTTTATTTAACTTTTTGAACAGAACGTAAACTTTTTTGCTTACCGGTGTTTTTTTTTTTGTTTTTTTTTTACCTTTATAGGACAAACCTCTCCTTCCCCATGGGACAATGTGCAAAGCGCAAATCGCCCAAAGATGTGGCGAAGTACATTATGCACTTTGTCCCAGGTGAAAGGAGAGGTTTGCAGCAGCTGTGAGTGAAAGGGCCCTAATAGCCCTGTGTGCCTGTCCTGTGAAACGCAATCCCTATGCTAAGTGTACCTGTGTGTGGTACTTCCGGAAACACTCCCCAAAGCATAGGGCAGGGTGGTCAGGGCAGTCAGGACAGAAATAGCGGGTGTCACGCCTTATTCCACTCCTGCTACAGACACAACATCTTTTTCGGGGTGGCGCTTGGGTTGAACCAGAAACGACACTGGGGAAATGTCGCTCGTGTAGACGGCTCACTACACTGGTGGATGGGGCCACGGAACCTCCTGGAGGTTCTCGATGATCTCTTCCTGAAATTTGAGGAAGGATCCTGTTCTCCCAGCCTTGCTGTAGAGAACAAAACTATTATATACAGCCAATTGAATTAAATATGCAGACACCTTCTTATACCAGCATCTGGTCCTGCGGGAAAGTAGATAAGGAGCCAACATCTGGTCATTGAAGTCCACCCCTCCCATGAGCAAATTATAGTCGTGGACACAGAGGGGCTTTTCAATGACACTGGTTGCTCATTCAATTTGGATTGTTGTGTCTGCGTAAATGGAGAGCATGTAAACGTCATGCTTGTCTCTCCATTTCACCGCGAGCAGTTATTGGTTACACAAGGCAGCCCTCTCCCCCTTTGCAAGACGGGTGGTAACGAACCGTTGGGGGAAGCCCCGGCGACAAGGTCGCGCGGTGCCACAGCAGCCAATCCGTTCTAGGAACAAATGCCTGAAGAGGGGCACACTTGTGTAGAAATTGTCCACATAAAGATGGTACCCCTTGCCAAATAAGGGTGACACCAAGTCCCAGACTGTCTTTTCACTGCTCCCCAGGTAGTCAGGGCAACCGACCGGCTCCAGGGTCTGATCTTTACCCTCATAGATCCGAAATTTGTGGGTATAGCCTGTGGCCCTTTCACAGAGCTTATACAATTTGACCCCATACTGGGCGCGCTTGCTTGGGATGTATTGTTTGAAGCCAAGGCGCCCGGTAAAATGTATAAGGGACTCGTCTACGCAGATGTTTTGCTCATGGGTATACAAATCTGCAAATTTGGTGTTGAAGTGGTCTATGAGGGGCCGAATTTTGTGGAGCAGGTCAAAAGTTGGGTGGCCTCTGGGACGAGAGGTGCTGTTGTCGCTAAAGTGCAGGAAACGCAGGATGGTCTCAAATCGTGTCCTGGACATGGCAGCAGAGAACATGGGCATGTGATGAATTGGGTTTGTGGACCAATATGACCGCAATTCATGCTTCTTGGTTAAGCCCATGTTGAGGAGAAGGCCCAGAAAAATTTTAAATTCGGAAACTTGGACGGGTTTCCACCGGAAAGACTAGGCATAAGAGCTTCCCGGGTAGGCGGCTATAAATTCAGTGGCATATCGGTTTGTTTCTGCCACAACTAAGTCCAAGAGCTCCACAGTCAAGAACAGCTAAAAAAAAAACAGTGCCGAACCGATCTGAGCTGTCTCAACCCAAACTCCAGACTGGGCGGTGAAAGGGGGAACTACTGGTGCGGCTGAAGTTGGGGGCTGCCAATCAGGGTTTGCCAGCACCTCAGAGACTCTAGGGGCTCTACGGGCCTGTCTGTGCGGCTTCAACTGCCCTTCTGGTGCTCGCCACTTCACCATGTTGTACGGCAGTGCTGGTACTAGGTCCAGGATGGGCTGCGATGCTGGTGTATGCATCACCACGTAATCCGACAGCGCCAGCCCCACTCTGCTGCCCTTGAAGCGGATCCTGCGCAACTTGTGGTGTAGCAACACGGGGCCGGGTACGCCTGGTGGTATCAGGGACCTCAACCTCCTCGTCCGAACTTTGGGTCAGACTGCCACTGCTTTCTACAGGTTCATATTCTGCGTTCCCATTCCTCATCCGAATGGGTCAGAATCCTGTAGGCTTCTTCAGAAGAATACCCCTTGTTTGCCATTTGGTCAACTAAATTTAGGGGGTATTCCCTGAGACTACCCAAGAAAAAAAGCAAGCCTGTCTTACAAATGGGAGGCTAGCGAAGTACCGGAGGCCGCTGCGGTTAATAAAAAATATCAAAACTGATTTTTTTTATCGCCGCAGTGCTTGTAAAGTGATTGTGCAGTGATCAAAAAAAATAAAAAATTTTGTCACTGCGGCGGGGCGGGGGTGGGTGAACGCACGTGTGGGCGACTGATCAGGCCTGATCGGGCCAACACTGCGTTTTGGGAGGAGGGCGAACTAAGGTGACACTAATACTATTATAGATCTGAATGTGATCAGTTCTGATCACTTACAGATACTATAAAAGTACAAATGCTGATTAGCGATACGCTAATCAGCGAATCAGTGACTGCGGTGCGGTGGGCTGGGCGCTAAACGATCGCTAACTACCTAACCAAGGGGCCTAAACTATCCTAAAACCTAACAGTCAATACCAGTGGGAAAAAAAAGTGACAGTTTACACTGATCACTTTTTTCCCTTTCACTAGGTGATTGACTGGGGCGATCAAGGGGTGATCAAGGGGTTAATTGGGGTGATGGAGGGTTATCTGGGGGCTAAGTGTAGTGTTGGGTGTACTCACTGTGATGTGTGCTCCTCTGCTGGGACCAACCGACGAAAAGGACCAGCAGAGGAGCACAGAAGCCATTTAACACATTATATTTATAGATATAATGTGTTAACTGGCTTCTAAATCGTTTTTTTGAAAATCATCAACCTGCCAGCGACGATCATTGGCTGGCAGGCTGATGACGAACTTGTCTTTTAACTTTTGCAGGCCCGCAATGCGCATGCGCGGGCCGGCTTTGCCCGAAATCTTGCGTCTCGCGAGATGACGCGCCGGTGCGTCCACTCAGAATAACAGGGCCGCCGCAAAGACGCAATCCTGTGTATGGCGGTCCTGTAGTGGTTAAATGGGGTCTGGGTTCAGGATTAAGTTCGGATCAAGTTCGGGTCCCGAACCCGAACTTTGACCTGAAGTTCGGCCGAACCCGGCGAGCCCAACTTCCACGGGTTCGCTCAACCTTAGTTATAACCATGTTATAATGGAAAATAATAAAATCACCCGAATACCGAACCCGAACTTCAGTGAAAAAGTCTGGGTTCAGGTCCAGGTACCCGAACTTGCAAAGTTCGGTACGAACCTGAACTTTGCAGTTCGGGTTCGCTCAACTCTAATAGGGACATAGAATGAGAGAACATAGAGAAGAACACTTTAATAGAGGGTTAATGAAAGATTGATATAAGAAATAAAAGTAAAATAAAAATAAAAGACTAATAAAAAATAAATAATATAACTTAGAATTACAAAGAATTAGATTCACGGAAATATAAGAATAATTAATGGATGGAAAATGGCGTATATATGGTTATAATAATGAAACGATCTCTTAGAAAGTCTAATAGCATATTTGGACTAAAAAAACGCAGTAAAAACACATTAAAAACACTTATGCGTTTTTTCTGCCACATGCATTTTTTAACTACAGTATTTGCACTGATAACATTATAACTTGGTACAGTCCTGATCAAAAGTTTAAGACCACTTGAAAAATGGCAAAAAATCATATTTAGCATGGCTGGATCTTAACAAGGTTCCAAGTAGAGCTTCAACATGCAACAAGAAGAAATGGGAGTGAGACAAAACATTTTTTGAGCATTCAATTTAATGAAAACAACGAAAAAACTTACACAGGCTGTTTTTCAGCTGATCAAAAGTTTAGGACCACACCTCCAAAAAAAACTAAATCCCCCCAAAACAGAAATCCAACTTCCAAACATGACCTCAGTAATGAGTAGCTTCGCCGTTATTGTTTATCACTTCAAAAATTAGTTTTGGCATGCTTGAGTTTCCATTAGGTGAGTGGGAACATTTCTCCAAGTGGTAAAGACGGCCGCACGAAGGCCATCTACTGTGTGGAAATGTTGTCCATTTTTGTAAACTTCCCTTGCCATCCATCCCCAAAGGTTCTCAATTGGATTTAGATCAGGGGAACACGCTGGATGGGCCAAAAGAGTGATGTTATTCTCCTGGAAGAAGGCCCTTGTTCTGCGGGCATTGTGTACTGTAGCGTTGTCCTGTTTAAAAACCAAGTTGTTACCACACAGACGAGGGCCCTCAGTCATAAGGAATGCTCTCTGCAACATCTGGACATAGCCAGTGGCCGTTTGACGCCCCTCCACTTCCTGAAGCTCCATTGTTCCACTGAAGAAAAAAGCACCACAGACCATTATGGCGCCCCCTCTACTTTGGCACGTAGAAAACATCTCAGGTGGGATCTGCTTGTCATGCCAGTAACGTTGGAAACCATCAGGACCATCAAGGTTGCATTTTTTCTCATCAGAGAATAAAACTTTCTTCCACCTTTGAATGTCCCATGTTTGGTGCTCTCTTGCAAAGTCCAAACAAGCAGTTCTGTGGCGTTCAAGGAGACGAGGTCTTTGAAGAAGTTTTTTGTCTTTGAAGCCCTTCAGTCTCAGATGCTGTTTGATGGTTATGGGGCTGCAGTCAGCACCAGTAAGGGACTTAATTTGAGTCAAGGATTGTCCAGTGTCTTGACGGACAGCCAATTGGATCCTCCGGCTCAGTGCTGATGAAATTTTTTTGGGTCTTCCACTTGACTTTTTTGTTCCATAACCCTCAGGATCATTTAAGAAATTCCAAATGACTGTCTTACTGCGTCCCACCTCAGCAGCGATGGCGCGCTGTGAGAGACCCTGCTTATGCAGTTCAACAACCCGACCACGTTCAAAAAGGGAGAGTTTTTTTGCCTTTGCCATCACAACGTGTGACTACCTGACAGAAAATGACAACGAATCCACATCTTTGCACAGATTTGGCCTTTTAAAGGCATGTGGTCCTTAAATTTGGATCAGCTTAAAAACAGCCTGTTTCAGTTTAATCGTTATTTTCAATTAATTGAATGCTCAAAAAATGTTTTGTCTCACTCTCATTTCTTCTTGTTGCTGGAACCTTGTTAAGATCCTACAATGTAAAATATGATTTTTTTGCCATTTTTCAAGTGGTCTTAAACTTTTGATCAGGACTGTATATGAATTGTGATATTATTCACATTATTGGGACATAGAGGTTTTATACTGCTATAAAAAGAGGAATAACATACAATTAACAGTTATATATACGATAAAAGATACCCAAAGAATAATTAAAATAACTCAATTGTGTGGGAAAATACCTAAAGAACCTATTCAAAAGCACCACACATATAATACAAAAGGCATTTTTATCATGTGTCTACAAGAAGACATACAAGACATGATAACAAAAACAATTATAAAATACAGCAGGTAGGTGCCAGGACAGTGATATGCCCCATCCAGTTGCAACTATACACATGTGATACTATAATATAGTGCTATATAGTAGTACATTCCCAACATTCATATATATTCCCTCTTCTGTTTTAGTGTAAACATAGAATCAATGATAAAAAATAATGAAGCGAGCACTCGCTCTATGGCAATACTCAGAATTTAATAGTTAAAATGTGAAATAATTAATCTTCAAAATAACAATAGTACAGTAATAAAACACAATAATTCAAACACTATATGATTAAAAGGTCGACCATGTACCAAGTACTGATGAAATTGATGCTGTTTCATATAAGGGGCTTATTCAAGCATATAGGAGACTCAACCATAAGCAGTTGTCCAGTGGTGTCCAAATACATAGGTGAAAAGCCAATAAGTGAATCAATAAGGTGGTAACAATACTCCTAGTAATAAAATAGTGATAAAATAATGTCCATATTCAACAATAGTGCTGACAATGTGAAAATTGTGATACATAAAACACAAAAAGAGGGCACCAGATGGAGAGCTGCGTGTGAATACACGCTATCGAAGTTGTGTTGCTTCCTATAGCAACCGAAAACGTCCCGGACACTGTATATTCACTAAACCGCAACAAACAATGTGGTCCGTTGTCTGTCCTCTGTTAATAAAACTTCAACACAGTCTATGGTGTCCACAGTGATCTTACCTCTATCTAGAGGATAGTCTTTCCTAGACAATGAACAGTCTTACCTCCTGTAGAGGAACTCCTTGCTTTGCACGCTGAAAGAAAGCTGCTGGGGGGAAAACTGCTATGCACGCCGCTGCGTCTTCACGGCCTGCAGGTTTCCAACAGTCCAGCTGAATCTCGCGATACCCCGAGTGGGACTGGCGTCCGATCTCGATGTTCACTCAGGTGGTAACAGCTGTTCAATCAGTCTTCAAGGTAACGATTCTTTAGTAGATATTTCTCTTTATAGGATGGCCATGCATAGATCCTTTTGTGTGGAGGTATAAGCAGAGTGTCTGATCGCACAGACGCGTTTCGGGATAATTCCAATCCCTTCCTCATGGCCATGCTATAAAGAGAAATATCTACTAAAGAATCGTTACCTTGAAGACTGATTGAACAGCTGTTACCACCTGAGTGAACATCGAGATCGGACGCCAGTCCCACTCGGGGTATCGCGAGATTCAGCTGGACTGTTGGAAACCTGCAGGCCGTGAAGACGCAGCGGCGTGCATAGCAGTTTTCCCCCCAGCAGCTTTCTTTCAGCGTGCAAAGCAAGGAGTTCCTCTACAGGAGGTAAGACTGTTCATTGTCTAGGAAAGACTATCCTCTAGATAGAGGTAAGATCACTGTGGACACCATAGACTGTGTTGAAGTTTTATTAACAGAGGACAGACAACGGACCACATTGTTTGTTGCGGTTTAGTGAATATACAGTGTCCGGGACGTTTTCGGTTGCTATAGGAAGCAACACAACTTCATTAGCGTGTATTCACACGCAGCTCTCCATCTGGTGCCCTCTTTTTGTGTTTTATGTATCGCAATTTTCACATTGTCAGCACTATTGTTGAATATGGACATTATTTTATCACTATTTTATTACTAGGAGTATTGTTATCACCTTATTGATTCACTTATTGGCTTTTCACCTATGTATTTGGACACCACTGGACAACTGCTTATGGTTGAGTCTCCTATATGCTTGAATAAGCCCCTTATATGAAACAGCATCAATTTCATCAGTACTTGGTACATGGTCGACCTTTTAATCATATAGTGTTTGAATTATTGTGTTTTATTACTGTACTATTGTTATTTTGAAGATTAATTATTTCACATTTTAACTATTAAATTCTGAGTATTGCCATAGAGCGAGTGCTCGCTTCATTATTTTTTATTATATCCATTACCTTGAGGCAGGGCGTCCTCGATTTTTAGTTTGTAGCACCGTACCACCCATTAGCAACAGTGAGCCACTCCATTTAATTATCCAATAGAATCAATGATCAAAGCCAAAGTGTCCACAAGACACTGCTGGTCAAATACCCTAGCAAAAATGGTGGACAAATATTGTCAAAGAAGAGAGCAGAACAATTAAATGTAACAGAAAATGTTAAACAAACCTAGGAATTTGATAGTACCTAGGCAAGAAATAATCAAGGCACAATATAGATCTGAACATATCATATGCAGAGCTGGAGGGGGCAAAGCGAAAAAGAAAGCAACGTACATTTCATTGTTCTGCTCTTTTCTTTGGGGCATATCACTGTCATGGCACCTACCTGCTGTATTTTATAATTGTTTTTCTTATCATGTAACATAGTAACATAGTACATAAGGCCGAAAAAAGACATTTGTCCATCCAGTTCGGCCTGTTATCCTGCAAGTTGATCCAGAGGAAGGCAAAAAAAAAACCCTGTGAGGTGGAAGCCAATTTTCCCCACTTTAGGGGAATAAAAAATTCCTTCCCGACTCCAATCAGGCAATCAGAATAACTCCCTGGATCAACAACCCCTCGATTTCATGTATGTCTTCTTGTAGACACATAATAAAAATGCCTTTTGTATTATATGTGTGGTGCTTTTCAATAGGTTCTTTATACAGTATATACGATAAAACTGAGTATGCATTCATAGGCGTACCTAGACACAGCTAATAACAACACTACTACTCCCCTCATTGGTCATTATATTGAAAGTTGTATAGGTTATACTTAGAAGTATTGATCCAGTTCAGGTTTTCTAAATGCATAGTATTCAATTGAACACTGCCTCCTAATTAATTGGTAACCTGTAAAATAATAGATACGATCGCTAGCTGTTGACCACTGAGGAAGGAGTATGTGACAACAGTGAACTTATCAGCAGCACAGAAGAAAGAAACTCCTGTGGGGCCACAACTATATTCAAAACAAGAGAAGAGACGAATCAGAGTATTTCCCTTCGGATAGCAAAAGGAATAACTAATACCGGCGATCCCCCAACACATGTCACATTACATATATATCTAATATATTAGGATGAGTGTATGTTTGTGTGTATGTCCGCTAAAGGAATCCGCACCGTCGCATTTACAATCACGAAATTTGGCACATAGGTACATCAGGTGTCCAGGAAGGTTTTAGACCAGGTCTCAGCTCTGTAGGACGTACCGTTCCTGAGATGTTCCCAAAAAAATGCATTAGCCAATAGAAGCTTTGTCACATGACCCTTATCAGCCAATAGAAGCTCGCAGGCCCTTAGTCTCCACATACACTGTTTTACTCCAGGTTTCCATAACAACCCAGCCATTTATCTTCACTGCTGTAGGAGAGCTTTAAAGGAAATCTGTCACCAGGATAATTGCTATTGAAGTAAAGCCATGGCCTAATAGCACTTAGTACCTTATTTCCAGATGTGCCTTTGTTCCAGCAGTAGATGTTTTTATCCTCTAAAAATCCAATTATGTAAATATTATGCAAATGAGCCAGTAAGGTGCCCAGAGGGGTGTCATTTTTTGCAGGAAGGAGCCCAGACGCGTCCCCTACCACAATGTGTCCAACCTCAAAAGACTTAAAACCCCGCCCCCAGGTCTTGCGAAGTCCACCCCTGATCTGGTTAGGCCATGCCCCCTCCCACTCCTCAGCCGAATGAGATTGAAAATATGAAATAAAAAATCAACTTCTAGGTCCCACTAAGCCACGGCCAGATCTGGTTAGGTCACGCCCCCTCCCACTCCTGAGCCGACAGGGATTGAAAAAATGAAGGTAAAAATCTACTTCTGTCAGCTGCAGGGTTGGGAGGGACGGTGACTTTATCCCTGCAGCTCACACTCAGACAGAACAGTGCTGCTGTCTTAGAGTGAGCTGTTCAAAAGGACACCCCGATCCGGTTTGGCCATGCCCCTTCCCACTCCTCAGCCGACTGAGATTGAAAAAATGAAGTTAAAAATCAACTTCTAGGTCCCTCTAAGCAAATCCCCTGGTCTGGCTAGGCCATGCCGCTCCACTCCTCAGCTGACAGGGATTGAAAAAATGAAGGTAAAAATCTACTTCTGTCAGCTGCAGAGGTGGGAGGGAGGGTGACTCTTCCTGCAGCTCACACTCAGACAATACAGTGCTGCTGTCTTAGAGTGAGCTGTTTAAAAGGACATGCCCCTGATGCAGTAAAGGCCACTGTTAAGGGGGCGGGCCCCTGTGGAGGTCACTGTCAAGGGGGTGGTATGCTGTGAAAGTCACTGTTAAAGAGGAAGGCTGCTGTAAAGGTCAAAGTTAAGGGGGTGGGCTGCTGTGGAGGTCCAATTTTAAGGGATGGGGCACTGTGGGGGGGTCACTGTTTTGGGAGCAGGGTGCTGTAGATGTCACTGTTATAGTGGATAGTGTTGATATCTTTTAACAACACATACAAACATTAAATGAAATAGATTAAATATACCCGAGCGAAGCCAGGTCCTTCAGCTAGTATATATATATATATAATTTCATACATATTTACCCCATCAGGATGTTCCGTCACACCAATTAAGCCGTTTGTATATAAGGGCTAATATATTGATGCCATAATCTCCCCTTTTTTAAGAGCATCTTATATAATGAAATTCATTTTTAATACCTTGGGAGTTTTATTTTAATTGACAAAAAAAAAATGACGTGATTTTATTTTAATTCATTCAACGGATCCGGACATTTCATAATATTGCTTATAAGCAAATCAGTATTCCTGGACCAATGCTATTTTAGCTTGGATAAGTGCCAGTGTGTAATCAGAGACTTTCATGTCGATACAAATAGTGCTTGAATTGATACATATGAATTCATGAGGACTTCTATGTTGGTACATCATGATTTATTCTAGGTATACATTAATTTCTATATGGATAAAGATATACATGTTATGAATTTGGAAAGCCACTATCCATTTCTCACAAAGCTATTGTACAATCACAATTTTTAATTTATTTTTTATTCATTTTTTTATTTTTTTATTTTTTATCTATTTAAATTACATATTTTTTTTATTTTTTTTAAAATCATGAAACATGTATAGTGGCGTTCAAATATGAAATTTGGGATTTAGATATGAGGTAATCATGATGCATTGATTTATAAGGACGTATATGCAATTGCCATATGAATTATATAATTAAGAAATTGAATACAATCATGATTTTCTAACATACAATCAATGGTTACAATTCCCATATTTTAGGACATTGTATGTATATATGGTTTTTTGTGCTTTTTGCATTTTTATTTTTATCTTTATATTGTTCCAATAAATGTATGAGTGTTATATAATTGAGATTCACATATTTTTGTGCACCACCAGATAGTTGAGTGCCCTTCCAAACAATCATCGACTAATGTACTTCCAAATGGCAGTGGGTATGCCGTGGAAGTGAGCACCTTATCCATTATTGCTTAGCTGGGTAGAGCCACTGTACTCTATTATTAAATTAAAGGGCATCTGTTATCGGATCTGTATTGAGGGACCCTGTTCCAGAGTAATATGCCTTCATTTAAGGGCATCTGTCAGCAGATTTTTACCTATGAAACTGACTGACCTGTTACATGTGCACTTGGCAGCTGAAGACATCTGTGTTGGTCCCATGTTCATATGTGTCTGCATTGCTGAGAAAAAAGATGTTTTAATATATGCAAATGAGCCTCTAGGAGACAACAGGGGCGTTGCCACTACTCCTAGAGGCTCTACTCTCTCTGCAACCTCCACACCCTCTGCACTTTGATTGATCGGGCCAGACAGTGTAAACATAATAATGCCTGGACCAGTCAATCAAAGTGAGAGAAGGCGTGGCAGCTGCAGAGAGAGATGTCAGGATAACGCGACGACTATCACACACAAACAGGTATAGCGCAGCCCTAAAATTTCCAGGACCCACTATCACTGCATACTGGCACGGTCACCCTACAGTGATGGCTAACCTCCGGCACTCCAGCTGTGGAGAAACTACGACTCCCAGCATGCTCTATTCATTTCTATGGAGTTCTGAGAACAGCCAAGCAAGTATACATCTTGGGAGTTGTAGTTTTACCACAGCTGTAGTGCCAGAGGTTAGCTATTACAGCTCTAGGAAGTGACCCCACCACTGCCGACAGTCCCTATACTGTAATTCGTGTGAGGGTGACACACAAACAGGGAACAACAAACAGACAAACACTAACACAATAGTCCTACAGAAAAGGGTCAAATGCCAATTGGACAATGAAGTACAAAAACGTCAGAGTCAAACAAGAAGACCAAACATGCCATAAAGTCAGAACCAGGAGGTCAATAGTGATGGGCGGCATAGGCAATATTTGAATTTGCGATATTTTGTGAATTTTTGGCTGAATATTCGCCATAAATTCGCAAATTCATGATCTCCAGTCATTATTTTCTTGATTGCAAAAATCGGCAATGTAATATATTCGAATATTCGTGATCAACACTAAGGGGTAGGCAACTTTCCTATTGGTTGCTAGGGTGTTGCTAAGTGCCGATATTCGCAATAAATGTGTGATAAATTCACGATTAGAATTGTGACCACTGCGCTCCACCCTCACCCCTGGCCCTGCCTACTTGCCTCACGAGTCCTGATGACAGGGGACAACTGGACGGCAGTCCCTAACTTAGTATACGTGCGGGAAGGACAGACAAGACAAAAAACGGATAGTGAACGGACCGGGTCAAAACTAAGAGGACAACGCAGTACAGAGGGATAAGCAAAGAATGGTCAGGAGAAGCCGGGGTCATAAATACCAGGAGAGTGGAGAAGTACCAAAGGAGTCCGCAAAGAATAGTCAGGTAGAGGCCGAGGTCAAAATACCAGGAGGAGTGCGCAGTACAGGAGAAGCAGGCAAAGGATCGTCAGGTAACAGGATCAGGTAAGTATACAGGTATCCAACAAACGCCAGGAACCTAAATTAACAGGCAACCTGTTGCCAGCAGGCTGCCTGTATTTATAGTGGGGAGTGAGGGTCATGTGACGTGGCCAGCGTCACATGACCGACAGACTGACCAGTCAAGCACCGAGTGATCAGCTCGGCGCTCAAGGTAGACCTAGGAGCAGGGAGCCTCCCAGCTAGCAAAGCCGCCCTGGGAACGAGGTCAAACACAGATCCTCGCTCCCGAAGCTAAGCAGCAGGTCTGCGGTTGATGGGAGACCGAGTGTGCCTTCGGCACCCCGTTACACAGCAATATTCGCGAATATGAATATATAGCACTATATTCTAAATATTCGCAAATTCTTGAAGTGGCGATATTCGCGATTAAAATTCAACATTAGAGGTCAATACAATACCAAATCGCCAGAAGCTAAAAAATGTAGTCACAATACCAATCCAGAAATCCAAAGCCTAAGGAGTCTTCAATACCACAAGTGCATAGTAAGGGGAGCAAGAGGACAAGAAATTCAAGGGGACCTGCACATGCAGTTGCCGCCTTTTATATTGAGGTGAAAAGCAGCTCACACTGGTGTCCCTGCACGCTGGGTGGAGCTGCCGGAAACATGTCCTGACGCTCTGGAGCCTCGGCTTGCCACCTCATTGGCCCAGGGCACTGATGTCTCATGAACTCTATTCCTACAGAGATTCAGCTGAAGATCATATTAAACTTTATTCAGGATCATAATCTCTGACAAGAGGAGGGTGAGGCAGCTCTTTACCTCAGTGTTGTGAAGTAAATTGTCATGCTGTGAGATTAGGACAGGTTTTGTGTCTAGTAATAGCACTGCAGCCATCTTATTTCTCCTAATGATTGCTCCCTAGACAAAACGAGCCATAATAAATATAATAAAGTAATCTTTAAGTATTTTCATTTTCTTAATTCCTGGAGAACCCCTTTAATATGCCCATAACCTAATTAAATTTTTCTGTGTAAATTGTTTTTGCTTATTTGTCTGTCTTTCCAAATTCTACCTTCTTTAACATTTTCTTTGACCACACGAGCAGGGTGCAATAAAGCTAAATCATATCTCTTTTCTATGTATACATGTTTATATTAGCAAAGTACTAATAATATATAAAAAGTGACCCATTGGCATTTGGAGCGATCTCATTACCTACTTAAGAATGATTTAATTATTAATTATAGATAAAAGTTTTAAATTTAAAAAAAATATATCTTTTTTTTTTTGCCCATAATAACAATCTTATTGTCACAGCAGGAATGCCAGTGATATATAAGCGCAGAGAATATGAGTAACCAGGTAGATTTACCAGATGGAATGTCTCACTTACAATGCGCTAAATTATTGAACACCTCAATACCTTTACACTAAAGAAACCTTTTATAATTGCATACCATTTCTTATTTGAAAGCGCTGTGTCAGGGTGATGTACACGCAGAAACCTGAAGCACAGGGTAAGTAGCCCCATGATACTAATAAGAAAATGCTAAAAGTTACTGAGTGCAATTAGCAACGGAAGTTAGTTGTACAGTATATACTTGATGGTAAACTAATGAATACAGTGGGGTAGATGTGTCTGTAATCAGGCACTATATACTGATAGGAGTGGCATTTCCATCATAAAGTGATGGCATGTAACTAGGATCTGCCATCACTTTATGATCGGTGGGGGTCAGATCACAGGAATTGGGATATACAGTATATTTTAAACTAAAGGAAAAGCATAGATAGCACATACACATGCTATGCAGATATTTTGCTTCTGAGCATAATTATTAGGGTGGGTTCACACCAGCGTTATGAATTCCGTTATTGCTTTCCGTTATAACATGATCATAACGGAAAATAACAGAATACATAAGACGGAATTCAAAACGGAAACCTTTAGAGGCATTCCGTTTTCATCAATCATAATAAAGGCCTATGAGTAAGCATAACGGATCCGCCTGGTTTCCATTATTTTCCGTTATAGCCATGTTATAATGGAGAGCAATAACGGAGTTCATAACGCTGATGTGAACCCGCCCTAAACTGTATATGAGGCACCTTGTATACTTTTTGATCAAAATGCTTAAGCCCACTCACCATGTCACAGTGGCCTCTTTCGAGTGGGTCCCTGCACTGAATTGGCAAAGCCCCACCACTACATGCACCATGTGAACAGTACTCAAAAAGATGCCTAGCAGTGCTGCCATGGCAAGCTGCTGTGGCTGACGGCCAGAAGGCGAGTTTTCTTTGCTGCTAGCTACAAACTGCAGAGTAGGCCCCAAAAAAGACTGATCATGATGGAGAGATTTTTGTAGTGATGCGACTGCGTTGCTCCACCAAACTGGATGGGTACTTGCAGGAACAATTATTGAGGTGTAGAGAAAAAGAGAAGTTTGGGACCAATACTGTAGAGTGAAAATGGTCCTAATGCAGTGCCTATTGTTGCTGCAGTTAGCCTGTGCAACAAGTAGGCCTAGAGTCTGTTCGACCTAAGGCTACTTTCACACTCGTGTTTTGGGTGGATCCATCATGGATCTGCAAAAACTGGATCCGTTACAATAATACAACCACATGCATCCGTCATGAACGGATCAGTTTGTATTATCTGTAACATAGCCAAGAGGGATCCGTCATGAACTCTATTGAAAGTCAATGGAGGACGGATCCGTTTTCTATTGTGCCAGATTGTGTCAGAGAAAACAGATCCGTCCCCATTGACTTACATTGTGTGTCAGGACGGATCCGTTTGGCTCAGTTTCGTCAAGCGGACAGCAAAACACTGTAGGCAGCACTTTGGTGTCGGCCTCCAGAGCGGAATGGAGACTGAACGGAGGCAAACTGATGCATTCTGAGCGGATCCTTTTCCATTCAGAATGCATTAGGGCAAAACTGATCCGTTTTGGACCGCTTGTGAGAGCCCATGACGTGAGTGTGAAAGTAGCCTAAGAGAAATACAGTGTGGTGGGAGCTGGTATAGGCTTGAACATTACGTATTGGAGGCTTGGAGTAACTTGCCAACTAGGGATTACCGGTGGACTGATGGCCAGGACACGGGAGAAGGGAAGTGCACAGAGGGTTACCCTGGAGGGGTGCTGTTTGGCTGTTCCCCTGAGCGAGGATTTGTGGTCACAGAAGAACATGGTGATTGGGGCTAGGGAGCTAAATTAAAGAGTTGGACCTGTGTGAAGCATCACAGTCATTAGGTATGACTAGTGTGGTGTGAATATGAGCCTGAGCCTGAGGTTTACACCATTGTTCATTATAATATGCTATTGAGTCATTTAAATTATATCACCACTTTGTGTGTAATTGTAACTTATACAAGTCTGTGCCTCATCCGTACATTCTTAAAACAACCATGGCCGCTAAACCTTTGAACCTCTGTATCTGGTGTGCACTTTAAGGGGTTCTCCTTGAATACTGATTTTTCCGCAAATGCCCGCAGCCTGCCTCCAGATTTATATTTACCTGCTTCCCAATGCTCCGGTCCTTAGCAATGCCTCCTCTGTGTCCATGTTCTGGTCCCTGGCTTGTTTTTTCAAGTGCTGTGAGGGCATGGGCACAGGCTTCAGCAGTGACGTTCTGCTTCTGTTCTGGCCACGTCACCTCTGAATCCTGTCATTGGCTGCAGCAGAGCATGTGACTATGGTCACGCAGTGCTGAAAAAAAACAAGCTAGGGTCCGGAATATGGACACAGAGGAGGCATCACAGAGGACGAGAGCAACAGGTAAGTATGAATCTTCTGCTTACAGAGGCAGGCTGTGGGTGCTTGGTTAATTTATCAGTATTCCTGGAGAACCTCTTTATTCGGGTCAGAAAGTACGTATCTTCTTTTAGAGAACAACACTTGAGTAACACCATCCTGCACATGGCTTCATTCTTAATGGAGCCTCAACAGCTATGATCTGTTTTCAGTTTTTAAATTCTGACAAATCCTATTGTCTTAGGCCTCATGCACACGACATATTTTGCATCTGTGTCCATTCCACATTTTCTGCGGATTTCACACGGACACATTCATTTCTATGGGTCCGCAAAAAAATTAATAAAAAAATATCCATATCCCCTTTCCACAGATTATAAATCATGTCCTATTCTGGTCTGTTTTGTGGACAGGAATAGTAATTTCTAGAGATTGGAGAGAGAAAAATGAGCATTACACACAGAAGGTGACCGTATTGTGTGGATCCGTGGTTTGCAGACCACAATATGGAGACGGTTCTGTGCATAAAGCCTTATAGCGGAGACCAGCAGGTTTCTGTCTGGTTTTATTTTTTTAAAATATCAAGAACAGTGAGGAAAACTAGGTGTTGTAATTTGAACAAAAATGAATGACTTATTTCAGCATCAGACTACGTACAGTGTTTGCCTGTAGTCTGTCGCCATGGAGATGCATAAGTCTACATAGAAGCTGCATAGTCAAAATAGTAGAACCTTTTTCAATCAAGACTAGTTGTCTTATTTTAGATGCATTGGAGCATGATAAAAAGGTGTAAAATTTTTATCCTTTTTTACCGCTATTGATAAAGACTGGGCCATTGGTTGTCATTCAGTTCAATATACATTTATTCATATATTCTACAAGTTCTACAATAATTTATGTTACAGATTTTACCATATTTTGTAAAGCATTCACAAGAATGCTTTATTTTATTTCCACGATATTTACTAATTAAATATCTGACGTCAAATTGTTTTTACTGTTATTGGTCTGCAATTTAATTATCATCCAAAATGCCAAAGTGATTCCTGTTTTAACATTTTAATTAAACAGTCATAATATATTGGTTGCTCTACATATTCTGAAGCATGAGGATATAATTTCCCCTGATTAGCTAATGGTACATGTTCAATTCTTGATAATTAAATGGAGTTTGAAGGCCTTATTAACATAGTAATTAGCATGAAAACATATAGTGCTTAAGTAGCGTGACCACTCAGGAAAAGCGTAGTTGAAATGCACTGATTAACTGAGTGACGGGAGCCGTGTGCCAGTGAAAAAGGAGGACTTATTAATAATTCTGTTATTTATAGTGTATTCAAATTTATAGGGGAAAATAAATGAGTCTTTATGAGTTGTATACTTGTCCTTATAGATCATCCAGATGTAGGGCTTGGTAAAGGGTGTGGCAACCTGGGCAACTGACCATGGGTCCCATCTCCTAGGGAACCCCACAAGGACAAGACAAAAAAAAAAAAAAAACTTAATTTAGCTGAATTTTTACTGAACCATTTATGTGTAAGAATAAAACTAAAGAAAATGTGTGAAATGACAGCATGTGTCTCACATGGGCACTGAAGGGGAGATAATGCTGCAGCTTCCCTCTTCTATCATGTCTGCTATTTACTGTATCATTCATGACTGTTTATTGGTGACTGAAGAGATTTTGATGACATTTACAGAAAGACTTCAGGTAGGAAAAGGGTTACTGCTGATTGGTGAAAAGTGAGAAATAGGTGTGGGAGGGCTGCTGCCATTAGTACCCAGAACTGCATATTTACTGCTGATTGGTGGAAACTGAGGAAGAGGTGTGAGAGGGCTGCTGCCATTAGTACCCAGAACTGCATATTTACTGCTGATTGGTGAAAAGTGAGGAAGAGGTGTGGGAGAGCTGCTGCAGTCAGTACCCAAAACTGCATATTTACTGCTGATTGGTGGAAAGGGAGGAAGAGGTGTGAGAGGGCGGCTGCAGTTAGCACCCAGAACTGCATATTTACTGCTGATTGGTGGAAACTGAGGAAGAGGTGTGAGAGGGCTGCTGCCATTAGTACCCAGAACTGCATATTGACTGCTGATTGGTGGAAAGTGAGAAATAGGTGTGAGAGGGCGGCTGCAGTTTGCACCCAGAACTGCATATTTACTGCTGATTGGTGGAAAGTGAGGAAGAGGTGTGAGAGGGCGGCTGCCATTAGTACCCAGAACTGCATATTTACTGCTGATTGGTGGAGAGGAAGAAGTGTGGGAGGTCTGCTGAATTTAGTACCCAGAACTGCGTATTTACTGCTGATTGGGGGAAAGTGAGAAAGAGGTGAGGGAGAGCTGCTGCAGTCAGTCCTCAGAACTGCTTATTTACTGCTGATTGGTGGGAAGTGAGGAAGAGGTGTGGTAGAGATGCTGCAGTGAGTACCCAGAACTGCTTATATGGCTGCAACAGATACTGTGAAATATTGTTAACACGCTGTAAAACTAAAAATCTGACGCTTTTAAGGGGACCACTATGCGTGTATTTTCTCTTTTGTTTGATGGTTAAAGGGTAACATTTTGTGTTACTAACCCCAAAAACAGCCCATTTTTGAAGAAAAAAAAAGATAATTTACATAATGTCATTGTGCTGTAGAAGTGGAAAGTTTGTCAATGTAAGTACTGGGAAATTTACCATTTGGTAAACATAATATTAAAATGATATGAAAATTATTATTTTCTCAATTAGGCATGTAGGGACCCATTTTATTGTGAATGGGAGTGTTAGAGAGGTTATCTCATCAGAGGCTCCTTAATAAAGGCCCATGTAATTATTGGACCCATTATCGAGAACGAACGTTGATGTGAATGCTTGTTCACAACAATTGTCCAGTATCAAGGTTTCACCAATAAATGTTTATTGTTTATCGGGTGAAAGAATCATTGATGCGGATCCGTAAATCGTTTCTGTGCAACAGATTGTGCTGTGTGAATAGGGATCTGCTGCTCAGAAACTAAGAATCTGTATGGGAACTAATCCCATACAATGGGAATGATTGCACCATGTAAATGCAACTATCGCCTCCACTCCTGATCAGGTAAGTTTCGGAAGTAACTAGTTCATTCCCAACTGCTTGGTCAGTCGGACACAGATATATCGGTACTATACAACAGTTTTATTTAATACACAAAGCACACCTTTATAGTGCAGTCCTTATCCAGGGTTAAATAACTTACTCAACCTCTGTAGGAGCTTACCAGGTCAGTTGCACCAAAGGAACTATAAGCTATAAAGCCTGCCCTATTATGCCACTCTCCTCATTATTACACCACCGACATCCCATGACTGTGAACACACAACATGCCAGTCGTGTGATCTGCAGCCAAAATAATTTCCCAAAGTGCAACAGAGCAGGCACAGCCCCCTTAGTGGACCCTTACAGTAGTGCTGCCCCTGCAGAGATAATAAAATAAAGTAATTCTTACCTATCCCCTTTCCTCCGATGAAAAAAGCACATCTTGGTCACTCCAGCAGCAGGTAAGATACAGTGACTTTATCAACCCTACTGGGCCGAGTAGGAGAGAGCGCTCAAACTGGGTAAAATGATCCTATGTCCATGAGCTCTTCTACTCATCTCAGCACACAATATGACATTACTGCATTGTGCCTAATTGGGAGAGCATGGCCAGTGAATATGGCCCTGGGCCCTTCCGAATGACAAACACAGCAATTGGACTCAGGTCTGGCTCCTATGTCTGTCATGCATTATGGCCTGGGCCTCACCGGTCAGTACAAACACAATAATCATTACTTTGTGTGTGTTTGTGTGCGAACCCCGTAGCAGCGGTGTGTCTCTCCTGTCTCACCCAGATACTACTCACTCCTCCTTCTCCTCTCTCTATAGGCTTCTATTGACATGTGTAATATGATACTTCTGTGAGTTGGTCTACGGTCTCGAGATAATTACAACAGACATTTCAGTTAGAAAGTTATTTTAGGAAGCTGGAGGTAGGGGAGGGAAACAGGAGAGCAGAAACATCTTTCTCTGATACAACATATTACATATTAAGTTTCTTATAGTCGCTCACTATTACTATTGATTTAATCAAAGCTGTGTGAATATTTAGTGACCATTTAAATATACTATACCATCTTGTACACCAATTCAATGCTCATAGTCCACCCGTGTTGAATACTGTATTTATTCCTTCTCTATCTCTTTCTCTACTATACGTTTTATAGTATTAACTTTCATTGAAAATGTTTTAATCCAATGTATTTTATTTCAGTCTGTGGGGCTTCATTTTTCTTTCATGTTTGTTGAATTCACACCAGGTTCATTTACTGCGGAACGCTGGAGATGAAGTCACCATTACTGTTTACTATTTCAAGGAAGCACCTTCATTTCTTAAGCTCCCACTAGGTAAGAAGACTTCAAAAAGTTACAAGATTTTTTGGGGATAATTGAGAAACATAGATTTGTCACACTGTTACGCTAAGTTGAATAGATAGATATAAATGGCACACTTTGATAGTTGCTTCTTGTCTTTCTTCATGTTCCTTTTCCCGAACGTGATTTTGCCATCACAGCAGGGTTATTTTCTGTGCAGATAGACATAGCTCAGCTTTTTGCCATTAGAAGTTATTTGATTACATTTTACTTCCGATTTGCACATTACCAAGTTAAGTGGGTAATAAAGTGAGTTATTAAAGCGAAAAAGTATTATAATGTTTTTTATTCACAAGATATTACTTTTTTATAATGACAAATATTTGTGATGCACTTTTCTCACATAGGGGACTCAAAGCACAGGGATGGTTGTGTCACTGGGTCAACTACCTGCAGAATCAGTGGCTGCCATATAGGTGATCATCCCCAACAATCACTAGGGTCAATTTCACAGGAAACAAATTTACCTATTTGTATATTTTTGGAGTGTGGGGAAACACCGGACTGCCTGTGGAAACCCATACAAACATACGGAGAATATACAAGCTACATGCATATGTTGCCCGTGGTTAGGTTTCAACCCAGGATCCCAGCGCTGCAAGGCAACTACTAAGCCACCTTGCTGCCCATGGTATGAATAAAGAACACAGGCACTATAACAATACTCAGAATAAGCTCAACCACACAGATCTCCGACAGTGCGACAGTGGGTCAGGAAAATTGATGAGCGAACCCAAACTGCAAATTTTATTTTCCATTATAACATGGTTATAGCGGAAAATAATAGCATTCTTAAGACAGAATGCAAAAGAATATGGCAATTCAGGGGTTAAAAAAAACAAAATAAAAACTCACCTCATCCACTTGATCGCGCTGCCGCAGTGTCTTCTATCTTCTTTCAGGAGGAACTGCAAAAGGACCTGCGATGACGTCACCGCACTCACCATGTGGTGAGCCTGGTGACGTCATTGCAGGTCTTTTTGAAGGTCCTGCTGAAAGAAGATAGAAGGACCTGTGATGTCATCACTGCGCTCACCACGTGGCGAGCGTGGTAACGTTATCGTAGGTCTTTTTGCAAGTCCTGCTGAAAGGATATAGAAGACACTGTGGCAGTGCAATTAAGTGGATGAGGTTAATTGTTTGCTTTTTTACACCTAAATTTCCATATTCTTTTGCATTCTGTCTTAAAGGGGTTCTCTGGGAATTAAAAAATGAAAAAGCTTAAATATTATTTCATAATATATTCACAAATACCTTTCATTACTTAGAATGGCTTGTTTTGTCTAGGGAGCAATTATTAGGAGAAATAAAATAGTCGCCGACCTATCAGTGCACACAAAACCTGTCCTAATTACACAGCAGGACAAGTTACTTCACCACAATGAGCCATAGCGCTGCCTCATCCTCCTCTCTGCTCTGCTTGTTAGGAATCATGATCCTGAATACAGGCGAATCTCTGTGGGAATGGAGATGATGAGAAGACATGAGAGGAGGGTGAGGTGTGGATAATGAGCAGCAGCACTTGTTTACAGTCTCCATTACCACAGCAACACATTACCACAGCCTGTTCTGTTCGTCCTCTCTGTACTTCATGTTTTCTCATAAACTAAATTCCCCAGAGATTCAGCTAAAGTTCTTGTCATATGTATTCAGGATCATAATCCCTGACAAGTAGAGAGGAGGAGGAGACAGCTCTTTACCTCAGTGTTGTAAAGTAACTTGTCCTCATGTGTGATCAGGACAGGTTTTGTGTGAACTAATGGGACAGCTGCCATTTTGTTTCCCATGATAATTGCTCCCCAGACAAAATGAGCCATTATAAATAATTAAAGGTATTTGAGAATTATTGAAAATATTTATAATAAAGTAATATTTAAGTATTTTCATTTTCTTAATTCCTGGAGAAACCCTTTAAGAATGCTATTATTTTACACCATAACCATGTTATAATGGAAAATAATAAAGCGAAGTTCGGGTCCCCATTGACTTCAATTGGGTCCAAGTTCAGGGTCAAGTTTGGTCCCGAACCCGAACTTTGACCAGAAGTTCAGCCGAACCTGGCGAACCCGAACTTCCACGGGTGGCTTTAGTCTCAGTGGAAGGGTAAACATCCCTGTGGATCCAGTAGGGCAAAGGGGCTGGGAGAGGGAGGTTAAGAGTAGAACAAGATGTTAGGACATATGAAAATATGGTCAGGTTGATAATTATTTGTATTTCTTTTTCTGGTTTTTATATGTGATTAGAAATTTGTAATTTGTAATAGTAATAATAATAAAAATGTTTTGAAAAAAAGTTAGATAGGAAGAAATTCAGTGCTGGGCTTCTCCTCCTCTATAGAGTTGTATCTAAAGAATGAACACACTGTCCTTTCTATTAAACAGAACGTAAAAATATCAAATTTAACTAAATTATTTTTATATACTGTTTTTATTTTTACACTTTTTTAGGTTCCCCAGACCCACCCAGTGATCACAGCAGCGGTACTTCATCTCCTCTTTTTGACAGTGGATTACATTTAAATGGAAATAATTCCAACACAGTATGTAACAAACAATTTCCAAAAATATTATTTATTTATTGCTTTTCAATTGAATTTAAAAAAAATTACAATAATGTTTTTAATGACATTGTTGCATTTAGGACAAACATTTTTAACATTGTAGCATATAAAGAAAGTTCAGGCATAAAGAAAAATTCCTGATTATACAGAATCTGTAACAGAGCCTCAACCTACCATGTGCCATTTGTAATAAATTTACCTTCTTATGTGGCAGGGATTCTTTTGGATCTCTACAGGCACCAGAGCCTGGGTGTTACTTCCGCATCTCCAATTGCTTCATCGTTGTAGCCTAATGTAAATGTGTAAGCACCAATCTATTTTTGGTGCAAAAGACAACCTGACATTAAAAAAGGAAAGCAAAATCCTTCATAACCATATGTATATTAACTGAATTTAAAATAGAAATGGCTTTGTAGCCTGGATATGTCTGTTGCTCATTTGTAGATGTTTCCTGTAATGTAAGAGTTGTATTGTGTGCTCTGAGTACTCTGATATCATTAATTTGCTGTTCTTCCTCTCCTCTCCCAGCATGTGGTCTAAGGAAGCAACTCTAGCTGTTTCACACTAGATGGGTGGACTTTACAAAGAATACAGACAGGGAATAGAGCACTACAGGCCACAAGTGTAGGGAAATATTATGGTCACTGTATGGAACCACAGCCAGAAAAGTTGGACACTGCTACCAGTGTTCCTTATCCATTTCAGTTGGTAGGATGCTAAGCCAACCCATTCACCCCCCCCCCCCCCCCCAGGTTCTTCACCATAGGCTATGCAAGGCTGGGTGGACTTAGATACTAGGCAACCAGGGTTATGCCTATGGAGTAAAGTAGCAAAGCTGGTGCAAGCTCGCTATAGGAAGTTCTAGAAAAAGAGTAATATATGATAATCGGTGATATACACAATGAGTCATGCAGCTTAGGGAAACCATATCATAGAAGGCATAAAAAATAATAATGATAATCCTCAAAAGAAAATTAATGTCATGAACCTAGGTTCACTCAAAAAGAGACTAATCATGAGGGTAGGCAGTTGGGGGAGGGGATAACGAAACAGGGAAGGGGAATATTTCCCTATCTTGATCCCTATATACCCCTTAGCCCAGAGACATGCCCTAATGGTGTGTACTCTCTGTCCTCGTGCCTGCCCTAAATGCCCTTGTCATACTCTACTAAGCCCCAATGCATTTCCCCCAAATGGGTTCTTCAGGGGGCAAAAGTAGAGAGGGTATATAGTGAATAAAATTATAAACAATACAAGGGTTATATTGATTAGCAACTGGATTCAATGAATAGCTAGGGAGGAGGAGGAGTAAGAAAAAGGCTATAGGAAGACCTACAGATGTAGAAGTTATAAGCTAAAGCGTGATATCACACCTTACCATGATATCATGTTACAAAAGCTATTGAAAAAGGTAGGGGTGAAAGGAGTACTAAACAAGCAGGATCAGAGCCAGCCATCAATACTGATTGATGCAAAAATAATCATAGTTACTGTACATGCAGGAATTGCTGTTTAGAGGTATATATAAGGGAAAAAGGGTAATAGTGAGGGGGGAATGTAATAATCCATTACTGCAGTCTGTTATGTAAATAATGTTGCATACAATACCATTGATATGTATTTTGTGTGCAATTATGCACAAAATTCTATAGTTAAAGGATTTCATATATTTTATATGTATATGCAATTCTACAGTCATTGTAATACAGTTGAATTCCCTGCATTTTCAGTTCTTATGTAAGACTACACCTTTAATTAAATCCATTTTATTAATACATTTTAAACATAGTTCTCACAAGTAATTTTATATTAGCTATGAAGTTGGATGATGTGTGTGACCTTTAATTCTCTGAACACAGCGTTACTTTCCCTGAGTCTAGCCTAGAGACTCAGGTGACTAAATTCAGCTCTAACATATCATCTGTCATGTTCTTCAACCTTTGCCTTCATTTTCGATCATTTATGCTTATTTTACTCTCAGATTCTCACTGTAGCATGGATTAGCCTTTGCTTCTAAACCTTGAAAACAATTATTATCCTATCCACTAAGTTTTTTCACCCTTATAATATTCTGTTATATCTATATCTAACCCTTGCTCTTCTATGGTTCGTCATCCTGCGTCCAGCTTGTGTCCATCTAAGGGACGGACATAAACAGGGTTATTTAGAAATGCTTTACACCAGGTTTTTGGCATTAAAAAATAAAAATTCTAAATTGGGCAGAAGGGGACTTTTTGTGTTGTCACTTTATAAAAAGTGGGTGAAGCTCAGTGAAAGGTGTGGGGCCACATCAAAATATAAATACCGGATCTGCGCTGATACTTTGGAACAACTGAACTGTCTGGTGTGAACTGTTTCCAATCCGGGTGGACTCCTAGCAGGATTAGTTCCTCGGTTCACACCCTCCTTGTTTCCCTCTCCAGGGTCAAAGACTGCCGGCAATACTGCTTCTCTGTGTTGTGGTCCTAGTGAACAATCTTAGCAGGACTAGTGAAGTTCCACAGATTGCGCAGATTAGACTTTTTTTTTTACTTACAAGATCGCTGTCAACAAATTGCATATAAAACTCCACTTCAAACCGCACAAAAGCACCTTCCACACATCAACATAAGACTTCACTAAAAAGCCCGACCCGGGTTTCGCTCTGCTTCTTCGGGTGTTTTTTTGCCAATGGCGACAAAATGTAACTGAACAGAATAAAATGCTCCAAGATGCATTCCATTCCGTTTGGTTGTGTTCCCATACCGGAGAACAAACCGCAGCAAGCTGCAGTTTTCTTTTTGTCATGAGATGCGGAGCAAAACAGATCCGTCATGACCCACAATGCAAGTCAATGGGGACGGAGCCGTTTTCTCTGACACAATCTGACACAATAGAAAACGGATCCGTCCCCCATTGACTTTCAATGGAGTTTATGACGGATCCGTCTTGGCTATGTTAAAGATAATACAACCGGATCCATTCATAACAGATGCAGATGGTTGTATTATCAGTAACGGAAGCGTTTTTGCTGAGCCCTGCCGGATCCAGCAAAAATGCTAGTGTGAAAGTAGCCTAACAAATGTATTAAGAGACATGTGCCTCTTAATAAATCGGCCGGAATTTTTATCCGGCATTTTTTTACTGGCACTGGTGTGTGAAAAACTGGTTTAGTAGATGGCCTTCACCATCTGTGAAACCTGTCCAGCACAAGGGATGGGATCAACAGTGCCCACAGGGTATTTGAACAGAAATGTTGCCAAGAACTCATAGGTTTAACATACTCTGCATCATCCCAGTCAAAGTTGCTGTGATTGTCTAAACTTCTTTGTGATTGACTGAAGATGCAATATTTGTGTGTCTGAGCAGTCTATATCCACAGATAGAGTAGCAAGAGGAAGGAGTCCTGTAGCCTTCAGTACAAGGAGTTAACCAGTTCACTATCTTTTTTTATGTCAGAAGCTTTGACCACATTAAACTGTTGGCAGCACTAGATAGGTGCTTGGAAAATCATTGCAAAGATGCCTTATATGGATTAATGTGGATACGAAGTAATGGTTTCCTGGTTGGGTGCTATAGCCATGACAAGCAGAGGAGAAGGGCTGTGAAGCAGTTGAACGCAGAGAGCAGACAGCACTTCACAATACAACTCCTCCTCCATGGATCTTAAGGAGCATAATTTGACAGACTAAAACTTCATATTCACTGTTATCCTGATAATAAAAGCTCCACTGAAGGTATGCCTGTGCTGGTTTCATTAGGTCCTACCAAGTAGTGCTGTCAGCAGTTTAGCTTGGGCAAAACCGCTGACAGATCCCCGTTAAATATGTTACTGCCCTCAACTATCAGGGATATTATTATTTTTCCCTTCATTACTCTAAACCACTAGTAATGTTACCATCAACCCCTTCAATAACATAGAGTACCAGGGATGTGACCATAAACCCTTTCCTTGCACTACACTACAAGGGATGTTTCAATTAACCTCACCTAGACTACCAGGGATGTTGACCACAGCTAGCAGGCAACTTAAGACCATCTGCCCATTTTCTGGAGAGATACTGTTAAAGCAGTATTTATTTTTGACTTTTTCATAGTAATTATGGCAAGACATAAATTGCAGGCATGTTGGTGAAAAGGGGTCTCTCACTTTTCTCTGAGCCATAAAACTCACTAACTCAGTCCCTTACATGCACTATAATAGACATAGGGACCTGCTAGCTGCTTTTTGGGTGACTGTGGGACCCTTATCTGCTGGGTCCATGTTCAACTGCACAGGTTGCACATATGGTATGTATCAATGCTATTATGCAAGTTCTGCATGACCCTTGTTACCCTTTGTGGGCATGTAGAAAATAACTTGTAAAGTTCTGTTTTAATATGTGAATGAGGGGTACAAAGCAGATTTTCAAGTCTGCATTGGATGACTCTATAGGGTCAAAAAGTGGCTTCCTTCCAATATCAATCTGGCATCTTCTGCCTCTGTGAGTATATAATTCAGTAGGTCAGTAGATAATATATAATATTGTATTTATGTAGAATCCTTTTGTACTATAAAATATTTTGGCCTGTATCTAGTGTCATTACCTATATAAGGTCATTTAGCGTACATATATGTTTTGTATATTATTTGCCAATTAATAATCTGCATTTCAGAATGGGATTTCAGATGTGCAGAAATAGGAACTGTTTGACGCTCAATTGATTTTGGTATTCTATTTTTGTCGTATTGTACATAGATTTTTTAAATCTCCCTTTTCAGGCCCCCTCATCACCTTCCTCACCTACTATTCAAGAACCCAAATATGAAAAGAGATGGATAGATGAACTTTCAATCCCTTTACTTATGGCTCGAATTTCAAGGTTCAAGGCTTCAACAATAAAGTTAAGGTTTGTATTAGTAGAACTAAATTCAATGAGGCATATAATTGGTGTCTATATATTTTCCAATTTAAAGGAGTTGACTAACCTGTAACGCCCCTTTCACACGGGCGAGTATTCCACGCGGATGCGATGCGTGAGGTGAACGCATTGCACCCGCACTGAATACCGACCCATTCATTTCTATGGGGCTGTTCACATGAGCGGTGATTTTCACGCATCACTTGTGCGTTGCGTGAAAATCGCAGCATGTTCTATATTCTGCGTTTTTTACGCAACGCAGGCCCCATAGAAGTGAATGGGGTTGCGTGAAAATCGCAAGCATCCGCAAGCAAGTGCGGATGCGGTGCGATTTTCACGCACGGTTGCTAGGTGACGATCAGGATGGAGACTCGATCATTATTATTTTCCCTTATAACATGGTTATAAGGGAAAATAATAGCATTCTTAATACAGAATGCATAGTAAAACATCGCTGAAGGGGTTAAAAATTTTTTTTTTAAAATTTAACTCACCTTAGTCCACTTGATCGCGTAGCCCGGCATCTCCTTCTGTCTTCATCTGATCTCTGTGCAGCAATAGGACCTCTGGTGACGTCACTTCGGTCATCACATGATCCATCACATGATCTTTTACCATGGTGATGGACCATATGATGACCGGAATGACGTCACCAAAGGTCTTGTTGCTGCACAGAGATCAGATGAAGACAGAAGGAGAAGCCGGGCTACGCAATCAAGTGGACTAAGGTGAGTTAAATTTTATTTTATTTTTTTAACCCCTCCAGCGATGTTTTACTATGCATTCTGTATTCAGAATGCTATTATTTTCCCTTATAACCATGTTATAAGGGAAAATAATTAAATCTACAGAACACCGATCCCAAGCCCGAACTTCTGTGAAGAAGTTCGGGTTTGGGTACCAAACATGCGCGATTTTTCTCACGCGAGTGCAAAACGCATTACAATGTTTTGTACTCGCGCCGAAAAATCGCGGGTGTTCCCGTAACGCACCCGCACATTTTCCCGCAACGCCTGTCTGAAAGAGGCCTAAGTCAAAATGATATAGTGGTCGGAATGTGTGGGCAATAAGTAAAAAAGCCACTGATCTCTTCCATGCAGCTCCTCTCCAGCCCTAGTGGTCCTGTCCTACTGCTTGTAGTCCTCTGTGAACCAAAAGTCAGATGTACTGCTGCGGCCTTTCATTGGCTACAGTGGTGCACATGACAATGGCTGAGATGTCACACTTCTGGTGGACGGGACCATTGGCGCTGGAACGGAACTGGAAGAGGTGAGTGACATTATTTATTTCTTTGTTTTTTATTGTACACACATTCCATTCATTATTTCATTTTCACTTAGGGGTTGGATAACCCCTTTAATATTAAATTCTCACCTCTGGGGCCTGCACGTATCAAGATTGTCATAACACCCATAGAGCAGAATTGATAGAACTGTATCTCTCCATTCTCTGTCCTGGCTAATGAAGTTGGAGGGACCTTCTAAATGATATCCTAATAAGTCATTTGATTAAGGGTTGTTCAGTTGGGACAAACAATTTAAGCTAAAAAAAAAGGGTCCTTTGCACTTGGTCTTGATGACCTAACATGATTTATTTGTTTCCTGCCCAAAATCTTACAATTAATTGTCACTGCACTAAATTTGTTATACTGTGATTTTGGCATGTATTGCAGAGTTTAAAAAAAAAAAAAATGCATCTAAAATTGTGCTAAATTTGCGGCTTTTGTCTTCTCACTCCAAAACAGACAAGACAAGTGGGAGTGGTCAAGCTGTAATTATATATTTTGACTTATCAAGGCCAAGGATTAAACAAATATTGGTGCAAATATAAGGTTATTTATAAAAAGTAAAAAAAATAATATTCCAGACATTTTGAAATGTACCAAATTTAGAGGACCTATCACTTTCAGCATGCTGCATAACTTTGTAGCCAGATAATTCCAGGTGCTTTTCTTTTAATTCTAGCCTTAGTGGCCATAGATAGTCCTCTCAATTTACTGCTAATTGTCAGCTGCACTTGAACTTGCCTTCGTTTTGGGTTGCTGATTCAGGTATGGCTTGGCAATTAGTGGTAAATTGTCAGTAGATCTTGGTTGGACCATTAGTTACTTGATTGGTATAACAACTCACTAGATTTAAGAAATAAGGAATGCCCATTAGTAAAAGAGGTAACTGGTGATTAAGTCCCTACTGGGTGGAAATTGATATTATATTATCATTCTGGCATTCTAACCATGCTAATCCTTGCAAGTCCAGTAAATAGGAAAGGATCCTTATCTCTTGATTAGGGTGGAGAGGAATTACAAATAGTGCTACTGCACTGGAGGACTTTTCCAGTCCTCTTTTATGGTGGGTTCACATCACGTTTTATGCCTCACGTTTTGTAAAAAAAAAGTATACTTTTTTTACTGGACTGCGCAGGATACACTAGTACAATAGTAAAGAAAAAGTATATGTTTTTTTCTTTACAATGGAACTCTATGGTGAATGGATGCCACTGTATGGCATCAGTCTGAGGCATCCGATTAACGTATACGTTTACTTTTTTGTATAAATTAAATGGATAGGAGAAAAGTGATGTGAACCCAGCCTTACAGACACAGACCATTGATTTAAATGGCAAATTGCTAATGTTTCATTTCTCCAGTTGTGGTGCTGCAGGTAAAATTTAATACTTAGGGGGGAATTTATCATAAGAAGAATATTTGAGGTCAGTTTTGCTCGATTCTGCATTGGCTTAACTTATGTCATATTTATCAAATGTTGCATGTTGTTTGATAAATTTATCTTATCCTTAAAACTAAGGCTGAGTTCACATCAGCGTTCAGCCTTTCCGTTCTCCTGCTCCGTTATAGGGAACACAACTTTTGTCTCCGCCTCAAAATTATTTTCTGAGAGGAAACCTAACGGACCCCATTATAGTCTATGGGGTCCGTAGCCTCCATTCGGCTCAGTTATGTGGCGAATCCATCCTTTCCGTTCTCCTGCTCCTAAATGGAGCAGGAGAACGGAAAGGCTGAACGCTGATTTGAACTCAGCCTTACACTTATGTCTAAAAAAGCTACTCCAGTTTTCCTACTCCACCCTCCTACTAGAGTAGGATTGCGACTTTTTTGTGACTTTTTCACCCCCATTGCAAAACTGGAATGAGTGGTATAAAAATTTTTGAAGCCAGAATTCTGTAGGGAAGACATGATAAATCAGGGCCTTACTCTCAGGATTCGCCCGAGCTCACAGCTGAATGCTGGGGTCCAAGCAGGAGGAGGCGTTGGCACAGATTTAGTAATTCTGTAGATGGTGTAAGTTTAGATGGTGGCTGGGTATTTGCGCTTTCGTTCAAAGGCCTGGGGTATAGACATCTGTATGCTGCGCTGGGACAGAAGTGGATGTGCTAGCTGATGGTGCTTGTGAAGGTCCAGGTGCAGGGCGGGAGGCATTTGGTCTGCGTCTTGGACAGGGGAATGGCCAGCACGTAACACAAGGGAAGAGGAGGCAGTGGTGTGACCGCAGACACTGGTTGTGGACCCAGAAGTTCGGTGAGGTTGATAATGTTCACGCCCCTGCTCATTTTGGTACAGCACAGGTTGCAAATGACAATTCTTTTATAGTTCGCACTTTCCTCAAAAAAGGAAACAGGGGAACAGTTGCGGGCCTGTGTGGTGTGGCCCGCCTTCTCCCTTTTGCCACCCCACTGCCTCTTCCAGCCTGTTGCGGTGCTGCGGATCCCTCCCCCTCTGTACTGCTGTCCTCGCTCGGCTTGCCACCTTTCCAGGTTGGGTCAGTTACTTCATCGTCCAGCACCTCCTCTTTCACTTCCTCACTCTGGTCATACTCCTGACTTGTTGACCTAACAACATCCTCAGTTATTGACAACTGTGTCTCATCCTGATCATGAACCTCTTGAGACATTAATTGCGGTTGACTTATCGGCGACTGTGTCTCATCGTCATCATACACCTCATAAAACACTAATTGCCGTTTCCCACCATCATCTTCTTATAATTATGGATGCTCAAGAGTTTGGGAATCAGGGCACAAGATCTCCTCATGTCCCTCTTTAAGCGGGCTTGGTGAGAGGCCCAAATTAAGGAATGGCGATGAAAACAGCTCGGAATATCAGAGTGTGGGATCACTTGTTTGCCAAGACTCTCCATGGTGGGTGGAAGGAGTATCAGGGTGAGGATTCTGTTGACAAGACTCTTGGCTACTAAGACTGGACTTGGCGGAAGACAGGGCGGGCAAACTGGGACATAAAGCTAGGTATCAAGGATGAGTGTGTTTCTTGTGCTCTGGCAACAGGCACAGTTTCACCGCGCCCAGGGCCACAGCCTCTGCGTGCACAATCAGCAGCACGGTTACTTCCCCGTCCCTAACTGCTCGCCTAGAGCATATTAACTACCTCAGCCCCTATAGCTTAAACACCCTTAATGACCAGGCCACTTTTTACACTTCTGACCTACAGTACTTTCACCGTTTATTGCTCGGTCATGGAACTTACCACCCAAATGAATTTTATCTCCTTTTCTTCTCACTAATAGAGCTTTCATTTGGTGGTATTTCATTGCTGCTGACATTTTTACTTTTTTTGTTATTAATCGAAATTTAACGATTTTTTTGCAAAAAAATTACATTTTTCACTTTCAGTTGTAAAATTTTGCAAAAAAAACGACATCCATATATAAATTTTTCTCTAAATTTATTGTTCTACATGTCTTTGATAAAAAAAAAATGTTTGGGTAAAAAAAAATGGTTTGGGTAAAAGTTATAGCGTTTACAACTATGGTACAAAAATGTGAATTTCCGCTTTTCGAAGCAGATCTGACTTTCTGAGCACCTGTCATGTTTCCTGAGGTTCTACAATGGCCAGACAGTACAAACACCCCACAAATGACCCCATTTCGGAAAGTAGACACCCTAAGGTATTCGCTGATGGGCATAGTGAGTTCATAGAACTTTTTATTTTTTGTCACAAGTTAGTGGAAAATGATGATTTATTTTTATTTTATTTTTTTCTTACAAAGTCTCATATTCCACTAACTTGTGACAAAAAATAAAAACTTCTATGAACTCACTATGCCCATCAGCGAATACCTTGGGGTGTCTTCTTTCCAAAATGGGGTCACTTGTGGGGTAGTTATACTGCCCTGGCATTTTAGGGGCCCAAATGTGTGGTAAGTAGTTTGAAATCAAAATCTGTAAAAAATGGCCGGTGAAATCCGAAAGGTGCTCTTTGGAATGTGGGCCCCTTTGCCCACCTAGGCTGCAAAAAAGTGTCACACATCTAGTATCTCCGTACTCAGGAGAAGTGGGCATAGTGAGTTCATAGAAGTTTTTATTTTTTGTCACAAGTTAGTGGAATATGAGACTTTGTAAGAAAAAAATAAAAAAGAAATCATCATTTTCCACTAACTTGTGACAAAAGATAAAAAATTCTAGGAACTCGCCATGCCCCTCACGGAATACCTTGGGGTGTCTTCTTTCCAAAATGGGGTCACTTGTGGGTAGTTATACTGCCCTGGCATTCTAGGGGCCCAAATGTGTGGTAAGTAGTTTGAAATCAAAATCTGTAAAAAATGGCCGGTGAAATCCGAAAGGTGCTCTTTGGAATGTGGCCCCCTTTGCCCACCTAGGCTGCAAAAAAGTGTCACACATGTGGTATCTCCGTACTCAGGAGAAGTTGGGCAATGTGTTTTGGGGTGTCATTTTACATATACCCATGCTGGGTGAGAGAAATATCTCGGCAAAAGACAACTTTTCCCATTTTTTTTATACAAAGTTGGTATTTGACCAAGATATTTATCTCACCCAGCATGGGTATATGTAAAATGACACCCCAAAACACATTCCCCAACTTCTCCTGAGTACGACGATACCACATGTGTGACACTTTTTTGCAGCCTAGATGCGCAAAGGTGCCCAAATTCCTTTTAGGAGGGAATTTTTAGACATTTGGATCCCAGACTTCTTCTCACGCTTTAGGGCCCCTAAAAAGCCAGGGCAGTATAAATACCCCACATGTGACCCCATTTTGGAAAGAAGACACCCCAAGGTATTCAATGAGGGGCATGGCGAGATCATAGAAAAAAATAATTTTTGCCACAAGTTAGCGAAAATTGATTTTTTTTTTTTTTTTTTCACAAAGTCTCCCTTTCCGCTAACTTGAGACAAAAATTTCAATCTTTCATGGACTCAATATGCCCCTCAGCGAATACCTTGGGGTGTCTTCTTTCCAAAATGGTGTTATTTGTGGGGTGTTTGTACTGCCCTGGCATTTGAGGGTCTCCGCAATCATTACATGTATGGCCAGCATTAGGAGTTTCTGCTATTCTCCTTATATTAAGCATACGGGTAATGAGATTTTTTTTTTCCGTTCAGCCTCTGGGCTGAAAGAAAAAAATGAACGGCACAGATTTCTTCATTCGCATCGATCAATGTGGATGAAAAAATCTCTGCCAAAAAAAAAAAGAGTGGAAAGGCGTCTGCCAGGACATAGGAGCTCCGCCCAACATCCATACCCACTTAGCTCGTATGCCCTGGCAAACCAGATTTATCCATTCACATCAATCGATGTGGATGAATAAATCATTGCCGGGATTTTTTTTATTTTTTATATATATACAAAGTGTTTGCCAAAGCATATGAACACCGCCACCTCCTCAGCTCATATGCCTCGGCAAACGTATCTTTTACTGCAGAGGAGAAATCTCGTCTTGCAGCGCCGCATACACTGACTTGTGTGTAATCTGACAGCAGCACAATGCTTCTGTCAGAATGCACATCAGTGCTGCAGCTAGTCGATCGGTTGGTCCACCTGGAAGGTAAAAAAAAAAAAAAAAAAAAAGAAAAAACCAGGCCGCAACGCAATAAATTTTATTAACTTTATAATAACTTTTGAACAGAACATATAAACTTTTTTTTTAACTTTTTTAACTGAAGTTAAGTTTTTTTTTACCTTTAATAGGACAAACCTCTCCTTCCCCATGGGACAATGTGCAAAGCGCAAATCGCCCAAAGATGTGGCGAAGTACATTATGCACTTTATCCCAGGTGAAAGGAGAGGTTTGCAGCAGCTGTGAGTAAAAGGGCCCTAATAGCCCTGTGTGCCTGTCCTGTGAGATGTAATCCCTATGCTAAGTGTACCTGTGTGTGGTACTTCCGGAAACACTCTCCAAAGCATAGGGCAGGGTGGTCAGGACAGTCAGGACAGAAATAGCGGGTGTCACGCCTTATTCCACTCCTGCTACAGACACGACATCTTTTTCGGGGTGGCGGTTGGGTTGAGGTACCAGGAACGACAATGGGGAAATGTCGCTCGTGTAGACGGCTAACTACACTGGTGGATGGGGCCACGGAACCTTCTGGATACAGGAGGTTCTCGATGATCTCTTCCTGAAATTTGAGGAAGGATCGTTTTCTCCCAGCCTTACTGTAGAGAACAAAACTATTATATGCAGCCAATTGAATCAAATATACAGACACCTTCTTATACCAGCATCTGGTGCGTCGGGAAACTAAATACGGAGACAACATCTGGTCATTGAAGTCCACCCCTCCCATGAGCAAATTATAGTCGTGGACACAGAGGGGCTTTTCAATGACACGGGTTGCTCGCTCAATTTGTATTGTCGTGTCTGCGTGAATGGAGGAGAGCATGTAAACGTCACGCTTGTCTCTCCATTTCACCGTGAGCAGTTCTTCGTTACACAAGGCAGCCCTCTCCCCCCTTGCAAGACGGGTGGTAACGAGCCGTTGGGTGAAGCCCACGCGACTAGTTTGCGCGGTGCCACAGCAGCCAATCTTTTCTAGGAACAAATGCCTGAAGAGGGCCACACTTATGTAGAAATTATCTACATAAAGATGGTACACCTTGCCAAATAAGGGTGACACAAGTTCCAGACTGTCTTCCCACTGCTCCCCAGGTAGTCAGGGCAACCGCCTGGCTCCAGGGTCTGATCTTTTCCCTCATAGATCCAAAATTTGTGGGTATAGCCTGTGGCCCTTTCACAGAGCTTATACAATTTGACCCCATACCTGGCGCGTTTGCTTGGGATGTATTGTTTGAAGCCAAGGCGCACGGTAAAATGTATTAGGGACTAGTCTACGCAGATGTTTTGCTCTGGGGTATAGAAATCTGCAAATTTCTGGTTGAAGTGGTCTATGAGGGGCCGAAGTTTGTGGAGCCGGTCAAAAGCTGGGTGGCCTCTGGGACGGGAGGTGGTGTTGTCGCTAAAGTGCAGAAAACGCAGGATGGCCTCAAATCGTGCCCTGGACATAGCGGCAGAGAACATGGGCATGTGATGAATCGGGTTCGTGCACCAATATGACCGCAATTCTTGCTTTTTGGTTAGACCCGTGTTGAGGAGAAGGCCCAGAAAAATTTTAATTTCGGAAACTTGGACTGGTTTCCACCGGAAAGGCTGGGCATAAAAGCTTCCCGGGTTGGCGGATATAAATTGTGTGGCATACCGATTTGTTTCTGCCACGACTAAGTCCAAGAGCTCCGCAGTCAAGAACAGCTCAAATAATCCCAGGGCCGAACCGATCTGAGCTGTCTCAACCCGAACTCCAGACTGGGCGGTGAAAGAGGGAACTACAGGTGTGGCTGAAGTTGGTGACTGCCAATCAGGATTTGCCAGCACCTCAGGGACTCTAGGGGCTCTACGGGCCTGTCTGTGCGGTGGCTGCGACGGGGTAACTACTGCACGTGCCACCGTACCAGCTTCAACTGCCCTTCAGGTGCTCGCTACGGCAGTGCTGGTACTAGGTCCAGGGAGGACTGCGCTGCTGGTGTATGCCTCACCACGTGATCCGACAGCGCCAGCCCCACTCTGCTGCTCTTGAAGCGGATCCTGCGCAACCTGTGGTCTAGCGACACGGGGCCGGGTACGCCTGGTTCTATCAGGGACCTCCACCTCCTCGTCCGAACTTTGGGTCAGACTGCCACTGCTTTCTACAGGTTCGTATTCTGACCCGCTAGATTCGTCAGATGAGGGTTCCCATTCCTCATCCGACTGGGTCAGAATCCTGTAGGCCACTTCAGAAGAATACCCCCTGTTTGACATTTGGACTACTAAATTTAGGGGTATTCCCTGAGACTACCCAAGAAAAAAAGCAAGCCTGTCTTACAAAGGGGAGGCTAGCGAAGTACCGGAGGCCGCTGCGGTTGATAAAAAATATCAAAACTGATTTTTTTATCGCCGCAGCGCTTGGAAAGTGATTGTGCAGTGATCAAAAAAATATATATTTTTTGTCACTGCGGCGGGGCGGGTGTGGGTGAACGCACGTCTGGGCGACCGATCCGGCCTGATCGGGCAAACACTGCGTTTTGGGTGGAGGGCGAGCTAAGGTGACACTAATACAATTATAGATCTGACTGTGATCAGTTTTGATCACTTACAGATACTATAAATGTACAAATGCTGATTAACTAATCAGCGAATCAGTGACTGCGGTGCTGTGGGCTGGGCGCTAACTGACGCTAAACTACCTAACCAAGGGGCCTAAACTATCCTAAAACCTAACAGTCAATACCAGTGAAAAAAAAAAGTGACAGTTTACACTGATCACTTTTTTCCTTTCACTAGGTGATTGACAGGGGCGATCAAGGGGTGATCAAGGGGTTAATTCGGGTGATGGGGGGTGATCTGGGGCTAAGGTGAAGTGTTTGGTGTACTCACAGTGATCTCTGCTCCTCTGCTGGAACCAACCGACGAAAAGGACCAGCAGAGGAGCAGACAAGCCTTTTAACACATCATATTTACTAATATGATGTGTTATCTGGCTTTTCATTCGTTTTTTTGAAAATCGCCAGCCTGCCACCCACGATCATTGGCTGGCAGGCTGGTGACGAACTTGTCCTCTAACTTTTGCCGGCCCGCGATGCGCATGTGCGGGCGTCATCGCAAGATGACGCATATATGCGTGACTGTGCGCAGGGCTGCCGCCTCCGGAACGCGATCCTGCGTTAGGCGGTCCGGAGGCGGTTAAATGGTACATATGCTTGCAAGTATGTCACACATACAGTAGCGCAGGTTTTGTAGATGTATGCGCAAATAAAGTACACAGAATTTCACAGATATTTTTAGGATGCGCACACGTTAAACAGGAGGTATAGCGCAAGTAATGTCGCTGTCCGCAGTGTCTATAAAAAAAGTACACTGAATTAATGACATTGATATTTAGGATGCGCAAACATTATACAGGAGGTATAGCTCAAGTAATTTTGCTGTCACCACCGCCTAAAAAAAAATTACACTGAATGAATGTCACTGAAATTTAGGATGCGCACACGTTAAACAGGAGGTATAGTGCAAGTAATGTCGCTGTCACCACCGCCTAATAAAAAATTACACTGAATTAATGTCACTGATATTTTGGATGTGCGCACGTTAAACAGGAGGTATAGCTCAAGAAATTTCGCTGTCACCACCGCCTAAAAAAAATTACACTGAATGAATGTCACTGAAATTTAGGATGCGCACATGTTAAACAGGAGGTATAGTGCAAGTAATATCGCTGTCACCACCGCCTAATAAAAAATTACACTGAATTAATGTCACTGATATTTAGGTTGCACACAAGTTAAACAGGAGATGTGGCGCTGGTAATGTCGCTGTCACCACCGCCTAATAAAAAATTACACTGAATGAATGTCACTAATATTTAGGATGCAGAAACGTTATACAGGAGGTATAGCGCAAGTAATGTCGCTGTCACCAGCGGCTAATAAAAAATGACACTGAATTAATGTCACTGATATTTAGGATGGGCAAACCCTTTACAGTAGATGTAGCGCAGGTAATGTCGCTGCCACCAGCAGCAAAAAAATTTGACTGAATGTCACTGATATTTCAGATATGCAAACGTTATACAGGAGATGTAGTGTAGGTAATGTAACTGTCCGTAGCGGACACTGTCTACAGAAAAAGTACACTGGATGTCACAGATATTTTTAGGCTGCGCACACATTACACAGGAGATGTAGAGCAGATAATGTCGCTGTCTGCAGCGGCCAAAGAATTGCAAGCTATTTCGTGCAGGTTGTGCTAAAAATATATATTGCTGCCAGATACAACTATAGTCCTAAAAGGACTTTTTGGTCTCTAACAACTTTTAGCAATTTAGTGCAGGTTGCGCAAAAAATATATATTGCTGCCACATACAATAGTTCTTAAAAGGACTTTTGGGTCTATAACATGTATAAAAACTAAAATATTGCTATTTTAATCCCTACACTATCTTTCCCTTCTGCTCTCCAGCTCTCCCTGACTAATACTGAGCCAAACACGTGTCATCGGGTGCTATATAGCATCCAATGACGTGTTTTGTCCAGCCAATCAATGTAATGCCAACAGCAAACATGGCTATGGCATTACAGTGAATGGCAGTACTTACCTGCACGTTTATGGTTGTGTAGCAGCCAACAAACATGCAGGGAGGAGACTCGAGCCTTGCACTCGAGAACATGCGGTATTCGGCCAAACACCGCAATGTGCTGAGCATCACAATGCTCGAGCCAAACTAGTGTTCGGCTGAGCATGTTCGTCCAACACAAATTTTTATGCCAAAATTCAGACAAGCTTTCTTGTGAAGCTCCACCTACTTTTCGCTAAGCCGTGCTCCTTTTTGAGCATGTCGGAAAAAGGTGCAGAAATCCCAGATATGCATAATTGTGCCAATTTGGGCCATTTTGCATCACTTTTTTAGACAGATTTTTGACACAGAGACATTAGGAAATCTGGACCTATATGATAAGTAGAGTTGAGCGAACACCTGGATGTTCGGGTTCGAGAAGTTCGGCCGAACTTCCCGGAAATGTTCGGGTTCGGGATCCGAACCCGATCCGAACTTCGTCCCGAACCCGAACCCCATTAAAGTCAATGGGGACCCGAACTTTTGGGCACTAAAAAGGCTGTAAAACAGCCCAGGAAAGAGCTAGAGGGCTGCAAAAGGCAGCAACGTGTAGGTAAATCCCCTGCAAACAAATGTGGATAGGGAAATGAATTAAAATTAAAATAAAAAAAATAAAAATGAACCAATATCAATTGGACAGAGGTCCCATAGCAGAGAATCTGGCTTCACGTCAGCAGAGAATCAGTCTCTTCATGCCATAGCAAAGAATCTGGCTTCATGTCAGCAGAGAATCAGTCTCTTCATGCCATAGCAGAGAATCTGGCTTCATGTCAGCGCAGAATCAGTCTTCATGTCATAGCAGAGAATCAGGCTTCACGTCACCCACCACTGGAACAGACCACTGTCACACATTTAGGCCCAGGCACCCAGGCAGAGGAGAGAGGTCCCGTAACAGAGAATCTGGCCTTATGTCAGCTCAGAATCTGTCTTCATGTCATAGCAGAGAATCAGGCTTCACGTCACCCACCACTGGAACAGGCCACTGTCACACATTTAGGCCCAGGCACCCAGGCAGAGGAGAGAGGTCCCGTAACAGAGAATCTGGCCTTATGTCAGCGCAGAATCTGTCTTCATGTCATAGCAGAGAATCAGGCATCACGTCACCCACCACTGGAACAGGCCACTGTCACACATTTAGGCCCCGGCACCCAGACAGAGCAGAGCGGTCCCGTAACAGAGAATCTGGCCTTATGTCAGCGCAGAATCTGTATTCATGTCATAGCAGAGAATCAGGCTTCACGTCACCCACCACTGGAACAGGCCACTGTCACACATTTAGGCCCAGGCACCCAGGCAGAGGAGAGAGGTCCCGTAACAGAGAATCTGGCCTTATGTCAGCGCAGAATCTGTATTCATGTCATAGCAGAGAATCAGGCTTCACGTCACCCACCACTGGAACAGGCTACTGTCACACATTTAGGCCCCGGCACCCAGACAGAGGAGAGCGGTCCCGTAACAGAGAATCTGGCCTTATGTCAGCGCAGAATCTGTATTCATGTCATAGCAGCGAATCAGGCTTCACGTCACCCACCACTGGAACAGGCCACTGTCACACATTTAGGCCCAGGCACCCAGGCAGAGGAGAGAGGTCCCGTAACAGAGAATCTGGCCTTATGTCAGCGCAGAATCTGTCTTCATGTCATAGCAGAGAATCAGGCATCACGTCACCCACCACTGGAACAGGCCACTGTCACACATTTAGGCCCCGGCACCCAGACAGAGGAGAGCAGTCCCGTAACAGAGAATCTGGCCTTATGTCAGCGCAGAATCTGTATTCATGTCATAGCAGAGAATCAGGCTTCACGTCACCCACCACTGGAACAGGCCACTGTCACACATTTAGGCCCAGGCACCCAGGCAGAGGAGAGAGGTCCCGTAACAGAGAATCTGGCCTTATGTCAGCGCAGAATCTGTATTCATGTCATAGCAGAGAATCAGGCTTCACGTCACCCACCACTGGAACAGGCCACTGTCACACATTTAGGCCCCGGCACCCAGACAGAGGAGAGCGGTCCCGTAACAGAGAATCTGGCCTTATGTCAGCGCAGAATCTGAATTCATGTCATAGCAGAGAATCAGGCTTCACGTCACCCACCACTGGAACAGGCCACTTTCACACATTTGGGCCAGGCACCCAGACAGAGGAGAGCGGTCCCGTAACAGAGAATCTGGCCTTATGTCAGCGCAGAATCTGTATTCATGTCATAGCAGAGAATCAGGCTTCATGTCACCCACCACTGGAACAGGCCACTGTCACACATTTAGGCCCCGGCACCCAGACAGAGGAGAGGTTCATTCAACTTTGGGTTGCCCCGCAATATAATGGTAAAATGAAATTAAAAATAGTATTGAATGAGGAAGTGCCCTGGAGTAGAATAATATATTGTTAAGGGGAGGTAGTTAATATCTAATCTGCACAAGGGATGGACAGGTCCTGTGGGATCCATGCCTGGTTCATTTTTATGAACGTCAGCTTGTCCACATTGGCTGTAGACAGGCGGCTGCGTTTGTCTGTAATGACGCCCCCTGCCGTGCTGAATACACGTTCAGACAAAACGCTGGCCGCCGGGCAGGCCAGCACCTCCAAGGCATAAAAGGCTAGCTCTGGCCACTAGGACAATTTGGAGACCCAGAAGTTGAATGGGGCCGAACCATCAGTCAGTACGTGGAGGGGTGTGCACAGGTACTGTTCCACCATGTTAGTGAAATGTTGCCTCCTGCTAACACGTTCCGTATCAGGTGGTGGTGCACTTAGCTGTGGCGTGTTGACAAAACTTTTCCACATCTCTGCCATGCTAACCCTGCTCTCAGAGGGACTGGGCGTGACACAGCTGCGTTGGTGACCTCTTGCTCCTCCTCTGCCTTCGCCTTGGGCTTCCACTGGTTCCCCTGTGACATTTGGGAATGCTCTCAGTAGCGCGTCTACCAACGTGCGCTTGTACTCGCGCATCTTCCTATCACGCTCCAGTGTAGGAAGTAAGGTGGGCACATTGTCTTTGTATCGGGGATCCAGAAGGGTGGCAACCCAGTAGTCCGCATACGTTAAAATGTGGGCAACTCTGCTGTCGTTGCGCAGGCACTGCAGCATGTAGTCGCTCATGTGTGCCAGGCTGCCCAGAGGTAAGGACAAGCTGTCCTCTGTGGGAGGCGTATCGTCATCGTCCTGTGTTTCCCCCCAGCCACGCACCAGTGATGGGCCCGAGCTGCTTTGGGTGCCACCCCGCTGTGAACATGCTTCATCCTCATCCTCCTCCACCTCCTCCTCATCCTCGTCCTCCTCGTCCTCCAGTAGTGGGCCCTGTCTGGCCACATTTGTACCTGGCCTCTGGTGTTGCAAAAAACCTCCCTCTGAGTCACTTCGAAGAGACTGGCCTGAAAGTGCTAAAAATGACCCCTCTTCCTCCTCTTCCTCCTCTTCCTCCTGGGCCACCTCCTCTTCCATCATCGCCCTAAGTGTTTTCTCAAGGAGACATAGAAGTGGTATTGTAACGCTGATAACGGCGTCATCGCCACTGGCCATGTTGGTGGAGTACTCGAAACAGCGCAACAGGGCACACAGGTCTCGCATGGAGGCCCAGTCATTGGTGGTGAAGTGGGTCTGATCCGCAGTGCGACTGACCCGTGCGTGCTGCAGCTGAAACTCCACTATGGCCTGCTGCTGCTCGCACAGTCTGTCCAGCATATGCAAGGTGGAGTTCCACCTGGTGGGCACGTCGCATATGAGGCGGTGAGCGGGAAGGCCAAAGTTACGCTGTAGCGCAGACAGGCGAGCAGCGGCAGGGTGTGAACGCCGGAAGCGCGAACAGACGGCCCGCACTTTATGCAGCAGCTCTGACATGTCGGGGTAGTTGCGAATGAACTTCTGCACCATCAAATTCAGCACATGCGCCAGGCAAGGGATGTGCGTCAAACCGGCTAGTCCCAGAGCTGCAACGAGATTTCGCCCATTATCGCACACCACCAGGCCGGGCTTGAGGCTCACCGGCAGCAACCACTCGTCGGTCTGTTGTTCTATACCCCGCCACAACTCCTGTGCGGTGTGGGGCCTGTCCCCCAAACATATGAGTTTCAGAATGGCCTGCTGACGTTTACCCCGTGCTGTGCTGAAGTTGGTGGTGAAGGTGTGTGGCTGACTGGATGAGCAGGTGGAAGAAGAGGAGGAGGAAGCTGAGTAGGAGGAGGAGGAGACAGAAGGCAAAGAATGTTGCCCTGCGATCCTTGGCGGCGGTAGGACGTGCGCCAAATAGCTCTCCGACTGGGGCCCAGCCGCCTCTACATTTACCCAGTGTGCAGTTAGGGAGATATAGCATCCCTGGCCGTGCTTACTGGTCCACGTATCTGTGGTTAGGTGGACCTTGCCACATATGGCGTTGCGCAGTGCACACTTGATTTTATCGGACACTTGTTTGTGCAGGGAAGGCACGGCTCTCTTGGAGAAGTAGTGGCGGCTGGGAACAACATACTGTGGGACAGCAAGTGACATGAGCTGTTTGAAGCTGTGTGTGTCCACCAGCCTAAATGACAGCATTTCATAGGCCAGTAGTTTAGAAATGCTGGCATTCAGGGCCAGGGATCGAGGGTGGCTAGGTGAGAATTTACGCTTTCTCTCAAATGTTTGTGAGATGGAGAGCTGAACGCTGCCGTGTGACATGGTTGAGATGCTTGGTGACGCAGGTGGTGGTGTTGGTGGTACATCCCATGTTTGCTGGGCGGCAGGTGCCAACGTTCCTCCAGAGGCGGAGGAAGAGGCCGAGGCGGCGGCAGCAGCAGCAGAAGAGGCCGAGGCGGCAGCAGCAGCAGAAGAGGCCGAGGCGGCAGCAGCAGAAGAGGTAGCAGGGGGAGCCTGAGTGACTTCCTTGTTTTTAAGGTGTTTACTCCACTGCAGTTCATGCTTTGCATGCAGGTGCCTGGTCATGCAGGTTGTGCTAAGGTTCAGAACGTTAATGCCTCGCTTCAGGCTCTGATGGCACAGCGTGCAAACCACTCGGGTCTTGTCGTCAGCACATTGTTTGAAGAAGTGCCATGCCAGGGAACTCCTTGAAGCTGCCTTTGGGGTGCTCGGTCCCAGATGGCGGCGGTCAGTAGCAGGCGGAGTCTCTTGGCGGCGGGTGTTCTGATTTTGCCCACTGCTCCCTCTTTTGCTACGCTGTTGGCTCGGTCTCACCACTGCCTCTTCCTCCGAACTGTGAAAGTCAGTGGCACGACCTTCATTCCATGTGGGGTCTAGGACCTCATCGTCCCCTGCATCGTCTTCCACCCAGTCTTGATCCCTGACCTCCTGTTCAGTCTGCACACTGCAGAAAGACGCAGCAGTTGGCACCTGTGTTTCGTCATCATCAGAGACGTGCTGAGGTGGTATTCCCATGTCCTCATCATCAGGAAAAATAAGTGGTTCTGCGTTAGTGCATTCTATCTCTTCCACCCCTGGGGAAGGGCTAGGTGGATGCCCTTGGAAAACCCTGGCAGCAGAGTCTTCAAACAGCATAAGAGACTGCTGCATAACTTGAGGCTCAGACAGTTTCCCTGATATGCATGGGGGTGATGTGACAGACCGATGGGCTTGGTTTGCATGCGCCATCTGTGCGCTTTCTGCAGAAGACTGGGTGGGAGATAATGTGAACGTGCTGGATCCACTGTCGGCCACCCAATTGACTAATGCCTGTACCTGCTCAGGCCTTACCATCCTTAGAACGGCATTGGGTCCCACCAAATATCGCTGTAAATTCTGCTGGCTACTGGGACCTGAGGTAGTTGGTTCACTAGGACGTGTGGCTGTGGCAGAACGGCCACGTCCTCTCCCAGCACCAGAGGGTCCACTAACACCACCACGACCATGTCCACGTCCGCGTCCCTTATTAGATGTTTTCCTCATTGTTCCCGTTCACCACAATTTTGAGAATGGCAAATTTGGGAATGCTTTTTCAACCCAGAACAAAAAGTCTGCTTTTACGGTCACTACAAATAACTTGACCAGATAAAACACTGCAGATTTGGTTGAATAGAGATGTGAGACCTGTTTTTTTTTGCGCTGTGTGACAGGTATAGGTTTAATCACAGAATCACACTTCTATCAGCACGCTAGCGTGTGTCTTAGGTTTTTCTGAATGACACTATCAATAACTTCAATGTAAGATTTTCTTTTTGGGATAGATTTCAAGTAGGCCTGAAATACCACAAACTAGTTATTTTCAGAATGGCAAATTTGGGAATGCTTTTTCAACCCAGAACAAAAAGTCTGCTTTGACGGTCACTACAAATAACTTGACCAGCTAAAACTGTGCAGATTTGGTTGAATAGAGATGTTAAACCTGTTTTTTTTTGCGCTGTGTGACAGTTATAGGTTTAATCACAGAATGACACTTCTATCAGCACGCTAGCGTGTGTCTTAGGTTTTTTTGAATGACACTATCAATAACTTCAATGTAAGATTTTCTTTTTGGGATAGATTTCAAGTAGGCCTCAAATACCACAAACTAGTTATTTTCAGAATGGCAAATTTGGGAATGCTTTTTCAACCCAGAACAAAAAGTCTGCTTTGACGGTCACTACAAATAACTTGACCAGCTAAAACTGTGCAGATTTGGTTGAATAGAGATGTGAGACCTGTTTTTTTTTTTTGCGCTGTGTGACAGTTATAGGTTTAATCACAGAATGACACTTCTATCAGCACGCTAGCGTGTGTCTTAGGTTTTTCTGAATGACACTATCAATAACTTCAATGTAAGATTTTCTTTTTGGGATAGATTTCAAGTAGGCCTGAAATACCACAAACTAGTTATTTTCAGAATGGCAAATTTGGGAATGCTTTTTCAACCCAGAACAAAAAGTCTGCTTTGACGGTCACTGCAAATAACTTGACCAGCTAAAACTGTGCAGATTTGGTTGAATAGAGATCTGAGACCTGTTTTTTTTTGCGCTGTGTGACAGTTATAGGTTTAATCACAGAATGACACTTCTATCAGCATGCTAGCGTGTGTCTTAGGTTTTTCTGAATGACACTATCAATAACTTCAATGTAAGATTTTCTTTTTGGGATAGATTTCAAGTAGGCCTGAAATACCACAAACTAGTTATTTTCAGAATGGCAAATTTGGGAATGCTTTTTCAACCCAGAACAAAAAGTCTGCTTTGACGGTCACTACAAATAACTTGACCAGCTAAAACTGTGCAGATTTGGTTGAATAGAGATGTGAGACGTGTTTTTTTTTGCGCTGTGTGACATTAATAGGTTTAATCACAGAATGACACTTCTATCAGCACGCTAGCGTGTGTCTTAGGTTTTTCTGAATGACACTATCAATAACTTCAATGTAAGATTTTCTTTTTGGGATAGATTTCAAGTAGGCCTGAAATACCACAAACTAGTTATTTTCAGAATGGCAAATTTGGGAATGCTTTTTCAACCCAGAACAAAAAGTCTGCTTTGACGGTCACTACAAATAACTTGACCAGCTAAAACTGTGCAGATTTGGTTGAATAGAGATGTGAGACCTGTTTTTTTTTTGCGCTGTGTGACAGTTATAGGTTTAATCACAGAATGACACTTCTATCAGCACGCTAGCGTGTGTCTTAGGTTTTTCTGAATGACACTATCAATAACTTCAATGTAAGATTTTCTTTTTGGGATAGTTTTCAAGTAGGCCTCAAATACCACAAACTAGTTATTTTCAGAATGGCAAATTTGGGAATGCTTTTTCAAACCAGAACAAAAAGTCTGCTTTGACGGTCACTACAAATAACTTGACCAGCTAAAACTGTGCAGATTTGGTTGAATAGAGATGTGAGACCTGTTTTTTTTTGCGCTGTGTGACAGTTATAGGTTTAATCACAGAATGACACTTCTATCAGCAAGCTAGCGTGTGTCTTAGGTTTTTCTGAATGACACTATCAATAACTTCAATGTAAGATTTTCTTTTTGGGATAGATTTCAAGTAGGCCTGAAATACCACAAACTAGTTATTTTCAGAATGGCAAATTTGGGAATGCTTTTTCAACCCAGAACAAAAAGTCTGCTTTGACGGTCACTACAAATAACTTGACCAGCTAAAACTGTGCAGATTTGGTTGAATAGAGATGTTAAACCTGTTTTTTTTTGCGCTGTGTGACAGTTATAGGTTTAATCACAGAATGACACTTCTATCAGCACGCTAGCGTGTGTCTTAGGTTTTTTTGAATGACACTATCAATAACTTCAATGTAAGATTTTCTTTTTGGGATAGATTTCAAGTAGGCCTCAAATACCACAAACTAGTTATTTTCAGAATGGCAAATTTGGGAATGCTTTTTCAACCCAGAACAAAAAGTCTGCTTTGACGGTCACTACAAATAACTTGACCAGCTAAAACTGTGCAGATTTGGTTGAATAGAGATGTGAGACCTGTTTTTTTTTTTTGCGCTGTGTGACAGTTATAGGTTTAATCACAGAATGACACTTCTATCAGCACGCTAGCGTGTGTCTTAGGTTTTTCTGAATGACACTATCAATAACTTCAATGTAAGATTTTCTTTTTGGGATAGATTTCAAGTAGGCCTGAAATACCACAAACTAGTTATTTTCAGAATGGCAAATTTGGGAATGCTTTTTCAACCCAGAACAAAAAGTCTGCTTTGACGGTCACTGCAAATAACTTGACCAGCTAAAACTGTGCAGATTTGGTTGAATAGAGATCTGAGACCTGTTTTTTTTTGCGCTGTGTGACAGTTATAGGTTTAATCACAGAATGACACTTCTATCAGCACGCTAGCGTGTGTCTTAGGTTTTTCTGAATGACACTATCAATAACTTCAATGTAAGATTTTCTTTTTGGGATAGATTTCAAGTAGGCCTGAAATACCACAAACTAGTTATTTTCAGAATGGCAAATTTGGGAATGCTTTTTCAACCCAGAACAAAAAGTCTGCTTTGACGGTCACTACAAATAACTTGACCAGCTAAAACTGTGCAGATTTGGTTGAATAGAGATGTGAGACGTGTTTTTTTTTGCGCTGTGTGACATTAATAGGTTTAATCACAGAATGACACTTCTATCAGCACGCTAGCGTGTGTCTTAGGTTTTTCTGAATGACACTATCAATAACTTCAATGTAAGATTTTCTTTTTGGGATAGATTTCAAGTAGGCCTGAAATACCACAAACTAGTTATTTTCAGAATGGCAAATTTGGGAATGCTTTTTCAACCCAGAACAAAAAGTCTGCTTTGACGGTCACTACAAATAACTTGACCAGCTAAAACTGTGCAGATTTGGTTGAATAGAGATGTGAGACCTGTTTTTTTTTTGCGCTGTGTGACAGTTATAGGTTTAATCACAGAATGACACTTCTATCAGCACGCTAGCGTGTGTCTTAGGTTTTTCTGAATGACACTATCAATAACTTCAATGTAAGATTTTCTTTTTGGGATAGTTTTCAAGTAGGCCTCAAATACCACAAACTAGTTATTTTCAGAATGGCAAATTTGGGAATGCTTTTTCAAACCAGAACAAAAAGTCTGCTTTGACGGTCACTACAAATAACTTGACCAGCTAAAACTGTGCAGATTTGGTTGAATAGAAATGTCAGGTCTATTTTTTAGGCGCTGGGTGACAGGCTCAACTTGCCCCTGATGTAATATATGGCCAAAAAATAACCACACTGTTGATGGTTAAATGCACTTGGGTGAAACAGGCTCAGCCTGCAGCTGATGTAGTATATGGCCAAAAAATAACCAGACTGTTGATGGTTAAATGCACTTCGGTGACACAGGCTCAGCCTGCAGCTGATGTAGGATATAGCACAAAATAACCACACTATCGATGGTTAAATACATATGGTGATAGCTCGTGCTGGCGCACCACAAGTCACAAAATGGCCGCCGATCACCCCAGAAAAAAAGTGATCTAAAAACGCTCTGGGCAGCCTCAAAAAAGTGAGCAAGTCAATAATAGCACTTCAATGATCCACAGCTGCAGATCGATCACAGAATGAAGTCTTTTGGAGGAGTTAATCTGCCTAATCTCGCCCTAACGTCGCAGCTGCAACCTCTCCCTATGCTGATCATAGCAGAGTGACGTGCGGCGCTACATGACTCCAGCTTAAATAGAGGCTGGGTCACATGGTGCACTGGCCAATCACAGCCATGCCAATAGTAGGCAAGGCTGTGATGGCCTCTTGGGGCAAGTAGTATGACGCTTGTTGATTGGCTGCTTTGCAGCCTTTCAAAAAGCGCCAAGAAAGCGCCGAACACCGAACCCGAACCCGGACTTTTACGAAAATGTTCGGGTTCGGGTCCGTGTCACGGACACCCCAAAATTCGGTACGAACCCGAACTATACAGTTCGGGTTCGCTCATCCCTAATGATGCTTTTTGTCAAAGGACATTTCTTTTTTTTCAATGTTGAACAAACGACAAAAAAATAAATTTTTAATCATAAACTTCTGTAGTTAGTATGGAAAATTATTTCACAGACTAAGTTATTTTTTTATTTTTATTATTTTAGATTTTTGATTCTTAGATGAATAGTAACATAGTAGGATGTCTGATTGCACAGATCAGGTAAGGTATCAGAATACATTCACATGGCTGTTTCCATTTTGCAGGCAGCAAAATGCGGGATACCAGATGTGTGCACACCGCACTTTTCGCAAGCCCCATTGTCAAAATGCCTAACAAACAAAGATAGGACACATTCTATCATTTGCGGCACAACAAATGACATCCATGTGCTAACTACAGTATCTGCAGCCCCCTATAAATAAATAGGTCTGCGTGTAATCTTTGCAAAATCTGGATTGGACGTGGAATGAAAATACGGTCATGTAAATGAGGCGTTAATGTAGTTCTCCGGGACAAGCAACTGTGCCTGAAAATTCAGCTTGCCTCATCAGTCACATTCGATTGAGTGCAACAATCTGCAGTACCAGGCATCATCACTCTTTTGGAAGAATCAAGGTGCCTGTTAACAACATGTATAAGAGCCACAGCCCCTACAGTGAGCTGTAAGTGGGGGTCCTGGAGATCAAACTCCCACCAATGAAACATTGACAGCCTATCCTAAGATGTTGGAGCTGCAGAACTCTGACCAAAAGCTGTCATTATGAAACATGTCAGAGTAAGATTGTCTATCCTTACTCCAAATATACAGGGAGAGATTTATTAAGACTGCTGTGAGATTCACCATAATTATTAGGAAGTGCATACCTCTTAATAATTGTGGTGCGTTTCAACTGACCTCTATGCCAGCCAGGATTTGGCTAGATTTCAAGTGTAATGTGTGCCAGTTATCTGGTGCTAAAATTGCGAAATGTGTTGAGCTGCAGTAGTTACGCCTGCGACCTGCCTCATTCCAACTCATGCCCTGCCCACTATTTTACAAAAGTGGTTAGAGGGTAAGAAAAGGTCTAAGAGTCACAAATTTTTTAACAACATGGGACTTACATAAAAAATTACCACTTTAGTTTTCTCTCTAAAACATACTTTGTATAGTGCCTGTAAGTAATAAACCCATTGTAAGCTTAAAGTGATTGTCAAAAGATCTGCAATTACCTTATAATAACAGCTTTCAATAATGTCCCCTGTCCCTTTCCTCTGGTCCCATAAAAGACCGTTGCTATGGCTTGTCTGTCTTCCTTTTATTATAAACAGAAGACAGAGGGGTGGTCCTCCACCTTGCATGCCTGCATTAGGCTTCAGCGTGAGTAGTCGTGTCTCTCAGTAATCCATTCTGATTGGCTGGCAGGAAGCTGCTCGCTAAGGCAAGTGTTTGTGAAGCGAGGGAAGGCAGTTTTGCCCTCAGAGAACTGGCAGCAGAGCCATCTTGAGAAGATCCTCATATTATAGAGGCTAAAACAGCTGTAACTAAGGGGAAAACTCAAGGTAAACAATGGTACATATGTGAAGAAACTAAAGATTGCTTTATGCATGATATTGCAGCAGTAGTAACATATCCTAAAATGTATTTTTGAAAACATGACAGTTACACTTTAAATGTTCCATATGAAGGTCTCCAACTGGTAGAGAAGGTCTGTCGCTGTTTACAATGTCACAAGGATCCCCATGACACGATACCATGGAATCTACAGCTTACCAAACTGACGAGTAAATGCTATACAATAAGCTGATACATCGTGAATCATTAAGTAATGGTGAATGTCTTCTGTTTATGATAGACCAAACTCGTTTGAACTTCTGGCCCAAGATGGAGTCAGCTCTGGGACCCTCCAGTTTAACTCAGCGCATGACAGTGCAGACTGGCTACGAGCAATATCTACAAACATTAGCGATCTGACTTTACAAAATGTAAGTTAATTACCTGTTTTGATGCTTCTGGACTAATAATATGTATACAGAATAAAGAAAGAAACTACTGGAACACAGCTGACTTTCATAAGGAAGGGCTGCAGTTCTTTTGCTTTTCTTCTTTTTATGTTATTCCCTCAACAGCTCACCAATCATTTATAGGACTAGGAAACATTGAAAAACATCAATAGGTATAAAGTGCTGCAGTCTTTAACTGCAGCACATCAACTGCAGATTGTATGTGAAAAATGTATATAATTTACACTTCATAACAAATTATTTCCTTGCAAGCCAAATTTTTTTTACTTAAAGCAGTTCATAAGATGCCAGGACTCCTGGATAGCGATGTGTGTCTCATGGAAAAGTCTACCTAGCACCATGGCGTGCTTCAGGCTTTACCTGGAATAGTCTCTCAGTTCATTTTCCAGAGTATCTGACAGCAGTTGTGCAAATGGACACTGCCATAATGGGGTGCAAGGGTGTTCCTCCTGCAAATGGGCACTTGGAGCAGTTCCAGGTGTTGCATAACCCACAGGCATACATGAAAGTTCACAGGGACAAGCCCCAAAATGGCCATCCATGCCAGATCTTTCTGTTTATAGTTTTAACTAGACATTAAGCTCGTTACAATAACGGGCACTAGAACTGTAGTGCATAAACATTAGTAGGAACAGTCTGGATTAAATGGCAAGGGAACTTGACCACACTGACTGGTGGCTGAGACTGGTGGCTGGTGGCCGAGACTGGCGGCTGTGGCTGAGACTGGCGGCTGTGGCTGAGATTGCTGGCTGTGGCTTGTGGCTGAGACTGCTGGCACTGAGTGCTGGCTGTGGCTAAGACTGCTGACTGTGGCTGGTGGCTGAGACTGCAGGCTGCGGCTGACACTGCTGGCACTGTGACTGGTGACTGTGCACTGACTGCTGGTGCTGAGACTGCTGGTAGCAACTGGTAGGTCAGACTGCTGACAGGGGCTCCGCTCTATATGACTAATAGTGCTGTGAACAGAAAGGGCGGCTGGGACTGACGAACAGAAATGGTGGCACTCCAACCTGTTTGCCGGCGCGCAGGTGGAGTGCCTTGTCCTGATTGGTTGGCACGCTGGTGTGAGCGGTGCGGGGGGCATGTTATTATTAGGGTTATTCCTGCAGTATAGAAATCTTTTACTAGAGGCGGTTGTGCATTGTGTGTGTGCGTGTGTGTGTGTGTATATATATATATATATATATATATATATAAAACTTTTTTTATGAGGCAGGGTGACCAAAAAATGGCTGTTTTGGCACAGTTTTTTTTTATAGAGCAGGTCGTAACTATGCGGCAATACCTAATAAGTCTATTTTTTTATTTTATTTTGGATTCACACAATAGTTTTTTTTTTTTTTTAAATCATGTTTTTGTGTTTGCATTTTCTGAAAGCCATATTTTTTTTTGGGGGGGGGAGATTGTCTTAGGTATGGTCTCATTTTTTGCTGGAAGAGATGATGGTTTGATTGGTACCATTTTGGAGCACATATATTAATTTTTGATAGCTTGGCATTACACTTTTTGTGATGTAAGGTGATAAAAAAAAAGGCTTTTTTGGCACATGTTTTATTTTATTTTTTTACAGCGTTCACCAGCCGGGTTGTATCACATACTATTTTTATAGAGCAGTTTGTTACGGACACAGCAATGCTAAAGGCAGGAGCCTGATCAGGCTTAGATATACCACGGCAAGCCGGATGCCTGTGAAGGTGTCCAGTTGCCATGGTAACCATTGGGACGCTGGCACAGCGCAGCAGCCCAAAGGGTGAGGGAGCTCCCTCTTCAGTTTACCTTTCAAGCATCGGCCGCTGCCACAGCAGAGCTGCGGCCCGATGGTTAGCCCCTCCATAGAATGATCTCTAAGGAAGGTTTCAAGCAGAGTGTTAGCTATACATTACAGCTAACACTCTACCCCGCTGCCGCTCTGCCATCCTAAAAGGGGGCGGTGCTGCACGCACTGCCATCTTGAAAGGGGGGGGCGGGGGTGTTGTGTGCGGGGCATTAACCCTTCAAGCATCGCGCCGCTGCCAGGGCAGAGCAGCGGCCCGATGGTTAGCCCCTTCCACACAGTGGTCCCTAAGGACCGTGGCATGGAAGGGGTTAAACATTTATTTGAAGCAGAGTGTCAGCGCCATGTCCTGATTGGGCAGCGTGATACTGTGGGCGGTGCGGCCGCGTGTGGAGAGCTGTGCCCTGATTGGTTGCCCCGCCGCGCATGCCCAGTGCAAAACTGGTGACACACACACGCCCACAGAGCACTCACACTGCGCTTTAATTATATAGGATGAGAGAGAGAGGGAGATTGATTGTCTGTAATATGTGTGTGGAATATTGTAGGACATACAATGCCTCTGGGTTCTGGGAAAAAATTTAATTTAACTTTTTCCTAGAAACCCAGAGGAACGTTGACTGACTTTTGATACTTCTCATGCATGCTTAGCATCCTCCATAAGATGAAATAGTACCCCAACCAAGGCCTCTTGGGCAGCAAAGCAAAGTTACTTTGCTCAGCTGTATTAAAGGGTAGTTAACCAGAAAGAGCTGGATTCCAGATATGACATAGGTTTCCTTTTGGAAAGAAGACTAGCTTGCATGTTACTTTTCCAGACAAGCATAATTGAACAGTTTGAAGCTATCATTAAAAACTTAGTGGATAAAAAATAGGGGATTAATATATATTAATCTATAATCTATAAAGCACAAGAAGATATGTATAAATATACATACTAGAGATTAGCAAATTGATTCTGTCAATATGGAATTCATCCTGAATTTTCCCCAAAAATTGGATTCCAACCCAACAAACAAAATATTTTGCAATTTAAGAGAGACCCACATGTAGAAAACATATGCAATTCAGTTGTCTCCAAAAACGATTAATAGAAGATGAATAACTGACAACTACAGCATGGCCTTCCAGTTATTGGTTAGCATTTTAAACAGACTTGACACAGCTTGAAGCAACTTGATAAATAGCTAAGCCAGCCACATATCTTTAACTAACTATTTCAGGACAAAAGAGCAGAGCAGATAGAATTAGCATTGCTAGTTGAGAGGCCTTGGAGGTACCTTTTGGTGGGTATTGTAACGGATCTCCTGGCACCCCGACCGGGTACCTCCGTCGATGGATGCTCCTAGCGCTTCCCGAGGACTCCAAGCACTCCACTTGACACCATAACCACCACAGACCCCACGAACCGCCAAAGCTTGGTTGAGGTCTCGCCGTCTCCTACCCACCCTGGACCTACGACAAGGCTCCAGGCTCCAGTGGGTGAACCTCTCCTAAATCCAGAGAGCAGGAACAGCTCTTACAAGAGCTAGTAGTTATAGCCAGGGGAGTATAGCAAATCTTCAGCGTATAGCAATCCCCAGTGTTGATCAGTTACCCAAACACCAGCCTCAACATGATGAAGGGTAAAACAGGAACTCTTTATTGAACACACAGCATTGACTTATATACACATTTTACAACAAGGGTACCACCCCCGTGGACCTGGTTGGGAACTGAGGACATGACATAGCAGCCAATCCTGTACAGTTTAAACACAAAAACTAACCCTATTCAGCAAACACAATGGCATTGTCTGTGATGCAATTAACAAACACAATGGCATTGTCTTTGACACAATCAACAATGAGCATGGAAACAGACATCTTCACCCCCTCCATAATGAATAAATGGGAAGAGGAGACACATGTGATGGGATTATCTCCTGAGTGCATCATATGGTGATCTACTCATCTACGAGTCGGCTGCCATTATAATCAATCCTCTTAATCCCATCACCAACACAATCAGTGGGAGTCTCAGTGCAGAGTTAACCCTTTTTGTGTCGCTGAATCCACACCACACCTCCTCCAATGGGCCATAGGAAATATGTGGCATATAATTTACACACATAAATCAGGGTTCATAGCTCCTTGTAACCCCAAAAGGTCTCAGGGGGTCTCCACAGTTCTCGGTCCATAGTCTGCAGGAAGGAGGCTGGCCCTTAGGCTTCTCCAGCAGCCCCAGTAACGGTTCAGTCCGTCACAGGTATCATCACCATTTCAATTATAGAGACCAGTTAATATATGTGATGATTATTGTAAGCACATTCCTCTTGGTTTCTGGGGAAAAAAAATATTTTCAAATTAGCATGTCTAATATCAGTTGGCATCAGATAGAATTACCTTTCTTATCCATTTTATAAAATATAAGGCAATTTGAATATTTTTCCGCTTTCCTGACAAAAAAAGTAATTCTTTTTGATGCCAACTGTGACGTACAAATTTGTATATTTTTTTTAACAGAAATCAATAAAAGCATAGCAGGATCTTTCTCTCTCTCTCTGTCTCTGTCTCTCTCTCTCTCTCTCTCTCTCTCTCTCGCTCTATCTCTCTCAGAATCAATTTGTGTACAAACCAAATTTTTACAATAATCAGTACTTGTGGTTCAATTTAAAGGATTTGAGATTGTACAATATTCAATGTGACAGCAAAGCAATGAGGGAGTTATGTGTTCTCTCAGATTGCCTGAACTGACATTTTTATGTTCATATGGCCTTAAATGTGAGGTTAAATCTGCTGTAATTAAAAACAGCTTTTCTCACGAGTACACAACAAAGATGGGTGCAGCAACTACCCAAAAATTCCAAAAGCAGGTATCCAGGCCCTAAGAAAATGAAATAAAAGTGCACATGTAAACCTGCTATGACTGAAGTACTCTAGTGAAGAAAGAAACAGCTTCACTAAGATATATGCATACATTTTAATTTCCATTACTGCTCTATTCACTTTTAATGTGAGGATCTTGGCACACAGTTTGATCATACGGTGTGAGCCCATCTGCCTCAAATTTAAAGTATAGTAAATATTGCAGTAATTCAAATGTAAAATTATCTAAATATCAAATATTTGCAGCACATTGACTAACATGGCATATGGGCTAAATGCTAAGTTTATGAAGCCACTGCCCCTTTTTTCGATTCATACTTTATTGATGTGCCTGGGAAAAGTGAGCACACCTTCTAAGATGTGGTAAGATCAACTATTTCATCATATTTATTATAGGTACCAGGGTGGAAGAGGATAGTGTACCATGATTTTCAGTGTAACAGTAATAAATCTCCTGTATGTATATAAAATTATCCATCCACAACAATGTATTCATCCTAAATAGTACAGATAAAGAGGTACTCTGATCTTTGTCAATTATCACCTACTGTATGTATAGCGTAGCCCCCCACCAATTGCCAAAATGGGAAACCTTGGGGTAATTTATTAAGGCCAGCAGTAGAGTTGAGCGTCCACCTGGATGTTGGGGTTCGACGGGTTCGGCCGAACTTTGTAAAAAAGTTTGAGTGCGGGACGCGAACTTGACCCGAACCTGACCCCGAACCCCATTGAAGTCAATGGGGACCCGAATTTTGAGCACTAAAATGGCTGTAAAACTGTCATGAAAAGAGCTAGAGGGCTGCAAATGGCATCAAAATGTGGTTAAGAGCATGGCAAGTGGATAGGAAAATGACTTTAATTAACATAAAATATTCACCAGAAAATGTAACTATTTATTTATTTTTTAACCTGTCTGCTAGGTATAGCAGTGGTACTTCACACCCAAAAATTGGTGAATTTCACCAGAAAATGTAACTGACAATTTTTTTTTTTTTTGTTTAACCTGTCTACTAGGTATAGCAGAGATACTATACACCCACAAATTTGTGAATTTCACCCGAAAATGTAAATGACAATTTTTTATATTTTTTTACCGTTCTACTAGGTATATCAGTGGTACATCACACCCAAAAATTGGTGAATTTCACCGGAAAATGTAAATGACAATTTTTTTATATTTTTTTTACCGGTCTACTACTGTAGGTATAGCAGTGGTACTATACATACAAAAATTGGTGAATTTCACCCAAAAATTTTAATGACAAAGTAATGAAATGACATAAAATAAAATACGTACAAATAAAAATAAACAATTTGATTTATGAGGTGGAGTTCCATATGGAGTAGGAGTTTGAGGAGGCAGTGGACGTAGCGGTGTAGGTGGAAGCGGAGGTGGACGAGGTAGCCAACACTGGTTTTTGGTTTTAATTAAATTTTTTTAAATTAGGGTACACTCTAAAAGAGTGTGAAATATCCAAAATACAAGAATGAGCAATTGCGCTGCAGTATAACAATGGCTGGTTAAGGCCGGTATACATGTCTATTCTGCACAAGGTATGGACAAGGCCTGAGGGATCCATGCCTGGTTCATTTTAATGAACGTGAGCTTGTCCACATTTGCTGTGGACAGGCGGCTGCGCTTGTCTGTGATGACGCCCCCTGCCGTGCTAAACACACATTGAGGTAATACACCGGCTGCAAGGCAGGCCAGCACCTCCAAGGCGTAAAGGGCAATCTCAGGCCATGTGCCCAATTTGGAAACCCAAAAGCTGAAGGGGGCAGACCCGTCATTCAGTACGTGTAGGCGTATGCACAAATACTGCTCCACCATGTTGGTGAAATGCTGCCTCCTGCTAAAACGTTCCATATCAACTGGTGGTGCTGGTTGTTGTGGCGTGCTGACAAAGCTTTTCCACATTTCGGCTATGCTAACCCTGCCTTCTGAGGTGCAAGCGGTGCCCCAGCTGCGTTGGCGACCTCTTCCTCCTCCTCTGCCTTGGCCTTATGCTTCCACTGTGCCCCCGCTGTCAGGTGGGAATGCCACCAGCAACGCGTCTACCAGCGTGCGCTTGTACTCGCACATCTTACAATAACGCTCCAGTGAGGGAATTAAGGACGGTACGTTGTCCTTGTAACTGGGATCCAGCAGCGTGGCCACCCAGTAATCAGCACAAGTTAGAATTTGGGAAACTCTGTGGTCGTTGCAGAGACACTGCAGCATGTAAACGCTCATGTGTGCCAGGCTGCCCAAAGGCAACAAAAAGCTGTCCTCTGTGAGAGCTGTATCATCTGTGTCCTCTGTATCCCCCCAGCCACGCACCAGTGATGGTCATGAGCTGGTCTGGGTGCCACCATGCTGTGAACATGGTTCCTCCTCCTCCATCTACTCCTCCTCATCCTCCACCTCGTCATGCTCCAGAACTGTGCCCTGGCTGGACAATTGTGTACCTGGCGTTTGTGGGTGCAGGAACCCACCCTCGGAGCCACTTGTGAATGACTTGCCGGAAACCCTACGAAATGATCCCTCTTCCTCGTCCTCCTCCTGTGCCACATCCTCTTCCATCATCGCCAAGAGCGTTTTTTCAAGGAGGCATTAAAGTGGAATAGTAACGCTGAGAACGGTGTTATCAGCACTGGCCATGTTGGTGGAGTACTCGAAACAGCACAACAAGGAACACAGGTCTCGCATGGAGGCACAGTCATTGGTGGTGAAGTGGTGCTGTTCCACCGAGCGACTCACCCGTGCGTGCTGCAGCTGAAACTCCACTATTGCCTGCTGCTGCTCGCACAGTCTGGCCAGCATGTGCAAGGTGAAGTTCCACCTTGTGGGCACGTTGCATATGAGGCGGTGAGCGGGAAGTCCGAAGTTACGCTGCAGCTCTGACAAGCGAGCAGCAGCAGGGTGAGAACGCCGAAAAGCGCGCACAGACGGTCCGCACTTTATGCAGCAGCTCTCACATATCAACATAATTTTTAAGGAATCTCTGCACCACAAAATTCAGCACATGCGCCAGGCAAGGGATGTGCATCAAACCGGCTAGTCCCAGAGCTGCTACGAGATTTCGCCTATTATCGCACACCACCAGGCTGGGCTTGAGGCTCACTGGCACAAACCACTCATCGGTCTGTTGTTCAAGGCCCGTCCACAGCTCCTGCGTGGTGTGGGGTTTGTCCCCCAAACAGATAAGTTTTAAAACAGCCTGATGTCGTTTACCCCTGGCTGTGCTGAAGTTGGTGGTGAAGGTGTTACGCTGACCAGATAAGGAGTCGGTGGAGGATGAGGAAGCGGAGTAGGAGGAGGAAGCAACAGGAGGCAAACTGAAGTGCCCTGCAATCCTCGGTGTTGGAAGGACATGCGCCAAACTGCTATCCGCCTCAGGCCCAGCCGCCACTGCATTTACCCAGTGTGCTGTTATGGAGATATAATGTCCCTGACCGTGCTTACTGGTCCACATATCCGTAATCAGGTGCACCTTGCCACAGATGTCGTTGCGCAGTGCACACCTGAATTTGTCCCCTACTTGGTTGTGCAGGGAAGGGATAGCTCGCCTGGAAAAGTAGTGGCGGCTGGGCACGACATACTGTGGGACAGCCACTGCCATAAGGCCTTTAACCACCTCCGGACCGCCTAACGCAGGATCGCGTTCCGGAGGTGGCAGCGCTGCGCACAGTCACGCATATACGCGTCATCTCGCGATGGCCGAGATTTCCTGTGAACGCGCGCACACAGGCGCGCGCGCTCACAGGAACGGACGGTAAGAGAGTTGATCTCCAGCCTGCCAGCGGCGATCGTTCGCTGGCAGCCTGGAGATGTGATTTTTTTAACCCCTAACAGGTATATTAGACGCTGTTTTGATAACAGCGTCTAATATACCTGCTACCTGGTCCTCTGGTGGTCCCCTTTGTTTGGATCGACCACCAGAGGACACAGGTAGCTCAGTAAAGTAGCACCAAGCACCACTACACTACACTACACCCCCCCCCCGTCACTTATTAACCCCTTATTAGCCCCTGATCACCCCATATAGACTCCCTGATCACCCCCCTGTCATTGATTACCCCCCTGTCATTGATCACCCCCCTGTAAAGCTCCATTCAGATGTCCGCATGATTTTTACGGATCCACTGATAGATGGATCGGATCCGCAAAACGCATCCGGACATCTGAATGAAGCCTTACAGGGGCGTGATCAATGACTGTGGTGATCACCCCATATAGACTCCCTGATCACCCCCCTGTCATTGATTACCCCCCTGTCATTGATTACCCCCCTGTAAAGCTCCATTCAGACGTCCGCATGATTTTTACGGATCCACTGATAGATGGATTGGATCCGCAAAACGCATCCGGACGTCTGAATGAAGCCTTACAGGGGCATGATCAATGACTGTGGTGATCACCCCATATAGACTCCCTGATCACCCCCCTGTAAAGCTCCATTCAGATGTCCGCATGATTTTTACGGATGCACTGATAGATGGATCCGATCCGCAAAACGCATCCGGACGTCTGAATGAAGCCTTACAGGGGCATGATCAATGACTGTGGTGATCACCCCATATAGACTCCCTGATCACCCCCCTGTAAAGCTCCATTCAGATGTCCGCATGATTTTTACGGATGCACTGATAGATGGATCCGATCCGCAAAACGCATCCGGACGTCTGAATGAAGCCTTACAGGGGCATGATCAATGACTGTGGTGATCACCCCCCTGTCATTGATTACCCCCCTGTAAAGCTCCATTCAGATGTCCGCATGATTTTTACGGATGCACTGATAGATGGATCTGATCCGCAAAACGCATCCGGACGTCTGAATAAAGCCTTACAGGGGCATGATCAATGACTGTGGTGATCACCCCACTGTCATTGATTACCCCCCTGTAAAGCTCCATTCAGATGTCCGCATGATTTTTACAGATGCACTGATAGATGGATCCGATCCGCAAAACGCATCCGGACGTCTGAATGAAGCCTTACAGGGGCATGATCAATGACTGTGGTTATCACCCCCCTGTCATTGATCAACCCCCTGTAAAGCTCCATTCAGATGTCCGCATGATTTTTACGGATGCACTGATAGATGGATCGGATCCGCAAAACGCATCCGGACGTCTGAATGAAGCCTTACAGGGGCGTGATCAATGACTGTGGTGATCACCCCATATAGACTCCCTGATCACCCCCCTGTCATTGATTACCCCCCTGTCATTGATTACCCCCCTGTAAAGCTCCATTCAGACGTCCGCATGATTTTTACGGATCCACTGATAGATGGATCGGATCCGCAAAACGCATACGGACGTCTGAATGAAGCCTTACACGGGCGTGATCAATGACTGTGGTTATCACCCCATATAGACTCCCTGATCACCCCCCTGTCATTGATCACCCCCCTGTCATTGATCACCCCCCTGTCATTGATCACCCCTCTGTAAGGCTCCATTCAGACATTTTTTTGGCCCAAGTTAGCGGAATTTTTATTTTTTTTTCTTACAAAGTCTCATATTCCACTAACTTGTGTCAAAAAATAAAATCTCATATGAACTCCCCATACCCCTCACGGAAACCAAATGCGTAAAATTTTTTAGACATTTATATTCCAGACTTCTTCTCACGCTTTAGGGCCCCTAGAATGCCAGGGCAGTATAAATACCCCACATGTGACCCCATTTCGGAAAGAAGACACCCCCAGGTATTCCGTGAGGGGCATATTGAGTCCATGAAAGATTGAAATTTTTGTCCCAAGTTAGCGGAACGGGAGACTTTGTGAGAAAAAAATTAAAAATATCAATTTCCGCTAACTTGTGCCAAAAAAAAAAAAATTCTATGAACTCGCCATGCCCCTCATTGAATACCTTGGGGTGTCTTCTTTCCAAAATGGGGTCACATGTGGGGTATTTATACTGCCCTGGCATTCTAGGGGCCCCAAAGCGTGAGAAGAAGTCTGGTATCCAAATGTCTAAAAATGCCCTCCCAAAAGGAATTTGGGCCCCTTTGCGCATCTAGGCTGCAAAAAAGCATCACACATCTGGTATCGCCGTACTCAGGAGAAGGTGGGGAATGTGTTTTGGGGTGTCATTTTACATATACCCATGCTGGGTGAGAGAAATATCTTGGTCAAATGCCAACTTTGTATAAAAAAATGGGAAAAGTTGTCTTTTGCCAAGATATTTCTCTCACCCAGAAAGGGTATATGTAAAATGACACCCCAAAACACATTCCCCAACTTCTCCTGAATACGGCGATACCACATGTGTGACACTTTTTTGCAGCCTAGGTGGGCAAAGGGGCCCACATTCCAAAGAGCACCTTTAGGATTTCACAGGTCATTTACCTACTTACCACACATTAGGGCCCCTGGAAAATGCCAGGGCAGTATAACTACCCCACAAGTGACCCCATTTTGGAAAGAAGACACCCCAAGGTATTCCGTGAGGGGCATGGCGAGTTCCTAGAATTTTTTATTTTTTGTCACAAGTTAGTGGAAAATGCTGATTTTTATTTTTTTTTTTCATACAAAGTCTCATATTCCACTAACTTGTGACAAAAAATAAAAACTTCCATGAACTCACTATGCCCATCAGCGAATACCTTGGGGTCTCTTCTTTCCAAAATGGGGTCACTTGTGGGGTAGTTATACTGCCCTGGCATTCTAGGGGCCCAAATGTGTGGTAAGGAGTTTGAAATCAAATTCTGTAAAAAATGACCTGTGAAATCCGAAAGGTGCTCTTTGGAATATGGGCCCCTTTGCCCACCTAGGCTGCAAAAAAGTGTCACACATCTGGTATCTCCGTACTCAGGAGAAGGTGGGGAATGTGTTTTGGGGTGTCATTTTACATATACCCATGCTGGGTGAGAGAAATATCTTGGCAAAAGACAACTTTTCCCATTTTTTTGAACAAAGTTGGCATTTGACCAAGATATTTATCTCAAAGTTCTATGAACTCACTATGCCCATCAGCGAATACCTTAGGGTGTGTACTTTCCGAAATGGGGTCATTTGTGGGGTGTTTGTACTGTCTGGCCATTGTAGAACCTCAGGAAACATGACAGGTGCTCAGAAAGTCAGAGCTGCTTCAAAAAGCGGAAATTCACATTTTTGTACCATAGTTTGTAAACGCTATAACTTTTACCCAAACCATTTTTTTTTTACCCAAACATTTTTTTTTATCAAAGACATGTAGAACTATAAATTTAGAGCAAAATTTCTATATGGATCTCGTTTTTTTTGCAAAATTTTACAACTGAAAGTGAAAAATGTCATTTTTTTGCAAAAAAAATCGTTAAATTTCGATTAATAACAAAAAAAGTAAAAATGTCAGCAGCAATGAAATACCACCAAATGAAAGCTCTATTAGTGAGAAGAAAAGGAGGTAAAATTCATTTGGGTGGTAAGTTGCATGACCGAGCAATAAACAGTGAAAGTAGTGTAGGTCAGAAGTGTAAAAAGTGGCCTGGTCTTTCAGGGTGTGGGCTGAGGTGGTTAAAACTATCAGTCTCCACCAGACGGAATGACAGCATTTCAAAGGCCAGTAATTTAGAAATGCTGGCATTCAGGGCTAGGGATAGCGGGTGGGTAGGGGGGTACTTCCTCTTCCTCTCCAGCGTTTGGGAGATGGAGAGCTGAACGCTTCCGTGGGACATTGTGGAGATGCTTGGTGACACAGGTGTTGGTATTGCTGGCAGATCCTCTGTTTGCGGGGTGGCAGGTGGCCCTGTCACTCCAGAGGTGGGTGAAGAGGCCGAGACTGCAGCAGAAGAGGAAGCAGGAGGAGCCAGAGACCTTTCTTAGTTTTTGAGGTGTCTACTCCACTGCAGCTCGTGCTTTGCACTTAAATGCCTGCTCATGCAGGTTGTGCTCAGGTTGAGAACGTTTATGCCTCGCTTTAGGCTCTGATTGCACAGCGTGCAAACCACTCGTGTCTTGTCGTCAGCACATTGTCTGAAGAACTGCCACGCTAGGGAACTCCTTGGGTCTGGCTTTGGTGTGCTCGGTCCCTTGCTGCGGTGGGCAGTAGCAGGCGTACTGTCTAGAGGACGGCCGCTCGGCTTTTGCACCCTGCTCCCTCTTCTGCTGTGCTGGTGGCTCTGTGCGACCACCGCCACTCTTCCTCCGAACTACATAGGTCACTCGCATGACCTTGATTCCATGTGGGGTCAAGGACCTCATTGTCCTCCACATAATCTTCCACATCTTCCACCCAATCTTCACCCCTTCCTTCCTTGTCGGTCTGCACACTTTCGAAAGCCCCAGCAGTTGGCACCTGTGTTTCGTCATCATCCGAGACGTGCTGCGATGGTCCTCCCATCTACACATCTTGAAAGATAAGTGGTTGGGCATCGGTGCACTCAATCTCTTCCACTTCTGGGGCAGGGCTAGGTGGATGGCCCTGGGAAACCCTGCTAACAGAGTCATCAAAAAGCAGAAGAGACTGCTGCATGACTTGGGGCTCAGACATCGGCTGCAGGTGCCAACTGTGGTCTTTCAGCAGGAGACTGGATGGGAGACAATGTGAAGGAACTGGATCCACTGTAAGCAACCCAATCTACTATCGCCTGTACTTGTTCAGGCCTCACCATTTGTAAAGCCACATTAGGCCCGACCAAATACCGCTGCAAGTTCTGTCGCCTACTCGCACCTGAGGAAAGGTTTTCACTTGTGCGTGTAGCTGGCACAGATCGACCATGTCCTCTGCCCGCAACAGGAGCTCCACCAGCAGCACCACAACCTGGGGCACGTCCCTTATTTGACGCTCTACACATATTTCCCGAATTTAGGATCTTGCCCTAAATGGATGTTTAATTAATAGTAGAATAGAACGACAGCATGTACAGGGTGTATCTCACACGCCCTGAACCAGACTAGGCCTCAATTTAATTTGTTTGCCCAAAATGGCTGTATTTCAAGTACCTGAATAGAAGCCCTGTATTTAAAGGGTGTATCTCACATGGCCTGAACCAGACTAGGCCTCAATTAAATTTGTTTGCCCAAAATGGCTGTATTTCAAATACCTGAATCAAACCCCTGTATTTAAAGGGTGTATCTCACACGGCCTGAACCAGACTAGGCCTCAATTAAAGATTTGTGCACTAAATGGCGGTATTTCAAATATCTGAATATAACCCAAATATATAAAGAGTGTATCTCACAATTACATATACAGCAAAGGCTGCCAACTAAACTTTTTTTGCCCAACGGGTGTTAGTTTAATAACTGAATATGACAGCAGTATATAACCCTGGAATTTCAAACGTCTTGATGCTGCAAGGCATGAAAAATTGTGTATTTTGCCCCAAAAGGGGTGTTTTATTAATAGAAGAATATAAGCCGTGTATATACAGGGTGTATCTCACACGGCCTGACCCACACTAGGCCTTAATTAAATTTATTTGCCCAAAATGGCTGTATTTAAAATACCAGAATAGAAGCTCTGTATTTAAAGGGTGTATCTCACACGCCCTGAACCAGACTAGGCCTCAATTAAAGATTTGTGCACCAAATGGCCGTATTTCAAATATCTGAATATAACCCAGATATATAAAGGGTGTATCTCACAATGACATATGCAGCAAAGGCTGCCAAATAAACTTTTTTTGCCCAAAAGGGTGTTTGTTTAATAATTCAATATGGCAGCAGTATATAACCCTGGAATTTCAAACATCTTGATGCTGCAGGGCCTGAAAAATTTGCCCCCAAAAGGGTGTTTTATCAATAGAAGAATATAAGCCCTGTATATACAGGGTGTATCTCACACGGCCTGACCCACACTAGGCCTCAATTAAAGATTTGTGCACCAAATGGCGGTATTTCAAATACCTGAATAGAACAACACTATGTATAGGCTGTATCTCTCAATGACATATGCAGCAAAGCCTGTAAAATAAACTTTTTTTTGCCCAAACGGGTGTTAGTTTAATAACTGAATATGACAGTAGTATATAACCCTGGAATTTCAAACGTGCTGATGCTGCAAGTCCTGAAAAATTTTGTATTTTGCCGCAAAAAGGGTGTTTTATTAATATAAGAATATAAGCCCTGTATATACAGGGTGTATCTTACACGGCCTGACCCACACTAGGCCTCAATTAAAGATTTGTGCACCAAATGGCAGTATTTCAAATACCTGAATAGAACAACACTATGTTTAGGCTGTATCTCTCAATGACATATGCAGCAAAGGCTGCCAAATAAACTTTTTTTTGCCTAAACGGGTGTTTGTTTAATAACTCAATATGGCAGCAGTATATAACCCTGGAATTTCAAACGTCTTGATGCTGCAAGGCCTGAAAAATTGTGTATTTTGCCCCAAAAAGGGTGTTTTATTAATAGAAGAATATAAGCCCTGTATATACAGGGTGTATCTCACACGGCCTGACCCACACTAGGCCTCAATTAAAGATTTGTGCACCAAATGGCGGTATATGAAATACCTGAATAGAACCACACTATGTAAAGGCTGTATCTCACAATGACATATGCAGCAAAGGCTACAAAATAAACTTTTTTTTGCCCAAACAGATGTTAGTTTAATAACTGAATATGACAGCAGTATATAACCCTGGAATTTCAAACGTGCTGATGCTGCAAGGCCTGAAAAATTTTGCATTTTGCCCCAAAAAGGCTGTTTTATTAATAGAGGAATATAAGCCCTGTATATACAGGGTGTATCTCACACGGCCTGACACACACTAGGCCTCAATTAAATTTGTTTGCCCAAAATGGCTGTATTTCAAATACCTGAATAGAAGCCCTGTATTTAAAGGGTGTATCTCACACATCCTGAACCAGACTAGGCCTCAATTAAAGATTTGTGCACCAAATGGCGGTATTTCAAATATCTGAATATAACCCAAATATATAAAGGGTGTATCTCACAATGACATATGCAGCAAAGGCTGCCAAATAAACTTTTTTTGCCCAAATGGGTGTTTGTATAATAACTGAATATGGCAGCAGTATATAACCCTGGAATTTCAAACGTCAAGATGCTGCAAGGCCTGAAAAATTTTGTATTTTGCACAAAAAAGGTGTTTTATTAATAAAAGAATCAAACCCCTATATTTAACGGGTATATCTCACACGCCTTGAACCAGACTAGGCCTTCTTTTAATTTTGCTTGCCCAAAATAGCTGTATTTCAAATACCTGAATAGAACCCCTGTATTTAAAGGGTGTATATCACACGCCCTGATCCACACTAGGACGCTATCAAAGAATTGTGCCCAAAATGGCTTTATTTCAAATAACTGAATAGAAAGACAGTATGTAAAGGCGTTATCTCACAATGACATCTGCAGCAAAGGCTGCCAACAACATTTTTTTTGCCCAAACGGGTGTTTGTTTAATAACTTAATTTGACAGCAGTATATAACCCTGGAATTTCACACGTGCTGATGCTGCAAGGCCAGAAAAATTGTGGAATCTGGCAAAAAAGTGTGTTTTTAAAAATCAAGAAAATGATGGCTGTATTTCTAGCTTAAATTGCACACTGACTAATCCAGATGTTGTATATTGCCAAAAAAGTGTTTTTTTGGTAACAGAATATGAAAGCTGTATATATTAAACTTGAATTTAACACTTGCAGATCAGGAAAATAGTATTTTTTGGCAAAAAAGTGTGTTTTTAAAAACACAGAAAATGATGGCTGTATTTCTAGCTTAAATTGCACACTGACTAATCCAGATGTTGTATATTGCCAAAAAAGTGTTTTTTTGGTAACAGAATATAAAAGCTGTATACAGGGTGGGCCATTTATATGGATACACCTTAATAAAATGGGAATGGTTGGTGATATTAACTTCCTGTTTGTGGCACATTAGTATATGTGAGGGGGGGAAACTTTTCAAGATGGGTGGTGACCATGGTGGCCATTTTGAAGTCGGACATTTTGAATCCAACTTTAGTTTTTTCAATAGGAAGAGGGTCATGTGACACATCAAACTTATTGGGAATTTCACAAGAAAAACAATGGTGTGCTTGGTTGTAACGTAACTTTATTCTTTCATGAGTTATTTACAAGTTTCTGACCACTTATAAAATGTGTTCAATGTGCTGCCCATTGTGTTGGATTGTCAATGCAACCCTCTTCTCCCACTCTTCACACACTGATAGCAACACCGCAGGAGAAATGCTAGCACAGGTTTCCAGTATCCATAGTTTCAGGTGCTGCACATCTCGTATATTCACAGCATAGACAATTGCCTTCAGATGACCCCAAAGATAAAAGTCGAAGGGGGTCAGATCGGGAGACCTTGGGGGCCATTCAACTGGCCCACGACGACCAATCCACTTTCCAGGAAACTGTTCATCTAGGAATGCTCGGACCTGACACCCATAATGTGGTGGTGCACCATCTTGCTGGAAAAACTCAGGGAACGTGCCAGGGAACGTGCATAAAGAGGGAAACATCATCATGTAGCAATTTCGCATATCCAGTGGCCTTGAGGTTTCCATTGATGAAGAATGGCCCCACTATCTTTGTACCCCATATACCACACCATACCATCAATTGTTTTGTTCCAACAGTCTTGGAGGGATCTATCCAATGTGGGTTAGTGTCAGACCAATAGCGGTGGTTTTGTTTGTTAACTTCACCATTCACATAAAAGTTTGCCTCATCACTGAACAAAATCTTCTGCGTAAACTGAGGGTCCTGTTACAATTTTTGTTTTGCCCATTCTGAAAATTCAGTGCGCCGATCTGGGTCATCTTCGTTGAGATGCTGCAGTAGCTGGAGTTTGTAAGGGTGCCATTTGTGAGTAGCTAATATCCGCCGAAGGGATCTTCAACTAATGCCACTCTCCAGTGACATGCGGCGAGTGCTACGCTGTGGGCTCTTGCTGAATGAAGCTAGGACAGCCACTGATGTTTCTTCATTAGAGACAGATTTCATGCGTCCACATTTTGGCAAATCCAACACTGAACCAGTTTCACAAAACTTAGCAAGCAGTTTGCTAACTGTAGCATGGGAGATGGGTGGTCTCGTAGGGTGTCTTGCATTGAAATCTGCTGCAATGACCTGGTTACTGCGTTCACCAGACATCAACACAATTTCTATCCGCTCCTCACGTGTTAACCTCGGCGACATGTCAATGGCTGTAAACAAAGAGAAACTTGTAAATAACTCATGAAAGAATAAAGTTACGTTAAAACCAAGCACACCATTGTTTTTCGTGTGAAATTCCCAATAAGTTTGATGTGTCACATGACCCTCTTCCTATTGAAAAAACAAAAGTTGGATTCAAAATGGCCAAATTCAAAATGGCCGCCATGGTCACCACCCATCTTGAAAAGTTTCCCCCCTCACATATACTAATGTGCCACAAACAGGAAGTTAATATCACCAACCATTCCCATTTTATTAAGGTGTATCCATGTAAATGGCCCACCCTGTATATTAAACTTGAATTTAACACTTGCAGATCTGGAAAATAGTGGTTTTTGGCAAAAAAGTGTGTTTTTAAAAACCCAGAAAAAGATGGCTGTATATCTAGCTTAAATTGCACAATGACTAAGCCTGCAAATGCACCAGATGTTGTAAATTGCCCCAAAAAATTAGATTAAAAAAAAAAAAAAAAGATTATTTGTGCTGTTTTTAAAGCTTAGATTTCAATGTACCAAAATCTCAGATGCAGTGCTGGTGCACTGAGCTTGCATAAAATGGCCGCCGCCGCCCACCTAACTGACTTATAAAAGTTATTTTTTTTCCGTCACTGGACTCAGGGCAGGATAAAAAAATTGTGCCCTGCACCCACACAACACAATGTATGTAGATCGCTGAGTTAGATTCACGTTTTGAGCAAAGATTCTCTCCTATCCTCTCTCTACACTAACCACAGCAGAGTGACGTGCAGCACTACATGACTCCAGCTTATATAGAGACTGGGTCACATGCTGCTCTGGCCAATCACAGCCATGCCATTAGTAGGCATGGCTGTGATGGCTTCTAAGGGCACAGAGTTAAACGCTTGTTGATTGGCTGCTCTGCAGCCTTTTTAAAAAGCGCCGAGAAATCACCGAACACCGAACCCGAACTTTTACTGAAATGTTCGGGTCCGGGTTCCAAAAATCATAAAGTTTGGTACGAACCCGAACTTTACAGTTCGGGTTTGCTCAACCCTAGCCAGCAGTTTAGATGCCGGCCTTAAAAACCCTGCGCTGGCGCTAGGCCTCTGCATAACTTAAGCGCTGGCTATGGAACTTGCTTAAATCTTCCCCAGCTCCCTTGCTGTCATAGATTCAAATGCTATACACCTTTGCAGGCGATTTTTGTTTATTACTGCATTTTGCTCATTTTTGGCAAAAAATCATATTTGCAATTGTCCTTTATTAAAAACATTGAGCTTTTCTGTCACAAAGGGTTAACAGTTTTTTCTTTGTGACTGGTACTTTCACTTTCACTTTGTGCCAGTCACCTAAAAAGCCTTATCTCTAAACTACTAAGAAGTCATAACATTTATTTAGCCACATTTGTATAAGAACTGAGTTATAATGAGTGTTTATAATGCCAGAGAGCAGAGATAAGGAGTCTTTCAGCTCACCAACTGACGGAAAAGAGGGAAAATCCAGAGGCTGCTACTAGATCATGTCAGCTCTGTACAGAAAAAAAGGGCTTCATATTTTTAATAAAGACCAATAAAAAAAAAAATTATTTTTAGCTTAAAATACAATGCAGTAATAAAAAGGTGAACATAGTCTGTAAGTCATTTTCTACGCCAAAAACAGGCGTAGAAAAAGATAAATGAGACTGGCTGACCGGCCAGTCCCCTTCCCCGCCCCGTTCCCTCCAGCCGATAGAGCATTTTTAAGAAGAGACTGAATGAAGTGGCGGTCGAGCCACCAACAGAAATAGCCTAGCACAATGGTCGGACCCCCACTGATCTAACCATTTTCCAGGAATATTCTTTTATGGAGTACCTGTCACCTCTCCTGACATTTCTGTTTTAGTAACTACTTGCATTCTCCATGTAACAACAATTCTGGTGAGTATTCTAATCACTCTATGATGCCATTCCTTTAATATTCCTGTTAAGAATGAATTGCCAGCAATTAAGGTCCAGATAGGTATTACCAGTTAGGGGTGTATCCTTGTGCAGTCTGACACTGGCAGCCCTGATTGAATAGTGTCAGATTGTGTCATAAAAATAGGTGTTTCAGAATTATTACATGGGAAATGCAAGTAGTTACTAAAACAGACTGTTCGGCTCAAGCATCGCTCATCGGTCTGGCTATCACTCTGTGTACTTTCTTCCCCATTTCTACCTCTTTCACATGCAAAGCGTCGTCCTTAATTATGAGCAGTGAGCGTTTGAGTAGACACAGAAGTGGGATGGTTACTAGTGTTGAGCGAGCATGCCCAGCCGAACTGCTGTTCGGCTCGAGCATCGCTATGCTCGGCACATTCGAGTGCTCGGCCAAATACTGCGTGTGCTCGAGTACAATTTACTACAATGGAAGTCAATGGGAAACCCGAGCATCAAACCAGGCACCCCCTGCTCTGAAGAATAGAGGGTGTCTGGTTCGCAAAAAAAGGTTAGAAATTGATGGAAACCCCATCACAATGGTTTGGAAACAGCATTAGGAGGATGGCTGGATACATCTTGGACTCCCATTTCCTATGACATACAATAGACAACCACACAAAGGCTATATGCCAAAAGCCAGTTATGTGCAAGCCAACAATCTATCCATGAGACAGATAACAGTCAGCATACCTCACAATGGCAGCCTTGTGCACTATGAGGCACTCCAAACCAGCTCTCATCTGACTGAGAGCCAGTAAGCCAAAAAGTTGCTTTATATCTGTTGGATGGCTTGGTTGGATCTGTGCATCTAGATCAATATCATTAGGGTGACAAAACGTTTTTCTAATTGTCCTAACATAATATTCAATAACCTTTCTATACAGTTTTGTCACGTAAACTCATTTGCATAAACATGGGTATATGGAAAAGACATGTAAATGAGCAGAATCTGCCTTGTTTTTCAGCTGAAAAACCATTTGCGTGGAAAATTTGTGATAAAAATTTGCCATTACAATATTAGCGATCTACACTACTCATGAACAGCGCCATGTATTGGATTCATAGTCTTGTCATAAGACTACGACACCAATAGATGGCGCTGTTCATGAGTCATGAACAGCACCATCTATTGATGTCGTAGTCTTATGACAAGACTATGAATCCAATACATGGCGCTGTTCATGAGTAGTGTAGATCGCGAATATTGTAACTGCGAATTTTCCATGCAAATGGTTTTTCAGCTGAAAAACAAGGCAGATTCTGCTCATTTGCATGTCTTTCCCATATGTCCATGTTTATGCAAATGAGTTTACATGACAAAACTGTATAGAAAGGTTATTGAATATTATGTTAGGACAATCAGAAAACTTTGTCACCCTAATGATATTGATCTAGGTGCGCAGGTCCACCTAAGCCATCCGACAGATTTGAAGCAACTTTGAGGCTTACTGGCTCTCAGTCAGATGAGAGCTGGTTTGGAATGCCTCATAGTGCACAAGGCTTCCATTGTAAGGTATGCTGACTGTTATCTGTCTCATGGATAGATTGTTGGCTTGCATATACCTGGCTTTTGGCCTTTGTGTGGTTGTCTATTGTATGTCATAGGTAATGGGAGTCCAAGATACATCCAGACATCCTCCCAATGACGTTTCCATAAATTTTTTTACTTTTTTTGTGAACCAGATATCCTCTTCTCTTCCGAGCAGGGGGTGCCTGGGGCTAGAGGTAGAGCCTAGGGTAGAGCACACGAGCACTTTGGTGCTCGATGAATACTAAAACAGACATGTCAGCAGAGGTGACAGCTCCTCTTTAAGATAAAGCCATTACTGCAATTTTGGGTAAAAGTTCCACTCACTTGGATATTGCCATCATTAAAGTATTTTATGAGCTTTTTTTCATAAATAAAGACTTCCAGAACTATCTTAGTTGTATGCATGAGCCATTCTATAGCAGTATATTAAATATTCAGAACCATGACTTCCAAAGTATGAAATGATTTAGATTGGTTCAGCATATTCTTTATTTGATCTTTCCTTTTGTGATGGGCTAATTTGCTATATTATTGAAGTAACATTTTCTGGCAACGATACAATGCAGATTGCCACATGTACAATTTAGTCTCACTATTTTGCACGGAAAGTATATAGCTGTTTTATAAGCGAATATATTTTTCCATAGAAGTGTAGATTGTCTTCAATAAAGCAACTGTTACTGTGCAAGTATGAGAAGAGACTCCATAAATTTGGATTATACAGTATTTCTATTCAAAACTAGACATTAAGCCCGTTACAATAAGGGGTGCTAGAACAGTAGTGCATAAACATTAGTAGGAACAGTCTATATTAAATGACAAGGGGATAGCTGGCACTGACTGGTGGCTGAGACAGCTGGCACTGACTGGTGGCTGAGATTGCTGGCACTGTGACTAGTGGCACTGACTGATAGCTGAGACAGCTGGCACTGACTGGTGGCTGAGACTGCTGGCAGCGACTGGTGGCTGAGACGGCTGGCACTGACTGGTGGCTGAGATTGCTGGCACTGTGACTGATGGCACTGACTGATGGCTGAGACAGCTGGCACTGACTGGTGGCTGAGACTGCTGGCAGCGGCTGCTGTCTATGGCTGACAGTGCTGGGACTGTGCGGCTCTGTGATGCACAGACAGTAATGGCGGCGCTCCGACGTGGAGAGCACTCCATAACCTGCGAGAGGAGGCGGTGATTGGGCGGCATGCAGGTGTGGGCGGTGCAGGCAGTGTGTGGCGCTGCATGTGATGATTGATTGGCTAGCTGCACATGTGCAGTTCAATTATTGGCACACACGCACAGACATGCAGCCCTGAGCAGGGCTTTTATTATAAGAGATAGCTTGTACCATTGATTCCCTCAAACACAATGTATAATAATAAAAGCCCTGTGTGCGTGCGCCGTGTCTGTGAGTGTGTGCCGCCCTGCTCAGTACACAGCTGTACCTCGCACCAGGTGCCCGCACGGAGGGCCAGGGCTCCTGTTACCTGACAGGCCGCAGTGCATGCCTCCGATGCCACTGTACAGCTCCAGCACCCGCAGCGGCGCCATCATCAGATCCCGCGGTCTCTGCGGCCTGCACACTGCTCCCTCCTCCTCCAGAGCCCGGGCACTTCTGCGTGAGGCTGCCCGACGGAGGACTCGCTTGCCGGGGCTCAGCTCTAAGGGGAGTTCGAAGGAGGATGTTCTGTGTATAGAGGCGGCGACATCAGGTGCTGAGTGCAGGGGGCTGCCGCAGGTTTGGTATTTTCCTCTAGTAGTAATACGCCTGCTCTGGTGTCCATCCATTAGTGATCCTGCCCCTGCTCCAAGTAATCCCCATCAGTTGCCCCTGCTCCTGGTAACCCCCATCAGTTGCCCCTGCTCTAGGTAAACCCCATCAGTTGCCCCTGCTCCAGGTAACCACCATAAGTTGCCCCTGCTCCAGGTAACTCCCATCAGTTGCCCCTGCTGCAGGCAACTTTTATCAGTTGCCCCTGCTCCAGGTAACCACCATCAGTTGCCCCTGCTACAGGTAACTCGCATAAGTTGCCCCTGTTGTTCTGCTGTCTACTCCAGCTTCCCACTTTCTGCTGAAGGTGTTCCCCAGAGCCCCTACTCTCCCTGCATCCAGGACCCCCCCTCCTCGAGTACCCATGCTCCAAGTGCCTCCCCTTTAGTTCCAGATGCCCCCTTAGTGCCCCTCCTTCAGTTGCCTCCCCTCTGTAGTGCCCCTGCTCCAGATGCCCTTCCTCCCTCTGGTGCCTGTGCTTATGCCACCTCCACCTCCTGTCGTGCCCCTGCTGAGGTGGTCTCTGCTCCAGGTAACCCCCTTATGATGATGGGGATTCAAAACCATGCCCTCTTACCGCCTCATTCACCAATTAGCGGAGAGTGCTTCTTTCTCTCCTGATTCTGTTCTCCGGTGTGCTGATGTGGGCCGTGTGTTGTGCACTGCGATTCTATTGGCCAGCGCGCCGCGCATGCGCATTTAAAATCCCCACACACGCACGGACACATCACAGGCACAGAGGGATTTTATTATAGAGGATATTGCAAACTTTTAAGAGATGAAGAAAATGAAGAATTCTATATGTACTGTAGTTTGATTGTAATAATTAAAGATGAGAGAATTAAAGTTGAAGAAATGGAATTCGATCCGAATTTCAGGAAAAATTAGATTCGCACCAAATCTGAATTTCCTCACGCTTTGTGGTAACGAATAGCATTTTTTCCTAAAATGGCTGCTGCAATCTGAGAGCGAGGGATCACCCACAATGCCATGCATGCAGCCAATCAGCAGCCAGCCAGCCCTGTTATGTCACAGCCCTATAAATAGCCTCAGCCATCTTGGATTCAGACATTTTCCAGTGTACTTAGTGCAGGGAGAGACGCTAGGGACAGTGCTAGTAAAGACTTTTTTTTTTTAATTTAAATTTATTTATTCAATATTATCCTTTACAACACCGAGTTGATATCAAATACAATACCAGATCCGAATACAACCATCCATACATATTCTGCTGACATAGCAGATATAATGAGTTATATATCACTTAGAAAAAGAAAGACAGATTCAATACATAATACATAGTCTATGCTATTATAAAAAGGTGAACTCACTCCCTGTTCGTTTCCATATTGCATTGGACTCGGACCTCCCATGCTAGGAAAGACTTTAAAAACTTTTATTTTGCTGTATAGATGTTCAGGGAGAGGATAGGGAGGAATCATTCCACAGTATTGAAGCGGAACAGGGTTCAGTAGGGGAGGTTACAGACTGAGTAATAGGAACAATCCTGTTACCCCTTGCTGCACTGACTGGGGATCCAAATTGCCATTATACAGCTCGGTAATTCCAGCAAATCGTTCTTGTTATTGGGGTGCAAGTGCTGTTTGATACAGCCATTAACAGGGTAGGAAATATTTCTACATCTTATTTGGCCTTGTGCGGTGCAGTTATACAGTTGCAAGAAAAAGTATGTGAACCCTTTGGAATGATATGGATTTCTGCACAAATTGGTCATAAAATGTGATCTGATCTTCATCTCAAGTCACAACAATAGACAATCACAGTCTGCTTAAACTAATAATACACAAAGAATTAAATGTTACCATGTTTTTATTAAATACACCATGTAAACATTCACAGTGCAGGTGGAAAAAGTATGTGAACCCTTGGATTTATTAACTGGTTGAACCTCCTTGGGCAGAAATAACTTCAACCAAACGTTTCCTGTAGTTGCAGATTAGACGTGCACAACGGTCAGGAGTAATTCTTGACCATTCCTCTTTACAGAACTGTTTCAGTTCAGCAATATTCTTGGGATGTCTGGTGTAAATCGCTTTCTTGAGGTCATGCCACAGCATCTCAATCGGGTTGAGGTCAGGACTCTGACTGGGCCACTTCAGAAGGCGTATTTTCTTCTATTTTAGCCATTCTGTTGTTGATTTACTTCTATGCTTTGGGTCGTTGTCCTGTTGCAACACCCATCTTTTGCTGAGCTTCAGCTGGTGGACAGATGGCCTTAAGTTCTCCTGCAAAATGTCTTGATAAACTTGGGAATTCATTTTTCCTTCGATGATAGCATTCTGTCCAGGCCCTGACGCAGCAAAGCAGCCCCTAACCTTGATACCCCCACCACTATACTTCACAGTTGGGATGAGGTTTTGATGTTGGTGTGCTGTGCCTCTTTTTCTCCACACATAGTATTGTGTGTTTCTTCCAAACAACTCAACTTTGGTTTCATCTGTCCACAGAATATTTTGCAAGTACTGCTGTGGAACATCCAGGTGCTCTTGTGCAAACTGTAAACGTGCAGAATTGTTTTTGCAGTGGCTTCCTCTGTGGTATCCTCCAATGAAATCCATTCTGGTTTAGTGTTTTACGTATCGTAGATTCGCTAACAGGGATGTTAGCATATGCCAGAGACTATTGTAAGTCTTTAGCTGACACTCTAGGATTCTTCTTTACCTCATTGAGCAGTCTGTGCTGTGCTCTTGCAGTCATCTTTACAGCACGGCCACTCCTAGGGAGAGTAGCAGCAGTGCTGAACTTTCTCCATTTATAGACAATTTATCTGACTGTGGACTGATGAACAGCAAGGCTTTTGGAGATACTTTTATAACGCTTTCCAGCTTTATGCAAGTCAACAATTCTTAATCGTAGGTCTTCTGAGAGCTCTTTTGTGCGAGGCATCATTCACATCAGGTAATGATTCTTGTAAAAAGCAAACCCAGAACTGGTGAGTGTTTTTTATAGGGCAGGGCAGCTGTAACCAACACCTCCAATCTCATCTCATTGATTGGACTCCAGTTGGCTGACACCTCACTCCAATTAGCTCTTGGAGAATGGAGATGTCATTAGTCTAAGGGTTTACATAATTTTTCCACCTGCACTGTGAATGTTTACATGGTGTGTTCAATAAAAACATGGTAACATTTAATTCTTTGTGTGTTATTAAGCAGACTGTGATTGTCTATTGTTGTGACTTAGATGAAGATCAGATTATATTTTATGACCTATTTGTGCAGAAATCCATATCATTCTAAAGGGTTCACATACTTTTTATTGAAACTGTATGTTCTAAAGCATTTTTTGGCTTGTATTAGTGGGAAAAAAATTCTTGTTAGCCGTTGTGTGGTGAAGTGAGAAAATTACAGCCCTTTTTGGCGTGTATTAGTGGCAAAAAATATATATTTTATTTGCCATTCAGCGGTGCAGTTATATGTTCTAAAGCCCTTTTTGACGGGTATTAGTGGCAAAAAATATATATTTGCCGTTCAGCGGTGCAGTTATATATTATAAAGCTTTTTGTGGCGTGGAAAAAAGCAAGGGCCTATTTGCCTTTCAACGGTGCAGTTATATGTTCTAAAACCTTCTTTGGCGTGTATTACACTGCGTGCAGAATTATTAGGCAAATGAGTATTTTGACCACATCATCCTCTTTATGCATGTTGTCTTACTCCAAGCTGTATAGGCTCGAAAGCCTACTACCAATTAAGCATATTAGGTGATGTGCATCTCTGTAATGAGAAGGGGTGTGGTCTAATGACATCAACACCCTATATTAGGTGTGCATAATTATTAGGCAACTTCCTTTCCTTTGGCAAAATGGGTCAAAAGAAGGACTTGACAGGCTCAGAAAAGTCAAAAATAGTGAGATATCTTGCAGAGGGATGCAGCACTCTTAAAATTGCAAAGCTTCTGAAGCGTGATCATCGAACAATCAAGCGTTTCATTCAAAATAGTCAACAGGGTCGCAAGAAGCGTGTGGAAAAACCAAGGTGCAAAATAACTGCCCATGAACTGAGAAAAGTCAAGCGTGCAGCTGCCAAGATGCCACTTGCCACCAGTTTGGCCATATTTCAGAGCTGCAACATCACTGGAGTGCCCAAAAGCACAAGGTGTGCAATACTCAGAGACATGGCCAAGGTAAGAAAGGCTGAAAGACGACCACCACTGAACAAGACACACAAGCTGAAACGTCAAGACTGGGCCAAGAAATATCTCAAGACTGATTTTTCTAAGGTTTTATGGACTGATGAAATGAGAGTGAGTCTTGATGGGCCAGATGGATGGGCCCGTGGCTGGATTGGTAAAGGGCAGAGAGCTCCAGTCCGACTCAGACGCCAGCAAGGTGGAGGTGGAGTACTGGTTTGGGCTGGTATCATCAAAGATGAGCTTGTGGGGCCTTTTCGGGTTGAGGATGGAGTCAAGCTCAACTTCCAGTCCTACTGCCAGTTTCTGGAAGACACCTTCTTCAAGCAGTGGTACAGGAAGAAGTCTGCATCCTTCAAGAAAAACATGATTTTCATGCAGGACAATGCTCCATCACACGCGTCCAAGTACTCCACAGCGTGGCTGGCAAGAAAGGGTATAAAAGAAGAAAATCTAATGACATGGCCTCCTTGTTCACCTGATCTGAACCCCATTGAGAACCTGTGGTCCATCATCAAATGTGAGATTTACAAGGAGGGAAAACAGTACACCTCTCTGAACAGTGTCTGGGAGGCTGTGGTTGCTGCTGCACGCAATGTTGATGGTGAACAGATCAAAACACTGACAGAATCCATGGATGGCAGGCTTTTGAGTGTCCTTGCAAAGAAAGGTGGCTATATTGGTCACTGATTTGTTTTTGTTTTGTTTTTGAATGTCAGAAATGTATATTTGTGAATGTTGAGATGTTATATTGGTTTCACTGGTAAAAATAAATAATTGAAATGGGTATATATTTGTTTTTTGTTAAGTTGCCTAATAATTATGCACAGTAATAGTCACCTGCACACACAGATATCCCCCTAAAATAGCTAAAACTAAAAACAAACTAAAAACTACTTCCAAAAATATTCAGCTTTGATATTAATGAGTTTTTTGGGTTCATTGAGAACATGGTTGTTGTTCAATAATAAAATTAATCCTCAAAAATACAACTTGCCTAATAATTCTGCACTCCCTGTAGTGTAAAAAAAGGGCTTATTAGCCGTTGTGTGGTGAAGTGAGAAAATTACAGACTTTTTTTGGGTGTTTTAATTTCCTTTTTATTTATTTATTTGATCTAACAGTGTGTCAGACAGAGAAGTGCCAGGTCCTGCACAGGGGAGTGGCAGAGGCCTAAATGTTTCTGGCGCAGGCACAGGTCACAGCAGACAGAGTAAGGGTGTGTGGCAGCAGGAGTCGCAGTGAGAGGCCTGAGCTCCCGGTGTCATCTAGCGGTCCAGCAACCCAGCAGTTCTTGAATGGTTGACTTGGTCATCCACTTCGTCCCATGTGACATGAGACACCCCCAGCCAAGAGTCGGTGGGTTCGTCACACACAACCCTTAGTTGGCATGGCCCGGGAGCAAGCCCTGTGCCCATACCTGTCCTCAACCTGCCTCTTTTTTTTCTGTTCCTTCAGCCAGAGAAGTATTATATGCTGTGGGCTCAGCTCCACTATACAACGAGGGCGACCTACTAGAGGACAGTCAGCAGCTACTGGCCAGCCAAGACGTGAAGGACACATCCGCTGCTTCCTCCGGTAGGCGGGCAAGTAGTAACGAGGAGAGTGGCGTGGGAGCTGGTGTTGCGAGCAGTCAGGGTCATGACCCATGGACTGTTGAGGAGGACATCAGTGATGTGCAGACAGTACTCAATGATGATGATGTAGCTAATCGCACTTGGGAGCCAGGTGAATTAGGGGCTTCATCATCATCGGGAGAAGAGGGTGGCAGCTTGCCCATGAGGCAGCAGCAGAGCCAGCAAGTCGGTAGCGTGGTCGGGAGGCAGCAGTGGAAGTTCGGGAGCAAAACATGCTCTGGGTAGACGACCCGCTTTGCAGGAGCCTACCTGCCCATAAAGTAGTGGTGCAGGGGTTCACGAAAGCAGCAGCAGTAGCAGTCAGTCAGTGCGGAGTGTTGGGAGTAAAATCACCTACTCAGCGGTGTGGCAGTTTTTTGTTAAGCCGCCGGAGGAGGTGAACATGGCCAATTGTAGAATCTGTGGGCAGAAGGTGAAGTGTGGCCAGGGTGCCAATGTTGGCACCACGGCCCTGCATCAACATATACAGCATCACCATAAAGTGGCCTGGGAGAACCATGGCTCCAATGTGGTGGTCCAGCCTGCCTCAGCAACTGCTGCCTGCTGCATCACCTAGTGGCACGCACCCGATTTCAGGCAGTCAAGGCTCCACCACCTCAGACGAAGGGAGCTTTCTGTCCTTCCCATCATCTGCTGGTCCTGATGCTCCTGCTCCTCCTCCTACTCCTTGTCAGTCATTCCGTCAGCAATCGATCACTGAAGCGATTGTCAAGAGACAAAAGTATGCGTGCACTCAGTCAACGGTGCAGAAGCTGAATGTGCTTCTGGACAAGTTTCTGGGGCTTCTTTCCCTCCCTTTCCAAGTGGTGGACTTTCAGAGAATTGATGGCTTGTGCCGAGCCGAGGTGGAGAGTCCCAAGCCATTATTTCTTTGGCAAAAAGGCAGTACCAGCCCTTCACACGTATGTAGAACAGAAGGTGGGCCAGTCCTTGAGCCTGTCGGTGTCTGACAAAGTGCACGGCAGTGCCAATGTGTGGAGCTGTAACTACGGTCAGGGACAATACATGTCCTTTACGGCCCACTGGGTGAATGTGGTTCCTGCACAGCCACACCAGCAACTTGGCCAGGTGATCCTGCGACAATGTTCGCCTCTGCCTCCTCATCCTCCACCATGTCCTCAGCCTCAACTGCAGGGACAATTCACAGTGCCCCTCCAGCATACCACATGTGCAGGGCATGGTGGTGTTATGCGGTTCTGCACCTGGTTTTCCTGGGCAAACGAAGTCACACAGTTGAGGAACTTCTCCGTGTCATTCATCAAGAAATCGAATCCTGGCTTTCTCTGCGACAACTCAAAATCAGAACCATGGTGACTGACAACGGGAAGAATATGGTATCATCGCTGCATCAAGGAGTGCTGATCCATGCACCTTGCATGGTACGTGTTCAATCTGGTTGTCAAGCGGTTCCTGAAGTCTTCCACCCATCTGCAAGACATCCTAAAAATGGCCAGGAAACTTTGCATGGAATTCATACACTCGTACACCACAAAGAACACCCTCCTTGAGCTTCAGCAGCACAACAGCACCCTCCATATGTTGGACCGACTATACGATAAATAACTTCTTGATGATCCAAGCGGACCGGAGTACTCCCCTGTGTAACCTCGATGTCAGCCAGTGGCAGCTCATGCATGACACCTGCCATTTGCTCAGGCCCTTTGAGGAGGCCACGTTATTTGTCAGTCACCAGGACTACAGTATTAGTGATGGACGAACATCGGCTGGGCCGGTTCGCGAACGTGATCACACGAACGCGATCAAATGTTCGCGAACCGCAAGTTCACGGCGGGCCCTATTCACTTTAATGGCAGGCGAACCTGAAAAACCTTCAGCTCATATTTTCAGCCACCAACTACTTAGTAGAAGTATACAAATAGTCCCACAACATGGACAGTGACATACTAGAGGGTGATCAATGACAAAAATTCCAACAAAAAATATGTATCTTAATCAGGGGACATTTTTATGCGTCTTAAAGGGAAATTCTCTGAAATGTGCCCTGTTGGAGCCTATAAAAATTTTATTTAAGGCCACAGGAGTACGGGCCTTAAAAATTAGGCATTAACCTGACATAAAATAAATTTTGATTATGTGGCTCATTATGCGGTCAATGGATAAAAATTTTACTGTAGACCACTGAGCTACAGGCCCCAAACATTAGGCATTCCCCAGACAGAAAAGAACAAGTAAGTATGTGGCTGGAGGTAGATTTCACGGTCATTAGATATCAATTTTACAGCAGCAAATCTGCAAACAAATTGTGCACTACCCAAATACAGTATATCACTCCAGTAGAAATTATTTGTTCCAATGTCGTTTGTCCCTATCTGTAGCTGAGGTAACGCAGCAAAACCGCAAACAATTGCTGCACTACCTAAATGCACTATATAGAAAGTATATTATTGGTATATAACACCACTGCTTCTATCAGTTTTTTTGGGGGGCACACCTATACCAGTCCTTAAAAGGACTTTTGTGGCCCTATAAGCTAGCATTTGGTGTCCCTAACAGTCCGTCCCTGCTCCACACAGCAACCTCTCCCTACACTGGCAAAAGACTGAATGTAAAATGGTGGACAGATCAGGTTTATTTATAAAGTAGGGGGTATGTCCATGTGCTGAAACTTCTCAATTGGCTGTCCTGTACCACCTGATGGATGTGTCATGGGTCTAAGTTCTTCACAATGTAAAAGAATATGGCGCCAGCGGACATCGCCATATATTCGCCCGTTAAGTGAATCGTGAATGAGCAAAGTTCGCCGCAAAACGACCGCCGGGCGAACCGCAAGGCCATCTCTATACAGGATGAACAACGTTGTTTCACTGCTTCATGTCCTGGAACAGATGCTGGTAAATCTGGCTTATCAGGGGACTGGAGACTTGGCGCCTAGATCTCACGGCCCATGAGCCCTGTGGGGGCTGAATTGGAGGAGGAGGAGAACATTGGAGCACAAGTAAGGTGTAGTGAAATGGGTGGTTTTTAAACACAGGTGACAGGAGAGGAGGAGCAGGAGCAGCCAGAGGAGCTACAGGGCGATGAGAAAGATGAGGCAGAGGACCCAGACACACCGTGGTAGTATGCAGTGGAGAGGAAGGCAGGGAGTCCCTCCGAGTGACTTGCAGAAATGGCCAGATGCATGCTCACTTGCTTGAGTAGTGACAGCCGAATTGTCACCATTCGGCAGAGGGATGACTTCTGGCTCTCCACCTTGCTGGACCCTCGCTACTGGTCCAAAATGGGGGACTTTTTTATACCCACTGAGAGGGAGGGCAAACTGAACTACTATAGAGACATCCTATGTAGTCAGTTGGCCGCTGCCTATCTGCGCCATCGTCCATCCTCTCGTAGGTCTGATCCAAATTGATGATCCGCTGGACTACTGGGCAGCAAAACTGCATTTGTGGCCACATCTGGCAAAGTTTGCCCTGGAAAAGCTGTCCTGCCCGGCCAGTTGTGTGTCATCAGAGCGGGTGTCTAGTGCGGCAAGGGCCATAGCTATCCAAAAAAGAACTCGCCTGTCCACCCAAAATGTGAAGAGACTGACCTTTGTCAAGATGAATCAGGCGTGGATCAGCCAGCATTTCCACCCACCAATGCCTGATGTATCAGACTAGATCATCCATGGTGTCATACCGACTTTTTGACAAAAGAGACCGGGTTTCTTTTGGCTACCTGCCTCAGCTACTATTCTTATGCTGCCGCCCGCCTGATGCCACACATCTGATGCCAAGTGCTCCTTCTTTCACCCACCATCTTTAGCTGGTTCTGGTATTGCCACCCCCCCCCCACTCTGTCAACGGTCACTCTGTGGTCTTCTGATACTGCTGCCACCTCACCACTCAGGTCTCCTGATGCTGCTGCTGCCACCTCCACACTGTCATTGTGCCACCCTGTGTCCTCCTCCTGATGCTTCTGCTGCCGCCACCTCTATACTCTGTCATTGTGCCTCTCTGTGGCCTCCTGATGCTGCTGCTTCCACCTCCACATTGTCATTGTGCCACCCTGTGTCCTTCTCCTGATGCTGATGCTGCCACCACCTCCACACTATGTCATTGTGCCACTTCGTGGCCTCCTGATGCTGCTGCCACCTCCACACTGTCATTGTGCCACCCTGTAGCCTCCTCCTGATGCCGCTGCTGCCACCTCCACACTGTCATTGTGCCACTCTGTGGTCTCCTCATGCTGCTTCCACCTCACCACTATGTCATAGGGCCACTTTGTTGCCTTCTCATGCTATTCCCACCCTCCCCACTTCATGACTGAGCCACTATTTTGCCTTTCAGCCTGGCTGACATCATTATTTATTTGACCTTTCTTGTGATCTGTCAGAAGGAATTAAAAATGAGACGCACAACGGATCCAGTATATGTAACAGCAGTAAGGCTTGCATGACATGGTCCCTATTTTGCATCAGAATTGGCTTATGATTTGGTAGCCAAAAGCAGGAGTGGGTAGAAAACACAGAAGACATACAAATATTCCATTCACGTGTCATCTCTGTTTTGGATCCACTTCTGTTTTTTTTTGGCTTCAGCAATACTGTTGGATTACTGACCAAATGTTGATCGAGTGAAGGCGGATGCTCCACAGACAGGATGGTGTTTTGGGGGTTATTGTTCTGATGGATCAGAGGAAGGGCAAAATAATCAGTGACGTCAACACAAACTTACTGCTGACACACACTCCACTCTTTCGGGGGACTCTACTTGTATAAGAGTTTAATAGGACAGGCTCTGTAAAAATCTGGAATCAGTGAATTGGTGTAAAAGGAGTTTGCTCTTTCACGCTATAGTAGGATCTTGGGCCTCTGCACTGTTCTTTATACCTGGCACTAACATTGACCTGTAAGGCTGAGTTCACAGTTGAGTTATTTGGTCATTTTTGGCCCCATAACTACCCAAATAAGTGAAGTGTGCAGTGATTCTAAGAGCGACGCCTGTCATCTACATGTCATACTGACTCACAGTATTGTTTCACTACCACAGCAGACTCCATATGCGTGTTACTGCAAGGCACAGTGTTCTACACCACTATAAAGGCTTTCTGCAGCCAGGAAATAGCTGTTTTTTAACGCGATTCACCACAAATAAATTTGGACCAAACCAAATTTTAAAAAAAATTGGCGAACCGTCCGAATTGAATTTTTGAGAAATTCGCTAATCTCTAGTAATAATTAACAATTTAATGATGAGCATACATAATTCTATATGTAAATACTGCACTGGCCCTAGGGAGCAACAGTCTGAGGGAAACCACTTTGACACATTCTATAGTCAGAGCTCTACCACTCCCATCCTTCTCTTAGACTCTTCAAGGGCTTCAGTAGCAGCTGACCTAAAGGATTCCATGCTCTAAGTGTGCTCACAATGTTGAATAGAAGACTTAAATAAGCAATTATATTTTATGAGAAGGATGACCAAAGTATTAAGAGTCGATTGCTGTACCAGTAGATGATTATCAAACTGGGGGTTCTTTTATACAGAATAAGCTACTTTCACACTAGCGTTTGGGTGTCCGCTCGTGCTCTCCGTTTGAAGGGGCTCACGAGCGGCCCCGAACGCATCCGTCTGGCCCCAATGCATTCTCAGTGGAGGCGGATCCACTGAGAATGCATCAGTCTGCCAGCGTTCAGCCTCCGCTCCGCTCAGTGAGCAGACACCTGAACGCTGCTTGCAGCGTTCGGGTGTCCGCCTGGCCGTGCAGAGGCGAGCGGATCCGTCCAGACTTACAATGTAAGTCAATGGGGACGGATCCGCTTGAAGATGACACTATATGGCTCAATCTTCAAGCGGATCCGTTCCCCATTGACTTACAATGTAAAGTCTGAACGGATCCGCTCAGGCTACTTTCATACTTAGAAAATTTTCTAAGTTTTAATGCAGACGCATCTGTTCTGAACGGATGCGAACGTCTGCATTATCGGAGCGGATCCGTCTGATGAAACATCAGACGGATCCGCTCCGAACGCTAGTGTGAAAGTAGCCTAACACACACTCTACCTATCACAGAGTATACTAAAAATATTTTTGAAGAATGAACAAATATATATCGAAGCAGGACTTTCATCATATGCTGACCTAAACTGTTATACTGATTAGCAATACTTATACTAAAAACATGCTAGGCTGACAAATTACGGCATTATTTTTTTAATTCTTTGTGGTGACAGTTCTGGTTTAAAATAAATTCTAGTTAGTACTGAACAACCAAAAATATATATATGCCTATATATGCCTATTCATCAAAACAAAATATTACTTTTATTGCCACAAAGTAATGATGCCAGATTAAATTACCCAATTTAACCACCTCAGCCCCCAGTGCTTAAACACCCTGAAAGACCAGGCCACTTTTTACACTTCTGACCTACACTACTTTCACCATTTATTGCTCGGTCATGCAACTTACCACCCAAATGAATTTTACCTCCTTTTCTTCTCACTAATAGAGCTTTCATTTGGTGGTATTTCATTGCTGCTGACATTTTTACTTTTTTTGTTATTAATCGAAATTTAACGATTTTTTTGCAAAAAAATGACATTTTTCACTTTCAGTTGTAAAATTTTGCAAAAAAAATGACATCCATATATAAATTTTGCTCTAAATTTATTGTTCTACATGTCTTTGATAAAAAAAAAATGTTTGGGTAAAAAAAAAAATGGTTTGGGTAAAAGTTATAGCGTTTACAAACTATGGTACAAAAATGTGAATTTCCGCTTTTTGAAGCAGCTCTGACTTTCTGAGCACCTGTCATGTTTCCTGAGGTTCTACAATGGCCAGACAGTACAAACACCCCACAAATGACCCCATTTCGGAAAGTACACACCCTAAGGTATTCGCTGATGGGCATAGTGAGTTCATAGAACTTTTTATTTTTTGTCACAAGTTAGCGGAAAATGATGATTTTTTTTATTTATTTTTTTTTCTTACAAAGTCTCATATTCCACTAACTTGTGACAAAAAATAAAAACTTCCATGAACTCACTATGCCCATCACGAAATACCTTGGGGTCTCTTCTTTCCAAAATGGGGTCACTTGTGGGGTAGTTATACTGCCCTGGCATTCTAGGGGCCCAAATGTGTGGTAAGGAGTTTGAAATCAAATTCTGTAAAAACTGACCAGTGAAATCCGAAAGGTGCTCTTTGGAATGTGGGCCCCTTTGCCCACCTAGGCTGCAAAAAAGTGTCACACATCTGGTATCTCCGTATTCAGTAGAAGTTGGGGAATGTGTTTTGGGGTGTCATTTTACATATACCCATGCTGGGTGAGATAAATATCTTGGTCAAATGCCAACTTTGTATAAAAAAATGGGAAAAGTTGTCTTTTGCCAAGATATTTCTCTCACCCAGCATGGGTATATGTAAAAAGACACTCGTCATTTTTTACAGAATTTGATTTCAAACTCCTTACCACACATTTGGGCCCCTAGAATGCCAGGGCAGTATAACTACCCCACAAGTGACCCCATTTTGGAAAGAAGAGACCCCAAGGTATTCGCTGATGGGCATAGTGAGTTCATGGAAGTTTTTATTTTTTGTCACAAGTTAGTGGAATATGAGACTTTGTATGAAAAAAAAAAAATATAAAAAAAATCATCATTTTCCACTAACTTGTGACAAAAAATAAAAAATTCTAGGAACTCGCCATGCCCCTCACGGAATACCTTGGGGTGTCTTCTTTCCAAAATGGGGTCACTTGTGGGGTAGTTATACTGCCCTGGCATTTTCCAGGGGCCCTAATGTGTGGTAAGTAGGTAAATGACCAGTGAAATCCAAAAGGTGCTCTTTGGAATATGGGCCCCTTTGCCCACCTAGGCTGCAAAAAAGTGCCACACATGTGGTATCTCCGTACTCAGGAGAAGTTGGGGAATGTGTTTTGGGGTGTCTTTTTACATATACCCATGCTGGGTGAGAGAAATATCTTGGCAAAAGACAACTTTTCCCATTTTTTTATACAAAGTTGGCATTTGACCAAGATATTTATCTCACCCAGCATGGGTATATGTAAAATGACACCCCAAAACACATTCCCCACCTTCTCCTGAGTACGGAGATACCAGATGTGTGACACTTTTTTGCAGCCTAGGTGGGCAAAGGGGCCCATATTCCAAAGAGCACCTTTCGGATTTCACTCGTCATTTTTTACAGAATTTGATTTCAAACTCCTTACCACACATTTGGGCCCCTAAAATACCAGGGCATTATACCTACCCCACAAGTGACCCCATTTTGGAAAGAATAGACCCCAAGGTATTCGCTGATGGGCATAGTGAGTTCATGGAAGTTTTTATTTTTTGTCACAAGTTAGTGGAATATGAGACTTTGTATGAAAAAAAAAAAAAAAAAATCATCATTTTCCACTAACTTGTGACAAAAAATAAAAAATTCTAGGAACTCGCCATGCCCCTCACGGAATACCTTGGGGTGTCTTCTTTCCAAAATGGGGTCACTTGTGGGGTAGTTATACTGCCCTGGCATTTTCCAGGGGCCCTAATGTGTGGTAAGTAGGTAAATGACCAGTGAAATCCGAAAGGTGCTCTTTGGAATATGGGCCCCTTTGCCCACCTAGGCTGCAAAAAAGTGTCACACATCTGGTATCTCCGTACTCGGGAGAAGTTGGGGAATGTGTTTTGGGGTGTCTTTTTACATATACCCATGCTGGGTGAGAGAAATATCTTGGCAAAAGACAACTTTTCCCATTTTTTTATACAAAGTTGGCATTTGACCAAGATATTTATCTCACCCAGCATGGGTATATGTAAAATGACACCCCAAAACACATTCCCCAACTTCTCCTGAGTACGGCGATACCAGATGTGTGACACTTTTTTGCAGCCTAGATGCGCAAAGGGGCCCAAATTCCTTTTAGGAGGGCATTTTTAGACATTTGGATACCAGACTTCTTCTCACGCTTTGGGGCCCCTAGAATGCCAGGGCAGTATAAATACCCCACATGTGACCCCATTTTGGAAAGAAGACACCCCAAGGTATTCAATGAGGGGCATGGCGAGTTCATAGAAATTATTTTTTTTTGGCACAAGTTAGCGGAAATTGATATTTTTTATTTTTTTCTCACAGTCTCCCGTTCCGCTAACTTGGGACAAAAATTTCAATCTTTCATGGACTCAATATGCCCCTCACGGAATACCTGGGGGTGTCTTCTTTCCGAAATGGGGTCACATGTGGGGTATTTATACTGCCCTGGCATTCTAGGGGCCCTAAAGCGTGAGAAGAAGTCTGGAATATAAATGTCTAAAAAATTTTACGCATTTGGATTCCGTGAGGGGTATGGTGAGTTCATGTGAGATTTAATTTTTTGTCACAAGTTAGTGGAATATGAGACTTTGTAAGAAAAAAAAATAATAATTCCGCTAACTTGGGCCAAAAAAATGTCTGAATGGAGCCTTACAGGGGGGTGATCAATGACAGGGGGGTGATCAATGACAGGGGGGTTGATCAATGACAGGGGGTTGATCAATGACAGGGGGGTGATCAATGACAGGGGGGTGATCAATGACAGGGGGGTGATCAATGACAGGGGGGGTGATCAATGACAGGGGGGGTGATCAATGACAGGGGTGGTGATCAATGACAGGGGGGTGATCAGGGAGTCTATATGGGGTGATAACCACAGTCATTGATCACGCCCGTGTAAGGCTTCATTCATACGTCCGGATGCGTTTTGCGGATCCGATCCATCTATCAGTGGATCCCTGTAAAAATCATGCGGACGTCTGAATGGAGCTTTACAGGGGGGTGATCAATGACAGGGGGTAATCAATGACAGGGGGGTGATCAGGGAGTCTATATGGGGTGATCACCACAGTCATTGATCATGCCCCTGTAAGGCTTCATTCAGACGTCCGGATGCGTTTTGCGGATCCGATCCATCTATCAGTGGATCCGTAAAAATCATGCGGACGTCTGAATGGAGCTTTACAGGGGGGTAATCAATGACAGGGGGGTGATCAGGGAGTCTATATGGGGTGATAACCACAGTCATTGATCATGCCCCTGTAAGGCTTCATTCAGACGTCCGGATGCGTTTTGCGGATCCGATCCATCTATCAGTGGATCCGTAAAAATCATGCGGACGTCTGAATGGAGCTTTACAGGGGGGTGATCAATGACAGGGGGGTAATCAATGACAGGGGGGTGATCACGGAGTCTATATGGGGTGATCACCACAGTCATTGATCATGCCCCTGTAAGGCTTCATTCAGACGTCCGGATGCGTTTTGCGGATCCGATCCATCTATCAGTGGATCCGTAAAAATCATGCGGACGTCTGAATGGAGCTTTACAGGGGGGTGATCAATGACAGGGGGGTAATCAATGACAGGGGGGTGATCAGGGAGTCTATATGGGGTGATCACCACAGTCATTGATCATGCCCCTGTAAGGCTTCATTCAGACGTCCGGATGCGTTTTGCGGATCCGATCCATCTATCAGTGGATCCGTAAAAATCATGCGGACGTCTGAATGGAGCTTTACAGGGGGGTAATCAATGACAGGGGGGTGATCAGGGAGTCTATATGGGGTGATAACCACAGTCATTGATCATGCCCCTGTAAGGCTTCATTCAGACGTCCGGATGCGTTTTGCGGATCCGATCCATCTATCAGTGGATCCGTAAAAATCATGCGGACGTCTGAATGGAGCTTTACAGGGGGGTAATCAATGACAGGGGGGTGATCAATGACAGGGGGGGGATCAGGGAGTCTATATGGGGTGATAACCACAGTCATTGATCATGCCCCTGTAAGGCTTCATTCAGACGTCCGGATGCGTTTTGCGGATCCGATCCATCTATCAGTGGATCCGTAAAAATTATGCGGACATCTGAATGGAGCTTTACAGGGGGGTGATCAGGGAGTCTATATGGGGTGATCACCACAGTCATTGATCATGCCCCTGTAAGGCTTCATTCAGACGTCCGGATGCGTTTTGCGGATCCGATCCATCTATCAGTGGATCCGTAAAAATCATGCGGACGTCTGAATGGAGCTTTACAGGGGGGTAATCAATGACAGGGGGGTGATCAATGACAGGGGGGTGATCAGGGAGTCTATATGGGGTGATAACCACAGTCATTGATCATGCCCCTGTAAGGCTTCATTCAGACGTCCGGATGCGTTTTGCGGATCCGATCCATCTATCAGTGGATCCGTAAAAATCATGCGGACATCTGAATGGAGCTTTACAGGGGGTTGATCAATGACAGGGGGGTAATCAATGACAGGGGGGTGATCAGGGAGTCTATATGGGGTGATCAGGGGTGATCAGGGGCTAATAAGGGGTTAATAAGTGACGGGGGGGGGGGGGGGTGTAGTGTAGTGTAGTGGTGCTTGGTGGGACTTTACTGAGCTACCTGTGTCCTCTGGTGGTCGATCCAAACAAATGGGACCACCAGAGGACCAGGTAGCAGGTATATTAGACGCTGTTATCAAAACAGCGTCTAATATACCTGTTAGGGGTTAAAAAAAACACATCTCCAGCCTGCCAGCGAACGATCGCCGCTGGCAGGCTGGAGATCAACTCTCTTAGCTTCCGTTCCTGTGAGCGCGCGCGCCTGTGTGCGCGCGTTCACAGGAAATCTCGCGTCTCGCGAGATGACGCGTATATGCGTCCACTCGGAATGAATCAACCACCTCCAGGACGCGTCTGTGCGTACAGCGGTCCGGAGGTGGTTAAAGGGTTTTTTCGAGTGTTTTATACTGATGACCAATCCTCATAATAGGCATTCAATACCTAGTGGGGGTCAGACTCTTGCTCCCCTTCCAATAGTGAAGAGACTGTGGTACTCCAGTGAGCTCCATGGTCTCTTCCTAGTCCAGTGATATCACATTCATTGGTCACAAGGTCTAGGCACAGATCACTCACATTCAAGTGGATAGGTCATTGTGATTAAACATCAGCCATAGCACTATATCTGGCCATTACTAGTTCTGCAGGTCCTTATCTAAATGTCAGTTTTCCCTGGAAACAGCTGCTCTAATGTCTCCCATATGTGGTACCCATAGAAGAGTGAAGATATTGCTCCCTTATCACTCTTATATACAGAAAGCATGGAAGACACTATATGGCAGTACTCTGCAGTGTAGCTATGAATCCAATAGCCGTGAGACAGCACCATCTGCAAAGTAAATTTTTTCAACCCTGTTTATAATTCAGAATGTAATCTAATCCTTCAGTGAGCTAATAGTTCATCTTGTCTTCTAGGATGGTTTTAGCAGGGAATACAGAGTGAGAAAACAATTTAAGAGGGGTGGAAAGAGAGGAGCCTGATAAGTTGAGAAAGATTCATGTTTTCCTGATAAGTTATATTAAATGGTTATTTTTAGAGTTGAGCGAACCCGAACTGTAAAGTTCGGGTTCGTACCGAACGTTAGGATTTTTGGACCCCGGACCCGAACATTTCAGTAAAAGTTCGGGTTCGGGTTCGCTGTTCGGCGATTTCTTGGGGCTTTTTGAAAGGCTGCAGAGCAGCCAATCAACAAGCCTTTAACTGTGTGACCTTAAAAGCCATCATAGCCATGCCTACTAATGGCATGGCTGTGATTGGCCAGTGCAGCATGTGACCCAGCCTCTATATAAGTCAGGTAGCGCTGCACGTCACTCTGCTGTGCTTATTGTAGGGAGAGGATGCTGCTGCTGCTGCTGCTTTGAGGGAGAGAATAGGACAGAATCTCTTATCAGAACTCCAAATAAACTCAGCGATCTACATAGATTTAGTTGTGTGGGTGCAGTGCACAATCTTTTTACCCTGCCCTGAGCCCAGTGACAGAAAAAAATTACTTTTATCAGTCTGTTAGTTAGGTGGGCGGCGGCAGCCATTTTATGCAAGCTCAGTGCACCTGCACTGCATCTGAGCATTTGTGACATTCAAATCCAAGCTTGAAATACTGCACTAATAATCTGGTTTTTAAAAAACACACTTTTTTGGCAATATACAACATTTGGTGCCTTTGCAGGATTAGTGCAATTTAAGCTAGAAATACAGCCATAATTTTCTGTGTTTTTAAAAACACCCTTTTTGTGCAAAATACACTATTTTACAGCCCTTGCTGCATCTGCACGTGTGAAATTCAATCGTTATATACAGCTTTCATATTCTGTTAGTAAAAAAAACACCCTTTTTTGCAAAATACTTAATATTGCAGCTTTTCCTGCATATGTCATTGTGAGATACACACTTTAGATACTGTGGTTCTATTCAGTTATTTGAAAAACAACCATTTTAAGCAAAAAACTTTAATTGTGGCCTAGTCTGGATCTGTACGTGTGAGATACACACTTTAGATACTGTGGTTCTATTCAGTTATTTGAAAAGCAACCATTTTGGGCAAAAAACTTTAATTGCGGCCTAGTCTGGATCAGTACGTGTGAGATACACACTTTAGATACTGTGGTTATATTCTTCTATTAATAAAACACAGTTTTTGGGCAAAATACACAATTTTACAGCCCTTGCTGCATCAGCACGTGTGAAATTCAAGGTTTATATACTGCTGTCATATTCAGTTATTAAACAAACACCCATTTTGGGCAAAAAACTTAATTTTGCAGCCTTTATGCATATGTCATTGTTAGATACACACTTCAGATACTGTGGATTTATTCAGTTATTTGAAAAACAAATATTTTGGGCAAAAAACTTCAATTGCGGCCTAGTCTGGATCAGTACGTGTGAGATACACACTTTAGATACTGCAGTTCTATTCAGTTATTTGAAAAACAGCCATTTTAGGCAAAAAACTTAAATTGCGGCCTAGTCTGGATCAGTACGTGTGAGATACACACTTTAGATATTGTGGTTCTATTCAGTTATTTGAAAAACAAACATTTTGGACAAAAACTTAAATTGCGGCCTAGTCTGTATCTGTACTTGTGAGATACACACTTTAGATACTGTGGTTATATTCTTCTATTAATAAAACACCCTTTTAGGGCGAAAAACTTTAATTGCGGCCTAGTCTGCATCTGTACGTGTGAGATACAACCTTTACATACTGTCGTTCTCTTCTGCTATTAATTAAACACCCATTTAGGGCAAGATCCTAAATTTGAGAAATATGAGGAAAGCGTCAAATAAGGGACGTGGCCCAGGTCAAGGTGCTGCTGGTGGAGCTCCTGTTGCAGGGAGAGGACGTGATCGATCTGTGCCAGCTACACGCACAAGTGAAACCCCTTCCTCAGAAGCGAGTAGGTGACAGAACCTGCAGCGGTATTTGGTCAGGCCTAATGCGGCTCTACGAATGGTGACGCCAAAACAAGTACAGGCAATAGTAGATTGGGTTGCTGACAGTGCCTCCAGTTCCTTCACATTGTCTCCCACCCAGTCTCCTGCTGAAAGATCAGAGTTGGTACCTGCAGCCAATGTCCATCAGTCTTTCACCTCACCCCCTTGCAAATCAGGCAAGCAGTCTGAGCCCCAAGTCATGCATCAGTCTCTTCTGCTTTTTGATGACTCTGTTAGCAGGGTTTCCCTGGGCCATCCACCTATCCCTGCCCCAGAAGTGGAAGAGATTGAGTACACCGATGCCCAACCACCTATGTTTCAAAATGAGTACATAGGAGGACCATCGCAGCACGTCTCGGATGATGACAAAACACAGATGCCAACTGCTGGGGCTTTCGAAAGTGTGCAGACTGACAAGGAGGTCAGGGGTGAAGACTGGGTGGAAGATGATGTGGAGGACGATGAGGTCCTCGACCCCACATGGAATCAAGGTCATGCGAATGACCTATGTAGTTTGGAAGAAGAGGTCGCACTGAGCCACCAGCACAGCAAAAGAGGGAGCAGGGTGCAAAAGCCGAGCGGCCGTCCTCTAGACAGTACGCCTGCTACTGCCCACCGCAGCAAGGGACCAAGCACACCAAAGCCAGCTCCAAGGAGTTCCCTGGCGTGGCAGTTCTTCAGACAATGTGCTGAAGACAAGACACGAGTGGTTTGCACGCTATGCAATCAGAGCCTGAAGCGAGGCATAAACGCTCTCAATCTGAGCACAACCTGCATGACCAGGCATTTGGGTGCAAAGCACGAGCTGCAGTGGAGTAGACACCTTAAAATAAAAACCAAGAAAGGTCTCTGGTTCCTCCTGCTTCCTCTTCTGCTGCAGTCTCGGCCTCTTCAGTCACCTCTGGAGTGACAGTGCCACCTGCCACCCCGCAAACAGAGGATCTGCCAGCAACACCACCACCTGGGACACCAAGCATCCCCACAATGTCCCACGGAAGCGTTCAGCTCTCCATCTCCCAAACACTAGAGAGGAAGAGGAAGTACCCCCCTACACAACCGCGATCCCTAGCCCTGAATGCCAGCATTTCTAAATTACTGGCCTATGAAATGCTGTCATTCAGTCTGGTTTAGACGGAGAGTTCTAAAGGCCTTTAGGGCGGTGGCTGTCCCACAGTACGTCGTGCCCAGCCACCACTACTTTTCCAGGTGAGCCATCACTTCCCTGCACAACCAAATGGGGGACAAATTCAGGTGTGCACTGCGCTACGCCATCTGTGGCAAGATGCACCTCACTTCGGATACGTGAACCAGTAAGCATGGTCAGGGACGTTATATATCCATAACAGCAAACTGGGTAAATGCAGTGGCGGCTGGGCCTGAGGCGGATAGCAGTTTGGTGCTTGTCCTTCCACCACCTGGGATTGCAGGGAGCTTCAGTTTGCCTCCTGTTGCTTCCTCCTTCTAGTCCACTTCCTCATCCTCTACCGGCTCATCATCTGGTCAGCGTAACACCTTCACAACCAACTTCAGCACAGCCAGGGGTAAACGACAGCAGGCAGTTTTAAAACTTATCTGTTTGGGGGACAAACCCCACAATGCGCATGAGCTGTGGACGGGCATTGAACAACAGACCGATGAGTGGTTGGTGCCAGTGAGCCTCAAGCTCGGCCTGGTAGTGTGCGATAATGGGTGAAATCTCGTAGTAGCTCTGGGACTAGCCGGTTTGATGCACATCACTTGCCTGGCGCATGTGCTGAATTTGGTGGTGCAGAGATTCCTTAAAATTACCCCGATATGTCAGAGCTGCTGCATAAAGTGCTGGCCGTCTGTGCGCGCTTTCGGCATTCTCACCCTGCTGCTGCTCGCCTGTCAGCGCTGCAGCGTAACTTCGGCCTTCCCGCTCACCGCCTCATATGCGACGTGCCCACAAGGTGGAACTCCACCTTGCACATGCTGGCCAGACTGTGCGAGCAGCAGCAGGCAATAGTGGAGTTTCAGCTGCAGCACGCATGGGTGAGTCGCTCTGCTGAACAGCATTATTTCACCACCAATGACTGGGCCTCCATGCGAGACCTGTGTTCCTTGTTGCGCTGTTTCGAGTACTCCACCAACATGGCCAGTGCCGATAACGCATTTTTAGCGTTACTATCCCACTTCTATTCCTCCTTTAAAAAACGCTGCTGGCGATGATGTAAGGGGATGTGGCACAGGAGGAGGAGGAGGAAGAGGGATCATTTCGTAGGGTTTCTGGCCAGTCATTCACAAGCGTCTCCGAGGGTGGGTTCCTGCACCCACAAATGCCAGGTATACAATTGTCCAGCCAGGGCACAGTTCTGTCACTGGTGCGTGGCTGGGGGGATACAGAGGACACAGACGATACACCTCCCACAAAGGAGAGCTTTTCGTTGCCTCTGGGCAGCCTGGCACACATGAGCAATTACTTGCTGCAGTGTCTCCACAATGACCACCGAGTTTCTCACATTCTAACTTGTGTTGATTACTGGGTGGCCACGTTGCTGTATCCCCGTTACAAGGAAAACGTATCGTCCTTAATTCATCGCAAGATGCGCGAGTACAAGCGCAAGCTGGTAGACGCGCTGATGGTGGAATTCCCACCTGACAGCGGGGGCACAGTGGAAGCACAAGGTGAAGGCAGAGGAAGAGGTCGCCAACACAGCTGGGGCACCGCCAGCACCTCAGAAGGCAGGGTTAGCATGGCCAAAATGTGGAAAAGCTTTGTCAGCACTCCACAACAACCAGCACCACCAGCTGATATGGAACGTCTTAGCAGGAGGCAGCATTTCACCAACATGGTGGAGCAGTATGTGTTCACACGCCTACACGTACTGAATGACGGGTCTTCCCCCTTCAACTTCCGGGTCTCCAAATTGGGCACATGGCCTGAGCTTGCCCTTTACGCTTTGAAGGTGCTGGCCTGCCCTGCAGCCAGTGTATTATCTGAACGTGTGTTTAGCACGGCAGGGGGCGTTATCTCAGACAAGCGCAGCCACCTGTGTATAGCCAATTTGGACAAGCTCACGTTCATTAAAATGAACCAGGCATGGATCCCACAGAACTTGTCCGTACCTTGTGCAGAATAGACATGTACAGTCGTGGCCAAAAGTTTTGAGAATTACATAAATATTGGAAATCGGAAAAGTTGCTGCTTAAGTTTTTATAATAGCAATTTGCATATACGCCAGAATGTTATGAAGAGTGATCAGAAGAATTGCATAGTCCTTCTTTGCCATGAAAATTAACTTAATCCCAAAAAAAACCTTTCCACTGCATTTCATTGCTGTCATTAAAGGACCTGCTGAGATCATTTCAGTAATCGTCTTGTTAACTCAGGTGAGAATGTTGACGAGCACAAGGCTGGAGATCATTATGTCAGACTGATTGGGTAAAAATGGCAGACTTGACATGTTAAAAGCGGGTGATGCTTGAAATCATTGTTCTTCCATTGTTAACCATGGTGACCTGCAAAGAAACGCGTGCAGCCATCATTGCGTTGCATAAAAATGGCTTCACAGGCAAGGATATTGTGGCTATTAAGATTGCACCTCAATCAACAATTTATAGGATCATCAAGAACTTCAAGGAAAGAGGTTCAATTCTTGTTAAGAAGGCTTAAGGGCGTCTAAGAAAGTCCAGCAAGCGCCAGGATCGTCTCCTAAAGAGGATTCAGCTGCGGGATCGGAGTGCCACCAGTGCAGAGCTTGCTCAGCAATGGCAGCAGGCAGGTGTGAGCGCATCTGCACGCACAGTGAGGCGAAGACTTTTGGAAGATGGCCTGGTGTCAAGAAGGGCAGCAAAGAAGCCACTTCTCTCCAAAAAAAACATCAGGGACAGATTGATCTTCTGCAGAAAGTTTGGTGAATGGACTGCTGAGGACTGGGGCAAAGTCGTATTCTCCGATGAAGCCTCTTTCCGATTGTTTGGGGCATCTGGAAAAAGGCTTGTCCGGAGAATAAAAGGTGAGAGCTACCATCAGTCCTGTGTCATGCCAACAGTAAAGAATCCTGAGACCATTCATGTGTGGGGTTGCTTCTCATCCAAGGGAGTGGGCTCACTCACAATTTTGCCCAAAAACACAGCTATAAATAAAGAATGGTACCAAAACACCCTCCAACAGCAACTTCTTCCAACAATCCAACAACAGTTTGGTGAAGAACAATGCATTTTCCAGCACGATGGAGCACCGTGCCATAAGGCAAAAGTGATAACTAAGTGGCTCGGGGACCAAAACGTTGACATTTTGGGTCCATGGCCTGGAAACTCCCCAGATCTTAATCCCATTGAGAACTTGTGGTCAATCCTCAAGAGGCGAGTGGACAAACAAAAACCCACTAATTCTGACAAACTCCAAGAAGTGATTATGAAAGAATGGGTTGCTATCAGTCAGGAATTGGCCCAGAAGTTGATTGAGAGCATGCCCAGTCGAATTGCAGAGGTCCTGAAAAAGAAGGGCCAACACTGCAAATACTGACTCTTTGCATAAATGTCATGTAATTGTCGATAAAAGCCTTTGAAACGTATGAAGTGCGTGTAATTATATTTCACTACATCACAGAAACAACTGAAACAAAGATCTAAAAGCAGTTTAGCAGCAAACGTTGTGAAAACTAATATTTGTGTCATTCTCAAAACTTTTGGCCACGACTGTATACCGGCCTTAACCAGCCATTGTTATACTACAGCGCAATTGCTCATTCTTGTATTTTGAATATTTCACACTCTTTTACAGTGTACCCTAATTTAACAAAACTTATTTTATTTTATGTCATTTCACTACTTTGTCTGTTACATTCTCAGGTGAGATTCACGAATTTGTGGGTGTGATATACCACTGTTATTCCTAGTAGACAGGTTAAAAAAATTCACTAATTTGTCTGTTAAATTTTCGGGTTAAATTCACCAATTTTTGGGTGTGATGTACCACTGCTATACCTAGTAGACAGGTTAAAAAAATTCACTAATTTGTCTGTTACATTTTAGGGTGAGATTCACCAATTTTTGGATGTGATATACCACTGCTATACCTAGTAGACAGGTTAAAATAAATCACAAATTTGTCTGTTACATTCGCGGGTGACATTCACCAATTTTTGGGTGTGATGTACCACTGCTATACCTAGTAGACAGTTTAAAAAAATGCACTAATTTGTCTGTTACATTTTAGGTTGAAATTCACCAATTTCTGGGTGTGATGTGCCACTACTATTCCTAGTAGACAGGTTAAAAAAAATTCCCAAATTTGTCTGTTACAATATTGGGTGAAATTCACCAATTTTTGGGTGTGATGTACCACTGCTATACCTAGTAGACAGGTAAAAAAAAAAATCACAAATTTTTCTGTTACATTTTCAGGTGAAATTCACCAATATTTGGTTGTAATATACCCCTCATTTACCTAGTTGACAGCTTAATAAATTTTTCTGTTACATTCTTGGGTTGACATTTTACAATTTTGGACGTGAATAAACCCCTGCTCTGCATAGGTGACAGGGAATACAATTTCAGAAATTCTTCTTTAACCACCTCAGCCCCCAGTGCTTAAACACCCTGAAAGACCAGGCCACTTTTTACACTTCTGACCTACACTACTTTCACCGTTTATTGCTCGGTCATGCAACTTACCACCCAAATGAATTTTACCTCCTTTTCTTCTCACTAATAGAGCTTTCATTTGGTGGTATTTCTTTGCTGCTGACATTTTTACTTTTTTTGTTATTAATCGAAATTTAACGATTTTTTTGCAAAAAAATGACATTTTTCACTTTCAGTTGTCAAATTTTGCAAAAAAAACGACATCCATATATAAATGTTGCTCTAAATTTATTGTTCTACATGTCTTTGATAAAAAAAAAATGTTTGGGTAAAAAAAAAATGGTTGGGGTAAAAGTTATAGCGTTTACAAACTATGGTACAAAAATGTGAATTTCCGCTTTTTGAAGCACCTCTGACTTTCTGAGCACCTGTCATGTTTCCTGAGGTTCTACAATGCCCAGACAGTACAAACACCCCACAAATGACCCCATTTCGGAAAGTAGACACCCTAAGGTATTCGCTGATGGGCATAGTGAGTTCATAGAACTTTTTATTTTTTGTCACAAGTTAGCGGAAAATGATGATTTATTATTTTTTTTTTTTCTTACAAAGTCTCATATTCCACTAACTTGTGACAAAAAATAAAAAGTTCTATGAACTCACTATGCCCATCAGCGAATACCTTGGGGTCTCTTCTTTCCAAAATGGGGTCACTTGTGGGGTAGTTATACTGCCCTGGCATTCTAGGGGCCCAAATGTGTGGTAAGGAGTTTGAAATCAAATTCTGTAAAAAATGACCTGTGAAATCCGAAAGGTGCCCTTTGGAATATGGGCCCCTTTGCCCACCTAGGCTGCAAAAAAGTGTCACACATCTGGTATCTCCGTACTCAGGAGAAGGTGGGGAATGTGTTTTGGGGTGTCATTTTATATATACCCATGCTGGGTGAGAGAAATATCTTGGCAAAAGACAACTTTTCCCATTTTTTTATACAAAGTTGGCATTTGACCAAGATATTTATCTCACCCAGCATGGGTATATGTAAAAAGACACCCTAAAACACATTCCTCAACTTCTCCTGAGTACGGAGATACCAGATGTGTGACACTTTTTTGCAGCCTAGGTGGGCAAAGGGGCCCACATTCCAAAGAGCACCTTTCGGATTTCACAGGTCATTTTTTACAGAATTTGATTTCAAACTCCTTACCACACATTTGGGCCCCTAGAATGCCAGGGCAGTATAACTACCCCACAAGTGACCCCATTTTGGAAAGAAGACACCCCAAGGTATTCCGTGAGGGGCATGGCGAGTTCCTAGAATTTTTCTATTTTTTGTCACAAGTTATTGGAAAATGATGATTTTTTTTTTTATTTTTTTTTCATACAAAGTCTCATATTCCACTAACTTGTGACAAAAAATAAAAACTTCCATGAACTCACTATGCCCATCAGCGAATACCTTGGGGTCTCTTCTTTCCAAAATGGGGTCACTTGTGGGGTAGTTATACTGCCCTGGCATTCTAGGGGCCCAAATGTGTGGTAAGGAGTTTGAAATCAAATTCAGTAAAAAATGACCTGTGAAATCCGAAAGGTGCTCTTTGGAATGTGGGCCCCTTTGCCCACCTAGGCTGCAAAAAAGTGTCACACATCTGGTATCTCCGTACTCAGGAGAAGTTGAGGAATGTGTTTTGGGGTGTCTTTTTACATATACCCATGCTGGGTGAGATAAATATCTTGGTCAAATGCCAACTTTGTATAAAAAAATGGGAAAAGTTGTCTTTTGCCAAGATATTTCTCTGACACGGGTTGCTCGCTCAATTTGGATTGTCGTGTCTGCGTGAATGGAGGAGAGCATGTAAACGTCACGCTTGTCTCTCCATTTCACCGCGAGCAGTTCTTCGTTACACAAGGCAGCCCTCTCCCCCCTTGCAAGACGGGTGGTTACAAGCCGTTGGGGGAAGCCCACGCGACTAGTTCGCGCGGTGCCACAGGCGCAAATCCGTTCTAGAAACAAATGCCTAAAAAAGGCCACACTTGTGTAAAAATTGTCCACATAAAGATGGTACCCCTTGCCGAATAAGGGTGACACCAAGTCCCAGACTGTCTTCCCACTGCTCCCCAGGTAGTCAGGGCAACCGACCGGCTCCAGGGTCTGATCTTTTCCCTCATAGATCCGAAATTTGTGGGTATAGCCTGTGGCCCTTTCACAGAGCTTATACAATTTGACCCCATACCGGGCACGCTTGCTTGGGATGTACTGTTTGAAGCCAAGGCGCCCGGTAAAATGTATTAGGGACTCGTCTACGCAGATGTTTTGCTCGGGGGTATACAAATCTGCAAATTTCTGGTTGAAATGGTCTATGAGTGGCCGAATTTTGTGGAGCCGGTCAAAAGCTGGGTGGCCTCTGGGACGGGAGGTGGTGTTGTCGCTAAAATGCAGGAAACGGAGGATGGCCTCAAATCGTGCCCTGGACATAGCAGCAGAGAACATGGGCATGTGATGAATCGGGTGCGTTGACCAATATGACCGCAATTCATGCTTTTTTGTCAGGCCCATGTTGAGGAGAAGGCCCAAAAAAATTTTAAGTTCGGAAACTTGGACTGGTTTCCACCGGAAAGGCTGGGCATAAAAGCTTCCCGGGTTGGCGGATATAAATTGTGTGGCATACTGGTCGGTCTCTGCCACGACTAAGTCCAAGAGCTCCGCAGTCAAGAACAGCTCAAAAAATCCCAGGGCCGAACCGATTTGAGCCGTCTCAACCCGAACTCCAGACTGGGAGGTGAAAGGGGGAACTACAGGTGCGGCTGAAGTTGGTGACTGCCAATCAGGGTTTGCCAGCACCTCAGGGATTCTAGGGGCTCTACGGGCCTGTCTGTGCGGTGGCTGCGACGGGGTAACTAGTGCACGTGCCAGCTTCAACTGCCCTTCTGGTGCTCGCCACGTCACCATGTTGTACGGCAGTGCTGGTACTAGGTCCAGGGAGGGCTGCGCTGCTGGTGTATGCCTCACCACGTGATCCGGCAGCGACAGCCCCACTCTGCTGCTCTTGAAGCGGATCCTGCATAACCTGTGGTCTAGCGACACGGGGCCGGGTACGCCTGGTGCTGCCAGGGACCTCCACCTCCTCGTCCGAACTTTGGGTCAGAGAGCCACTGCTTTCCACAGGTTCATATTCTGACCCGCTAGATTCATCAGATGAGGGTTCCCACTCCTCATCCGACTGGGTCAGAATCCTGTAGGCCTCTTCAGAAGAATACCCCCTGTTTGACATTTTGGACTACTAAATTTAGGGGTATTCCCTGAGACTACCCAAGAAAAAAAGCAAGCCTGTCTTACAAAGGGGAGGCTAGCGAAGTACCGGAGGCCGCTGCGGTTGATTAAAAATATCAAAACTGATTTTTTTATCGCCGCAGTGTGTGTAAAATGAATGTGCAGTGATCAAAAAATATATATTTTTTGTCACTGCGGTGGGGCGGGCGTGGGTGAACGCACGTGTGGGCGACCGATCAGGCCTGATCGGGCAAACACTGCGTTTTGGGTGGAGGGCGAACTAAAGTGACACTAATACTATTATAGATCTGACCGTGATCAGTTTTGATCACTTACAGATACTATAAAAGTACAAATGCTGATTAGCGATACGCTATTCAGCGAATAAAAGTGACTGCGGTGCGGTGGGCTGGGCGCTAACTGACGCTAACTACCTAACCAAGGGGCCTAAACTATCCCTAAAACCTAACAGCCAATACTAGTGAAAAAAAAAAAGTGACAGTTTACACTGATCACTTTTTTTCCTTTCACTGGTGATTGACAGGGGCGATCAAAGGGGTGATCAAAGGGTTAATTGGGGTGCAGGGGGGTGATCAGGGGCTACAGTGAAGTGTTTGGTGTACTTACAGTTCAGTCTGCTTCTCTGCTGGATCCAACCGACGAAAAGGACCAGCAGAGGAGCAGAGAAGCCATATAACAGATCATATTTACTAATATGATCTGTAATATGACTTTTGATTGGATTTTTTAAAAATCGCCAGCCTGCCAGCCAATGATCGTTGCTGGCAGGCTGGTGACGAACTTCTTCTTTGATATGCGTGATTGTGCGCAGCGCTGCCACCTCCGGAACGCGAATCTGCGTACAGCGGTCCGGAGGTGGTTAATTGATGCGTGCCACCTCCTTTCATTCAATGCTTAAACTTTAACAAGTTGTCCCACATTTGCGCTTTAATAATTTGTCCCACATTTGCACTTCAATAATTTGTCCACATTTGCGCTTTAATCATTTGTCCCACATTTGCACTTTAATAATTTGTCCCACATTTGCGCTTCAATAATTTGTCCCACATTTGCGCTTCAATAACTTTTAATCCATTTATCTCCCTTGGATGTGGTCTCTCTTTCTCACGCTCCCTCTCCCGCTTGGAACCCTGATTCGCCGATAACCGTGATCAACATAGTAGGCTCAGAAAAGAACATCGAAAGTTGATAGAGAAGATATCCAAATGAATGGTGGACGTCACGGGGGCACCTCTGCATAGGTGACATGAACATAAATTAAAAAAAATTGTCTATTACATTGTCAGGTGACATTTTTGAAATTTTGCTGGATAGAAACCCCTGCTCTGCATAGGTGACAGGGAAATAAAATTTCAGAAATTCTTCTTTAATTGATGCGCGCCACCTCCTTTCATTCAATGCTTAAACTTTAACAAGTTGTACCACATTTGCGCTTCAATAATTTGTCCCACATTTGCGCTTTAATAATTTGTCACACATTTGCGCTTCAATAATTTGTCACACATTTGCGCTTTAATAATTTGTTACACATTTGCGCTTCAATAACTTTTCCCATATTTCCGCTCAATCAAAAATTTTTATCCATTTATCTCACTTGGATGTGATCTCTCTTTCTCACGCTCCCTCTCCATCGTGGAACCCTGATTCGCCGATAACAGTGATCAACATGGTAGGCTCAGAAAAGAACATCGAAAGTTGATAGAGAAGATATCCAAATGGATGGTGGACGTCACAGGGAGAAGTTTTCTAGAGTCGACAAAGCGGCAGCAGGACCTCTCCTTGCTAACGTTTCCAAATGCAAAGTACCACAGTGACAGTCCCTATAATTTTTTATTAATCATTCCAATAACAGGGCATCTTAAGAGTACTGTATTGTTATTTATCGTCACTACCTCCCTGAGTCGGGAGTGGGTAATTTCCTTCAATTCTTCCGTTTTAATAGCTTTTCCCACATTTTCACTCGATCAAAATTTAATTTCATGCATTTATCTCCCTTGGATGTGGTCTCTCTTTCTCATGCTCCCTCAAAAGAACATCGAAAGTTGATAGAGCAGATATCCAATAGTATCGTGAACATCACAGGGACATGCGACATGGTGTGGCAGTATGTTTGCACACGCTTACACGAACTGACTGATGGTTCTGCCCCCTGCAACTTCTGGGTCTCCAAAGTATATTGTCTGAACGTGTGTTTAGCACGACTTGAGGGGGTTATCACAGGTTATATTTCCCAATGTTTTGGAGTGTACCCGAATTAAAAAAAAAAATAAAAAATTTAAAACAAAAAAGCAGTGTAGGCTACCTCCTCCTGCGCCAGCGCCACTTCCACCTACACCGCCACATCCACCGCCTCCTCAACCTCCTACTCCATATGGACCTTGTCCTCCTAGATCAAGATTATTCGTTTAAATTTTTACGTATTTCATGTTATTTGAAGTCATTTGCCTATCCACTTTTGTTTGCAGAGCACTTGCCATGCTCTTAACTAGTGATGAGCGGCAGGGGCAATATTCGAATTCGCAATATTTTGCAAATATTTGGGCGAATATTCGCCATATATATTCGAGAATTCGCGAATTCATGATCTCTAGGCATTATTTTTTTGATTCCCATAAAATTCGCCTAAAAATTCGCCCAAAAATTTGCATGAACTGGTATTTTTTAAAAATTTAATATTCGCAATTACGAATATATTTTGCGATATTCTAAATATTCGCGAAGTGCCGATATTCGCGATTAAAATTTGCAATTAGAATATTCATGATCAACACTACTCTTAACTACATTTTGCTGGCATTTGCAGCCCTCTAGCCCTTTCCATGACATTTTTACAGCCATTTTAGTGCTCAAAAGTTTGGGTCCCCATTGACTTCAATGGAGTTCGGGTTCGGGATCAAAGTTCGGGTCAAGTACGGATCCCGAACTCAAACTTTTTTGTGAAGTTCGGTGAACCCGAACATACAGGTGTCCGCTCAAATCTAGTTATTTTCCTTTAAAATATCTTTTTGTTGAAAGTTTTACAATAACATCAGAGTAATCGATTGCCTGGACTATTGATTTATGCAAAGTTGGTTGAAATAACAATGACAATGACCATTTTAATGTGAAAATAAATACATGGAATTAAATGTAAAAATGTAAGACTCATCAAATTCTTTTCATGAATAGCCCTTTGATTTGATGAAAAGTGTTTCAAGTATTTTAAAAAGATGGTTCTAGATGAATTTTAATGAAGTGAATTTTTTTAGCTTCTTCCTATCATCAGTTAACACTTTCATATGGAGGGTGCAGATTAGTCTAGGTATTATTTTGACTGTCTATTGTTTTTGTGCATCAGGTGTAGCTCCATTTCATTTTTTTTTTCTAATTTTGAAAGGCTAGAAAAATGTCAAGCCTAACATAAATGTCACCTTAAAGTCACCTTAAAATATAGCATTTAGTAATGCAGTTTGAGGCACAACTCTACATAAAATTGTAAACAAATAACTAGAAATATGCTTTAATGAAGTCCTCATTTTACTTGAGCAGTAGTAAAGAAAACTACTTTACGTTCTAGCCTTCTCAGGGTGGCCCCTTTATACACCGAAGCAAAGACAGGTGCAAAAATTACACCTAAAACTAAAGTCTTAATATTATGGCTCCAAGATATACAAATACATTATCAGACCGCCATAGACCTTTATGTGGTCCATACTGAACCTCTAATTATGTGGAGGCATACAGTTTTGTTTATCAGATTCTGCATGAATAATACAGTGCCAGTACCTTATGGTAGCATACCAATTCTTACTGCCCACATTTTTTAAGATTTTTATTTCATTCAAGGTTTTCTTAAAGGGGTTGGCCACTTTCTCTCTACTGTTAATCAATGTGTTTTTAAGATGATTATATGGCACTTACTAATATAGTCTTTGTTGATATTCTGCATCATTTTTATATTTCATAAGGTATTATCCTTTGCTGGTCAAGTCTTTTGTGCTGTCCAAACAAAGGTTCTGTCCAAAAAATGGCTGTTGATGGAGGGTCATGTGACCAGGCAAACCACTCAGTCTCCTCCATTTAAGCACACTGCACCTGCAATAAAACTCTCACCACTGCAAGTGCAGGTGGCAGATGTGGTGTCTTTGAGTGGAGAAGGCTGAGCGATATGTCTGGAGTTATTTTAACCTGGTCACTTGACCCTCCATCAGCGGCCATCCTTATGGACAGGTCTTTTGTGTGGACAGCACAGAAAGTTTGCCTAAGGCCTCATGCACACAGACCGTTGTTCTGGTCCGCATCCGAGCCGCAGTTTTTGCGGCTCGGGTGCGGACTCATTCACTTCAATGGGGCCGCAAAAGATGCGGACAGCACTCCGTGTGCTGTCCGTATCCGTTGCTCCGTTACGTAGCCCCGTCCAAAAAATATAACATGGCCTATTCTTGTCCATTTTGCGGACAAGAATAGGTAATTCTACAATTGGCCGCCTGTTCTGTTCCGCAAATTGTGGAAGGCATACAGGCGGCTTCCGTGTTTTGTAGATCCGCAATTTGCGGACCGCAAAAAAACGGAACAGCCGTGTGCATGAGGCCTAAGTATGACATGACATATGAAATATAGCAAACTACACAGATTATTACCAAAGACTATATTAGTACATTTCATATAGTCATCTTACCTAAACATTGGTCAAAAGTAGCCAGAAAGTGGCCAATCCCTTTTAGTCATTGCCCACTTATCAAAACTTTCATATTGAATATTAATTTGGCATAAAAAGCTTGAAGGTCTAAAACAAAGAGCAGCCCACCTTCCAATACAGTGCCCATTTCTGTACATAAAAATATCTTTATATTTTATTTTGTATTGCCATTGTATCAATACGGTAAGAATTAATAATTTATAACTATCCTTTCTGGATTTTGTTTAAAGGTCAGGGCACTTAAAGCAATGCTTCTGTCGGAGCAGAAAAGCTCTAGTTTAAGTGGATTCATCAAAGCCTTCAGATCTGAAAAATATCGATGTGAAGGTGTCAAGACTATGATAAAATATATTGCTTTGTACATTCGCTGACAGTGTTTCAAAATAGAGAACTTGAAGTTTTATTTGTGCTGCCTAAATTTAATGTCGGCACTTTGGCTTTTGTCAAGGTTGCAACAAGATCTCATGTTGGATCTTTTTCTGATCTGAAAATATAGTAAAACTGTGCAGAATGTTCGGTTTTTCCCTCAGTTGAATGTTAACATTGGTGAAGCAGTTCACAAATCTAACCATTCGATCCAGAGAAAATAAATAAATCCCCAGTTATGTACTGTAACCTGGCTTAAATCTAATTAACTCACAGATTTCGATGATTAATTTTGGAACCCATTTCGGTCTTTTTCAGCACTACCAATTACATTGGCAGAGGCTTAAAGGGGTATTTCCACAATCAACATTTATCACCTATTCTGATCACTGGAATCTCCACTGATCAATAGTATAGGGGTCCCAAACTCCACTTCCTCCTCAATGAATGACTGCAGCAAGAAATTTGTATGGAATGACTCCATGGACTTTGAATGGAACAGAAGCATGTCTACTAAACCACAAATCACCTTCACTGTGATCATGCAGTAAGGAGGAATGAGGTTATTAGTTCCCTGTTATAGTGATTGGTGGGAGTCCAAACAATAAGGCCTCCACCACCTATACAATCAGACATACATCAACTGTACTGTTGACAGGGTATAAATGTTGATTGTGGTACAATATCTTTAACACCTTAAGGACCTTGCCATTTTTTTTTAGATTAAGGACCAGGCCATTTTTTGGAAATTTGACATGTGTCACTTTATGTGGTAATAACTTTGGAATGCTTTTACTTATCCAAACCATTCTGATAATGTTTACTCTCGATACATTGTACTTCATGACAGTGAAAATTTTTAGTTTATTTAATTCACCTTTATTTATAAAAAAATCCAAAATATACAGAAAATCTGAAAAAATTTGCAATTTTCTAAATTTAAATGTAGCTGCTTTTGAGACAGATAGTGATACATCATAAAAAGTTATTACTTTACATCTCCTATATGTCCATTTTCATGTTTGGATCCATATGTGAATTTTATTTTATTTTTTAAGATCTTATAAGGCTTAGAATTTTAGAAGCAAATTTTTTAATTTTTAAGAAAGTTTCCGAAACCCATTTTTTTAAGTACCAATTCAGTTATGGTCCCTTTGTGTGGCTAACATAATGGAAACCACCCATGAATGACCACATTGTAGAAACCACACCCCTCAAGTTATTCAAAACTGATTTTACACACTTTGTTGACCCTTTAGGTGTTCCACAAGAATTAAAGGAAAAATTAAATTTAAAATTTAACATTTTGGGCAGATTCTCCATTTAAATTCATTTTTCCCTGTATTATATCAAGGGTTAACAGCCAAATAAAACTCAATAGTTATTACACCGATTCTACAGTTTACAGAAACACCCCATATGTGGTCGTAAACTGCTATACGGGCACACGGCAGGACGCAGAAGGAAAGTAGCTCCATAAGGATTTTGGAGAGCAGATTTCACTGAGATCATTTTAAGTTGCCATATGACATTTAAAGACCCCCTGATGCACCCCTAGAGTAGAAACTCCAAATAAAGACCCCATTTTGGAAATTATAGGATAAGGTGACACTTTTATTGACACTATTTTGTGGTATATATGACTTTTGATTACAATACAGGACTATAGTGATGGGCGAGCACACTTCATTTGGACTAGTATAGAAAGTAAAATTTTATTAAATCACACAATTTTACAATGCACACGTGTAAAACATATGGAGATAAATGAAATATAAAACAATGTACTATAAAATACAATAAGATCAAGTTGAAAATAAAATGCACTTCATATAAACTGACGTCACCAGATTCATCTGACAAGGTCCACGGAGATTGGCTTTGTTTGCCGGGATAGTTCCTTGTTTGCACAGTAACAGGCTGGCTGTATTATGCCAAAGTTCTTAATAGTGTTGATTGAGGTCCCGTGGGGATATAAATCCACATATAAATACAGGTATGTATTAAGAATATTGCTGTATGGGTTTTCAAAGACTTTGGAGTTTCATAGGTAATTTACATGTCAGTCTTTTGTGCTAATATAGTCCGGTGACTATTAGTGTTTGTTTGGCCCACATATATTATAGTTGTTTGGTTTGTAGGTTAAGTCCTCTTACCTTCCTCAGCGTTGGTGATTTGTTCTGGCGAGGGTCGAGCGGCGCGGGACAATGCCGGCGTCTCACTCCGTACTCCTCTAGCCGGCTTACCCGAGATCTCACGGGAATTCGGACGAGACTTCAGTATGTGCTTAGTCCCCAGCCCCATACAACTTGATCAACATCCCATCCAATCTTATACACATCAATAAATCGTTTCTTCTCAGAGGCCATGTCTATGGTATATTGATCTAATCAAAATTGTTTATAATATGGCATACAATTATATGGGCACACTATTAGAGTCCATAAGAAAGATGTTCAACATCATATATGATTATAGGTTCCGCTATCAACTTATTCTCGAATTTTATTCTTTACATATATTTTAATATAATGGAATTTTAATATTGATATTTCAATTTTAATTGTGTAGGTACAGATATAGAATGCACTAAGAATATTGACTTGAAATGACTGATGCCATGATATAGCCATATAGAGTTTTAGATAGCATATATTTATGTGATGTCAAAACTTTAAATGGTATAACGTTGGAAGGCAATCACATATAGAAATTCTGTTTATACAAGATGTCCACAAGAATATAAGGAACATATAGCACAAAAAACGCATATGCACCAAAAAAAAACGCATGAAAAACGCATGCACAAAAAAACGCATGAACAGTCCCTTTCTCCAAAAGGAGATCCAGCTATCCATACTTTGGGTGCTCTCAATGAAATAAAAGGTGGAGGCGAACAGGTGTTGCCATACCACTGATGAAGGGAAGGCTAATTCCCGAAACGCGTCTGGTTCGGATCGTACACCTGTGAAGAGCACCTCCGCAGTCATAAGCATGGCCATGCTATGAAATTGAATTAAAGGACAGCTGAAAACAATCGGAACTAAGATATACAGACCGAAAAGATACCTTCCTTTCTATTGTGCCGGATGAGAAACAAGGACGAACAAAGCATATACTGAAGTCTCGTCCGAATTCCCGTGAGATCTCGGGTAAGCCGGCTAGAGGAGTCACTATAGTTCTGTATTGTATTTAAATATTCTAGAGGGTGGGTGTCCTAATTTGGGCTAGGAGCACCTGTTCCTGTATTTTGTTTGGAGTGAGCCACCATCTTGAAGTTTATATATGACTTTTGATTGCTCTATAGTAAGCTTTTTGTAAGGCAAGATAACAAAAAATGCCTGTTCTGGCACAGGTTTCATTTTTTGTTTTTTACAGTGTTCACCTGACAGGTTAGATCATGTGCTATTTTCATAAAGCGTGTTGCTATGGAAGCAACAATATCATATATGTCAACTTTTATTTTTCTTTTGTTTCAGTTTTACATAATAAATCTTTTTTTTTTATTATGTTTTTGCGTCTCCTTTTTCTGAAAGCCATATTATTTTTATTTTTCAGGCGGATTGTCTTATGTAGGGGCTCCGTTTTTGCGGCATGAGGTGACAATTTGATTTGTATTTTTTGGGGTACATACATACATTTTGATCATTTGGTATTCCACTTTTTGTCATGTATGGTGAAGAAAAATAGATTTATTGGGATGGTTTTTATTTATTTTTATTTTTACGGCTTTCCCTTGACAGGGTAAATCATGCGATATTTTTATAGAGCAGGTTGTTACGGATGCAGCGATACCTAATATGTCTTTTTTAAATATATTTTGGCTTAAAAACAATAAAAGCATTTTCTGAAAGCCATATATTTTTATATTTTTTGGCCAATTGTCTTATGTAGAGTCTCATTTTTTGCTGGATGAGATGACATTTTGATTGGTATTATTTTTAGGTACGACATTTTGATCGTTTGGTATTACACTTTTTGTGATGTAAGGTGATAAAAACTGGCTTTTTTGGCACAGTTTTTTAATATTTTTATAGAGCAGGTTGTTACGGATGCAGCAATACCTAATATGTTATTTGTTTTCTATTTTTTACAATTTTATATGTCTCTTTTTATGGGAAAACAGCATTTTTAATTGAAACTTAATTTTTTTTATTGTTAAAAACACTTTTGTTTCACTTTTTTATGATATTTTTGTCCCACTATGGGACTTCAACATTACAGGGTCTGATCCCTTTTTTAATGCAGCACAATACATCTGTATTGTACTGCATTGACTATCAGTGTATTACACAGTGTAATACACTGATAGTTTGCCTATGAGATCCAGCATAGACCTCTGTAGCTCCCGGGCCCCAAAGCCTTTGAAAGGCTTGGGGCTACCATAGCAACCATCGGGTCCCTGTTACCGCAGCACGGGGATCCGATGGCTCAGGAGAGGGAGCGCAAACCTCCTATATACCGCAGTCAGCGCTAACAGCAGCATATGAGGGGGTTAATTCACCGGCATCGGTGTTAACACAGATGCTGTTGGATGAAGCAGGGGTCCGGCTGTGGCACCGCACATGGAGAGGAGGAAGGACCACAGGACGAGAATGCTCATCCTGGGGCGCAAAGTAATGGCCATTTAGAACGAGAATTTTCCTCCTGGGTTGTTAAGCTTTTAAAGGTGAATGTGTTTCCGAAATTGTTTTCCTGCCAATTAAAACTAGATAGCAACATATTTTTTTCTAATCAGTTTTTATTTTCTGATTGTGAATTTTTTATTCTATTTTTGAACATGATTATGTTGGCTACCATCCTGCTTGAGTTGTTCTTGACAGATATCTGCTTTACAGAAGCCACCATGGGCCATGGACATAATGGACAGTAGGGGAGTTTTGACTTCTATGGGAAGATTTTGTAGGTATGTTCTGTGACCTGTGCAGAGGTCAGGAGGGAGCAGTTTTATATATATATATATGGGATATAAAAAGTCTACACAATTATCAGGGGAAAAAAACAGAACTGGATCGCACATCCACAATGCTATGCTTTGATCTAATTAAATTTGCTTCTCAGCGCTATATTAACGTGTACAGACCCCATACTTCATGCTGTACAAGAGGCATTAGTGTACATTTTTATCAAAACGCATAAGCCCACTCACCACACCAAGGTCACCTCTTTAAGTGAGACCTACTCTGACAAAGAGGCACAGCGACAATGCAGTGACAAAGCAGCACTGCCCTAGTAGGCGGCGGGACCCAGGAGTCAAACAGCAGCCCTGCTATCTGACAATGCCATCCCTGGAACTCTATGCCGGAAAAGAAAAACGCTAGTGTGAAAGTACCCTTAGACTGGAGCCCAGGAACCTTAAGTTATGTATTTTTTCAACAGAATGTTTAAATTGTGCTTTACAGATGAGACCTTGAACAGGGAAATGCTTATTAGCTCCTAAATGCTGTAAATTATTAATTTTGCATTGCACTGCATTTATATCCATATCTCACTTTTTTTGATTGTTGATTAAAAACAGCCATTTTTTTTTCTTGGACTATTTTTTTTAATGCTATTTGGGGTTTTAGGACAGTGAATCTTTCCCATAAACAGGATGGTATTGTATGATGACAGATTCACTTTAAGCCAATGGGGAAAATACTTCAAAACACCCAAGCCAAGGAATAAAAAAAATACATAAAAAATAAACTCAGCACGCTCTGGATCATCTTCAAATGTAAAGCACTCACTAAAATGATATGGGAATAGAAAATCATAAATTCAAAGTTATTTTTATTTCTCTCTGAAAAGGTAAATAATATGTGACTAAAATCCATGTGATGTATTCTTAAGAATTATTATAATATTAGTATTTTAGTAATAAGTTAAGATAATAAATTATCTTTAGAGCCTTTTATCATATACTAAGAAGTAAAATTACACATAGGAGACCTAATACAGTACATCCACTTTGGACACTGAATATCAAGGAGAGGAGGGGTAAGTTGAGCACGTGGTCACCAAGAGTGCCATAGATGCCTCCAAGTTATGGATTTAAAAAGTTCAGCCTTTTTTTATCTCCTGTATAAATAAGAAGACTAGGAGACAATTAAATAATAAACTTCAGAGACCAAGGTTGGTTGCATTCTGAAAACCACTGTCTTGGCACCAACAGAGCTTGTCCCCTCCCTGCTTAATATGATAATGTATTCAAAATGTCTTTTACTCATGTAATGTTATGGCAGCAATATGTCATGCCTATTATTTTACTTAGATAGACTTTTTGAATGTAATAAATTAATAAAAATGTATTTTTATTTTATGTTTTGCAGATGAAAATGGTAAACAAATGCTATTCCCCATCCGATCAGGTATGACATTGCAGGTTATTAAATATGCATTGACCCGTCAATATGTAAATCTATATACACATAAAAATTTGAGTACTATTTTTAGACATGTTTAAAAGATGTGGCAAATTTGATAAAAAAATGTGGACATTTAGTACATTTGGTGCCAATTATGACAGATTCAAGCAAAACTAACCTAAAAAAATCATTGACTCAAAATGTTTATGTGCACTTCTACTGTATATAACACCACTGGAAGTACATTGCAATATTGTCTATAATTGAAGGTGTATTCTGGTTTTAACAAATTTGTAGGATAAGAAATAACTACGAGATCAATGGGGGTTTGACTTATGTGGCCCTTACTGATCACAAGAACAGTAAATGAAGTATAGTGCCACTTCATTTATCTACGGTAAATGGGAGTGTCATAAATAGCTAGAGCTTTCCCCGGCAGTCCTATAGAGATGAATGACACAGCAGTGTGCAAGACCGACCTGCCACACCATTCATGTCAAGGGGTCCCACAGGGTATGAGGTCACTGTTTTCATAATCGGTGGTGATTCTAGTGGTCAGACCCCCAGTGGATAGAAGATAATTTGTTACAGCTGGAATACCCATTTAAGTGATTATATAAAGATATTTGTGGTCATTTACTAAGCTGAAATACACAGATGGTGGCACAATGGTTAGTTGCACCACCATCTGCAACTTCTTCTCACTCACACCAGTTCTAAAATTGTAGGCGTGGCATGGGCGGGGAAGGGGACAGGCTGGTAGGCCCGTCTCATTCACCATTTTCTACACCTGTTTTAGGCGTAGAAAATAGTCTAGATGTAAGACAGCTAAGAAGTTGTCTTATATTTAGAACTAACACTGCATGCACCAAAGTTATGGAGAGGCTGGCGCCTCTTCATAATCCCAGCAGATCCACCGCCAGCTATAGGGCTTTATTAAGATTGGCGTCTAAAACACTGCTCTTAATAAATGTGCCCCATAGTGAATAACACACATAGTAACATAGTATATAAGGCCGAAAAAATAAATTTGTCCATCCATTTCGGCCTGTTATCCTGCAAGTTGATTCAGAGGAACAAAAATATAAACACAACACTTTCGGTTTTACTCCCATTTTGCATGAGCTGAACTCAAAGATCTAAAACATTTTCTACATATACAAAAGACCCATTATTCTCAAATATTGTTCAAATCTGTCTAAATCTGTGTTAGTGAGCACTTCTCCTTGGCCAAGATAATCATCCCACCTCACAGGTGTGGCTTATCAAGGTGATGATTAGACAGCATGAATATTGCACAGGTGTGCCTTAGACTGCCCACAATAAAAGACCAATCTGAAATGTGCACAGTTTTGCCTTACTGGGGGGGTCATAAAACCAGTCAGTATCTGGTGTGTCCACCATTTGCCTCATGCAGTGCAACACATCTCTGTCGCATAGAGTTGATCAGGTTGTTGATTGTGGCCTGTGGAATGTTGGTCCACTCCTCTTCAATAGCTGTGCAAAGTTGCAGAATATTGGCAGGAAATGGAACACGCTGTCGTATTTTCCGATCCAGAGCATCCCAAACATGCTCAATGGGTGGCATGTCCGGTGAGTATGCTGGCCATGCAAGAACTGAGATGTTTTCAGCTTTCAGGAATTGTGTACAGATCCTTGCAATATGGGGCCGTGCTTAATCATGCTGCAACATGAGGTGATGGTCGTGGATGACTGGCACAACAATGGGCCTCAGGATTTCATCATGGTATCTCTGTGCATTCAAAATGCCATCAATAAAATGCACCTGTGTTCGTTGTCCATAACATATGCCTGCCCATACCATAACCCCACCGTCACCATGGGCCACTCGATCCACAACGTTGACGTCAGCAAACCGCTCACCCACACGACGCCACACACGCTGTCTGCCATCTGCCCTGAACAATGAAAACCGGGACTCATCAGTGAACAGAACACCTCTCCAACGTGCCAGAGGCCAGCAAATGTAAGCATTTTCCCACTCAAGTCAGTTATGACGATGAACTGCAGTCAGGTCCAGACCCCGATAAGGATGATGAACATGCCGATGAGCTTCCCGAGACGGTTTCTGACAGTTGGTGCAGAAATTCTTTGGTTATGCAAACGGATTGTTGCTGCAGCTGTCCGTGTGGCTTGTCTCAGATGATCATGGAGATGAACATGCTGGATGTGGAGGTTCTGGGCTGGTGTGGTTACACGTGATCTGCGGTTGTGAGGCCGGTTGGATGTACTGCCAATGCAAATTCTTTGAAACGCCTTTGAAGATGGCTTATGGTCAAGAAATGAACATTCATTGCACGGGCAACAGCTCTAGTAGACATTCCTGCAGTCAGCATGCCAATTGCACGCTCCCTCAAACGTTGCGACATCTGTGGCATTGTGCTGTGTAATCAAACTACACATTTCAGGAGTTCTGTTTTATTGTGGGCAGTCTAAGGCACACCTGTGCAATATTCATGCTGTCTAATCAGCACCTTGATATGACACACCTATGAGGTGGGATGAAAATGTTTCAGATCTTTGAGTTCAGCTCATGCAAAATGGAAGCAAAACCGAAAGTGTTGCGTTTATATATTTGTTCAGTGTAGATGATGGGAGAGATCTCTGTACTGACCCCTTATATATTTATACATAGTAATTAAATCTCCCCTCAGTTGTCTTTTTTCTAAAGAGAATAACCCTAATTTTTATAATCTTTCAGGGTACTCTAGTTCCCTCATTCCAGTTATTACTTTAATTGCCCTCCTCTGAACACTCTCCACCTCTGCTATGTCTGCCTTGTTCACAGGAGACCAGAACTGTACACAGTACTCCATGTGTGGTCTGACCAGTGATTTGTAAAGTGGTAGAACTACAGTAGGTGTTTGTGATATTGTGCTTTTAGCACGACAGCGTCGCGCTGATACTCGGCGACATGGTGCCGAGATCTCGCACTTACTGGAATAGTGACAGCACATCCCAGCAAGCGCGTCATAGAAGCGACGGGAGATCCGACTTGGATTCCCGCCAATTCTACACGTGTGCGGCGTTTGTTATGAATCCTGAGGGGGAAGTCCCCGCCGGATTTAAAATAAAAATCCGGCATGGGTCCCCACCTCAGGAGCATACCGGGCCCTTAGGTCTGTTATGGGTTGTAAGGAGAGCCCCCCCTACGCCGAAAAAAACGGCGTAGGGGGTCCCCCTACAATCCATACCAGACCCGTATCCAAAGCACGCAACCCGGCCAGCCAGGAAGGGAGTGGGGACGAGCGAGCGCCCCCCCCCCCCCCCCCCTCCTGAGCCGTACCAGGCTGCATGCCCTCACTCAACATGGGGGGGTTGGGTGCTCTGGGGCAGGGGGCGCACTGCGGCCCCCCCACCTCAGAGCACCCTGTCCCCATGTTGATGAGGACAGGGCCCCTTCCCGACAACCCTGGCCGTTGGTTGTCGGGGTATGCGGGCGGGAGGCTTATCGGAATCTGGGAGCCCCCTTTAATAAGGGGGCCCCCAGATACCGGCCCCCCACCCTAAGTGAATGAGTATGGGGTACATCGTACCCCTACCCATTCACCTTCAAGAAAAGTGGTAAAAACACAAATAAACCACACAGTGTATTAAAATATTTTATTTTTCTGCTCCGGAGGCCGCCCCCTGTCTTCTTTATTAGCTCTTTTACCAGGGGGGGCTCTTCTTCTTCCGCTATCCCGACGGGTCTTCTCCGCTATCCGGGGGGTCTTCTCAACTCTCTGGGGTTCTCCTTCTGTCTTCGCCGCTCTCCGTTGTTGACTCGGCGCACCCCGGTTCTTCGTCTCGCGAGATCTCGGATTTTAAATAAAAATTTAGCGAGACGAAGAACCGGGGTTCTCCTTCTGTCTTCGCCGCTCTCCGTTGTTGACTCGGCGCACCCCGGTTCTTCGTCTCGCGAGATCTCGGATTTTAAATAAAAATTTAGCGAGACGAAGAACCGGGGTTCTCCTTCTGTCTTCGCCGCTCTCCGTTGTTGACTCGGCGCACCCCGGTTCTTCGTCTCGCTAAATTTTTATTTAAAATCCGAGATCTCGCGAGACGAAGAACCGGGGTGCGCCGAGTCAACAACGGAGAGCGGCGAAGACAGAAGGAGAACCCCGGAGAGTTGAGAAGACCCCCCGGATAGCGGAGAAGACCCGTCGGGATAGCGGAAGAAGAAGAGCCCCCCCTGGTAAAAGAGCTAATAAAGAAGACAGGGGGCGGCCTCCGGAGCAGAAAAATAAAATATTTTAATACACTGTGTGGTTTATTTGTGTTTTTACCACTTTTCTTGCAGGTGAATGGGTAGGGGTACGATGTACCCCATACTCATTCACTTAGGGTGGGGGGCCGGTATCTGGGGGCCCCCTTATTAAAGGGGGCTCCCAGATTCCGATAAGCCTCCCACCCGCATACCCCGACAACCAACGGCCAGGGTTGTCGGGAAGGGGCCCTGTCCTCATCAACATGGGGACAGGGTGCTCTGAGGTGGGGGGGCCGCAGTGCGCCCCCTGCCCCAGAGCACCCAACCCCCCCATGTTGAGGGCATGCAGCCTGGTACGGCTCAGGAGGGGGGGGCGCTCGCTCGTCCCCACTCCCTTCCTGGCTGGCCGGGTAGCGTGCTTTGGATACGGGTCTGGTATGGATTGTAGGGGGACCCCCTACGCCGTTTTTTTAGGCGTAGGGGGGGCTCTCCTTACAACCCATAACAGACCTAAGGGCCCGGTATGCTCCTGAGGGGGGGACCCATGCCGGATTTTTATTTAAAATCCGGCGGGGACTTCCCCCTCAGGATTCATAACAAACGCCGCACACGTGTAGAATTGGCGGGAATCCAAGTCGGATCTCCCGTCGCTTCTATGACGGCTCTGTCTCCATCGCGGCAAGCCAGCTCGGCGCTGGCTCCCGCGATGGGGCTCGTAGGTGCTCAATCTCGCCGAGAAAGAGAGCGAGATTGACACAAAATCGGGTTCACCTACTGTATGTTCTCATCACAGGCATCTATGCCCCTTTTGATGCAACCCATTATGTTATTGGCCTTGGCAGCAGTTGCATGAAACTGGTTTTTACAGCTTAGTTTGCTGTTCATTAAAATTCCTAGGTCATTTTCTATGTCAGTGTTACCCAGTGTTTTACCATTTAGTATGTACGGGTGACTTGGATTATTCCTACCCATGTGCATAACCTTGCATTTTTTCAGTGTTAAACCTCATCTGCCACTTCTCTGCCCAAGCCTCCAATCTATCCAGATCCATCTGTAGCTGTATACTGTTCTCTTCCGTGTCAATTACTTTACACAGATTAGTGTCATCGGCAAAAATTTATATTTTACTGTGCAAGCCTTCTACAAGATTATTAATAAATATATTGAAGAGAATAGGGCTCAGTACTGACCTCTGAGGTACTCCACTAGTGACAGTGACCCAATCTGAGTGTGTACCATTAATAACCACCCTCTGTTTTCTATTACTGAGCCAGTTACTTATCCACATACAGCGTGTTTTCTCCCAGTCTAAGCATTCTCATTTTATATACTAACCTTTTATGCGGTACAGTGTTAAATGCTTTGGAGAAGTCCAGATATACAATATCCATTGGTTCGCCGCTGTCAAGTCTAGAACTTACCTCCTCATAGAAACTGATTTAATTAGTTTGACATGACCGATCCCTCATGAAGCCATTCTGATATGGTGTTATTTGCTTATTTTCGTTGAGGTGCTCCAAGATAGCATCTCTTAGAAAACCTCCAAACAGTTTACCCACGACGGATGTTAAACTTACCGGCCTATAGTTCCCGAGCTCTGTTTTTGGACCATTTTTGAATATTGGCACCACATTTGCTATGCGTCAATCCTATGGAACATTCCCTGTCAGTATAGAGTCCTTCAGTATCAGAAATAAGAGTTTGGCTATGACATTACTTAATTCTCTTAGGATACGGGTGTGTATTCCATCTGGTCCTGGCGATTTGTCTATTTTAATCTTTTTAAGATGCTGATGTACTTCTTGCTGGGTCAGACAGGGCACTTTTAATGGGGAATTTACTTTTACATTCTGCATTTCATCTGACAGTTTATTTTCTTCAGTGAATACAGTGGAGAAATTTTTTTTTATTTGCCTTGCTTTCTCCTTATCGCTCTCTGCAACTCCCCCCTCATCATGCTGTAAAGGGCCGACACCTTTAGATTTATACTTTTTACCATTTATATAATTAAAGAATATTTTAGGGTTAGTTTTGCTCTCTTTTGCAATTAATCTCTCGGTCTCTAGTTTAGCCGCTTTTATTTGTCTTTTACATATTCTATTTTTTTCTTAATAGTTTTTCAGTGCTTCCTCACTACCCTCGAGTTTTAGTCATTTAAATGCTTTTTTTGTCATTTATTGCTTTCCTTACAGTTCTATTTATCCACATTGGTTTCTTCTTGTTCCTTAACCTTTTATTCCAATAAGGTATGTACCTCTCACAATTTGATTTTAGGATGCTTTTAAAAATATCCCATTTTGTGGCAGTATTTTTATTTTTGAGGACTTTAATTAGTTTGACATGACCGATCCCTCATGAAGCCATGCTGATATGGTGTTATTTGCTTATTTTCGTTGAGGTGCTCCAAGATAGCATCTCTTAGAAAACCTTCAAACAGTTTACCCACGATGGATGTTAAACTTACCGGCCTATAGTTCCCGAGCTCTGTTTTTGGACCATTTTTGAATATTGGCACCACATTTGGCAGTATTTTTATTTTTGAGGACTTTGTACCAGTTAGTTAGGCCTATGGCCTCTCTTAGTTGGCTAAATTTTCCTTTTTCGAAGTTTGGTATTTTTGTTCCTCCCTGAAGAAACACTCTTATGAATGATAATTGGAAGGTTATTACTTTATGGTCATTATTTCCCAGGTGTCCTCTAACCTGCACATCTGTTGCTCTGTCAGGACTATTGGTTAATACTAAGTCTAGTATGGCCGTCACTCTAGTCGGGTCCTGAACCAGTTGGGAAAGGAAATTGCCTTTAGTTATTGCCAATAACCTGTTTCCTTTATGAGATGTACAGGTTTCAGTTTCCCAGTCTATATCTGGGTAGTTGAAGTCCCCATAGTAACGACCTTATTATGATTTGCCGCGTCGTCTATCTCGTTTAGTAGAAGATTTTCTGTGGACTCTGGTATATTAGGTGGTTTATAATAAACTCCTACTAGTAATTTATTATTGTTTTTGCCTCCATGTATTTCTACCCACAGTGACTCCACATGTTCATGTCCCTCACTTATATCTTCTCGGACTGTGGGCTTTAGACAGGACTTTACATAAAGGCAGACACCTCCCCCTCTCCGGTTTTGGTGATCCTTTCTAAACAGACTGTAAACCTGTACATTAGCCGCCCAGTCATAACTATCATCTAGCCATTTCTCAGTTATTCCCACTATGTCATAGTCCTCCTCACACATCGCTAATTCCAGTTCCCCAGTTTTATTAGTGAGGCTTCTGGCATTAGTATACATACATTTAAGAGGTTTATGTATATTTTTTACCCTACATCTTTCCTTCTGAACTGTTCTAGTCCCTCCTTCTATTCCTCCCCAGTTCCATTACCCTGTCCCAGGTCTCTATCTGCACTATCTTCCCCACCTATAATGTAATTATCCTCCCCCAAGTCCCTAGTTTAAACACTCCTCCAACCTTCTAGCCATCTTCTTCCCCAACACAGATGCCCCTTCCCCATTAAGGTGCAGCCCATCCCTACGATAGAGCCTGTAGCCGAGAGAGAGGTTTGCCCAGTTCTCCAGGAACCAAAACTACTCCTTCCTACACCAGTTTTTGAGCTACTTGTTAACCTCCCTAATCTCCCGCTGCCTTTCTTGTGTGGCTCGTGGTACAGGCAATATTTCGGAAAATACTACCTTTGAGGTCCTTGCCCTAAGCTTTGACCTAAATCCCTAAAATAATTATTAAGGACGCTCCACCTACCTCTAACTTTGTCATTGGTTCTGATATGGACCATAACTGCTGGATCTTCTCCAGCCCCTCCCAGTAATCTGTCAACCCGATCCACGATGTGTCGAACTTGAGCGCGAAGAAGACAACACACCAATCAACGATTCCGGTCTGTGACCGATCGCCCTATCTGTACCCCTAATAATTGAGTCTCCCACTACCAGCACCTGTCTGGCCTGCCCTGCTCTCCTGGTCCCCTGCTTACTGGAGCCGACATTCCCCTGACTGGCAGAGGAAGTGTCCAGCTGCAGCAGTGCTCTCTCTGAACTGACATCCCCCTCATCTGCCAAGCTTGCAAACTTGTTGGGGTGTGTCAGATCAGGGCTAGCCTCCCTGGCACTCTTCCCTCCACCCCTCTTTCTAACTGTTATCCAGCTAGCTACCTCACTTTCCTCAGCCTCCTCGCTATCACCCTCCCCCACATCTACCCTAAAGAGTGCTTGCTCAGTGAGCAGCAAACTCTTTTCCAAATTGTCAACACCTCTCAGTGTTGAAACTCACCTGTTTAGATACTCGATGTATGATTACAAACGGGCAATTTGCTCACATTTTGAACAAAGATATGCACCCTCAAACGGCTATTCCAGGACTGCATACATTAGACAAGATGTGCCCTGCACTGCGCTGTCAATAATGGAACACATACTAAATGGGGATTACGCAAGAAAAGAGAAAAATACAATATAATGCAGTGATAAGAAACTGATTTACTGCAGTCCCCCACTAAAGTCCCTGAATCTGAAGTCCCTGAGTCACACACTTAATACAAAAACACACTTAAAAATCAAACACGCGAACGCTCACAAACTAGCGTTATTTGCCTTATATAAATGGAGCTCTCATGAAGATGAAAAGACATGAGACAAGAGTTCTGATAATCAGACCATTGTTTGCATTAAACTAGCCTGAAAAGGCATAGGATCACTATTTCTGATCTTTTTATTAAGGTGGCATTAAACTATATATTACTTATACTTTATATAATTGTTCTTTTCATTAAACTTTGTATGCATCGAAGAATCCTCTATTTGTAGCAATTACTACTTTATAGATGTTGTTTTTTATTGCTAAGTAGGGATGAGCGTGGAAGTTCGGGTTCGTCGGGTGTGGCCGAACTTCAGGTCAAAGTTCGGGTTCAGGACCCGAACGTAACCCGAACTTGACCCCGAACCTAAACCCCATTGAAGTCAAAATTTAAACCCAAACTTTGCCGTTTGTGTTCTCTCATCCCTAGTGGTAAGTTTCAAGATATTGAGGTAATTAAAACCATGACCTCTAGCTGTTCTCACCTTGATGAAAATCCTTTTTCATAACACTACAGTTCATAATACAGAAGTTTAGTAGGGTTGGTATTTTGTGATTGAGATGGCCAGTAACCAGTATTTAAGGTTTATATTCTCTGTGAGTATACAATGTATGAACCCATTTTGAGTTTGAATTGTTGTCTTGGCATTCCATCAGTTAGTCCATCCAACCAACCGCTAATCTGATGCTACTAGTCTGTGCCAGTAACTTCACTGGTTGCCCATCCACCACAGAATACAGTTCAAACTTCTCACCCTCTCCCACAAAGCTCTCCACAGTGCTGCACCTCCATACATCTCCTCCCTCATCTCCATCTACCACCCTACTCGTGCTCTCCGTTCTGTTAGCGACCTAAGATTAATAACCTCCATAATTCGTAACTCTCACTCCCGTCTTCAAGATTTTTCTTGAGCTGCACCTACTCTCTGGAATTCTCTGCCCCGGAATACTAGGTCAATTCACAACTTCTGCACCTTCAAACAAGCCATAAAAACACATCTTTTCAGGTAGGTTTATCAAGCCCCACCAACTCCTCTGGCCTGAACTCGTTCCTCTTGTAGTCCCAAACCCGAAGTTTGTATAGTTAGAATTTCCTATTCTGGATTATTTTTAATATTGTGTAGGGATATGAATGTTAACATTTTTTTTTAATAAAAGATGCTTCTTTGTTCTAGGAAACAAGTGTGTAAAGAGCCTTCATAGCAAAGCTCTAACAACATTGCTCATTAGAGTCTGTCTTCAGTGTTCTGCTTATTGCAGAAGATGCCTATGTGTAACACACAGTGGCTTCCAGCCTACATGTTGTAATTTTTCCAGTCCCTGACTAAGTGTCCTAACTATCACTCCCATCATCTGCCTATCTTACCTGTTTTCAGCTCTCAGTAAAATGCTGAAGACTGACTCTTAGCAACATTCAGTTAAAGCTTTTTTTACGAGGACTCTTTAAACTGTTAGAGCTCTCTTAATATATTTCAGCCAGTGGCGTACATAGAGAAGTAAGGGCCCCATAGCAAGGATCAAACCAGGCCCCCCACACAGGACAGAAGGGTTTCAGCCTAAACCCCTTTCAATGACCCTTGCGCCATTTTTTCCACTCCCTCATTTGCAAAAAGTTGTTCCTTTAGAGGGTAGAGTCCTGACCATGTTTTCACCCCAGGAGATGATCCAAACTGGGCCCCCTCTTGCCCTGGGCCCCATAGCAGTCGCATGGTATGCCGCTATAGTAGTTACGACCCTGCTTTAAGCAATGAAGAAAAACACTATATGAGTATCCAGGGTCTTTAAATCATTATGAAGTAGCCCAGTTCATTTCTTCTGAAATTAAGAAACAGAGCTATAGGGATATACATTCAACATGTACTCATCACAGATTTTCTCTCCAACCACAGATACTGCTGAAATACATTACTTAATACTAACCAATTAATTGTACTAAGACTTTGCATTGTGTTTTCATTATTCACTCCTGGGTGCATTATCTGTTGTAATAAAAAAAATACTGGATTAAAGGCTTACGGACACCTTTGCAACCAGTCTTATATTGTTTTAGATGTATTTTCGGTTAACACAGTTTTTCATCAGTTTTTATTTAAACTTTTCAATCGGACTCAGGTCTGGGCTCTGGCTGGGCCATTCCAAAACTTTAATCTTCTTCTGGTGAAGCCATTCCTTTGTTGATTTGGATGTATGCTTTGGGTCGTTGTCATAATGAAAGATTAAGTTCCCTCTTCATGTTCAACTTTCTAGCAGAAGCCTGAAGGTTTTGTGCCAATATTGACTGGTATTTGGAACTGTTCATAATTTCCTCTAGCTCAACTAAGGCCCCAGTTCCAGCTGAAGAAAAACAGCCCCAAAGCATTTTGCTGCCACCACCATGCTTCACTGTGGGTATGGTGTTCTTTTGGTGATGTGCAGTGTTGTTTTTGCGCCAAACATATCTTTTGGAATTGTGGCCAAAAAGTTCAACCTTGTCTTCATCAGACCATAACACCTTTTCCGACCTGCTTTTGAGAGACTTCAGATGTGTATTTGCAAAATGTAGCTTGACTTGGATGTTTTTCTTTATAAGAAAAGGCTTTTGTCTTGCCACTCTACCCCATAGCCCAGACATATGAAGAATACGGGAGATTGTTGTCACATGTACCACACAGCCAGTACTTGCCAGATATGCAGCTCCTTTAATGTTGCTGAAGGCCTCTCGGTAGCCTCCCAGACCAGTTTTTTTCTCGTCTTTTTATCAATTTTGGAGGGACGTCCAGTTCTTGGTAATGTCACTGTTGTGCCATATTTTCTCCACTTGATGATGACTGTCTTCACTGTGTTCCATGGTATATCTAATGCCTTGGAAATTCTTTTGTACCCTTCTCCTAACTGATACCTTTTAACAATGAGAGTCCTCTGATGATTTGGAAGCTCTCTGTGGATCATGGCTTTTGCTGTGGGATGCAACTAAGAAAATGTCAGGAAAGACCCACTAGAGCAGCTGAACTTTATTTGGGGTTAACCAGAGGCACTTTAAATGGTGGCAGGTGTATGCTGACCCCTATTTAACATGATTTTGAATGTGATTGTTTTATTCTGAACACAGCTACATCCCCAGTTATAAGAGGGTGTGCACACTTATGCAACCACATTATTTTAGTTATTTTTTTCTTACCTCCACCTAAAAGATTTCAGTTTGTTTTTCAATTGAGTGGGACAGTTTATAGGTCACATTGAAGGTGGAAAAAGTTCTGAAATGATTTATCTTTGTCTCATTTTTTTACAGCACAGTAACCTGACATTTTAACAGTGGTGTGTAGACTTTTTATATCCACTGTATATCATGAATAACAAATGGATTGTCTCAATGGTGTTAAATCAAATCTTGATGGAGATTCAAGCCCTAAAGTATTCTTGCATTTAACAGAAAAATCCAAAAATTAACCCCCCTATTTAATAATTTTCTTCTGTGGTCTCCCCTCTCTACCCTCTCTATTCTTCTGGGACTAAAAGGGCTAGTCCACCATGTACCCCTTTATCATGTCTGGATAACATGGAGATATTGGAGACATTACTCCCCACAGCGTCAGAAAAAATGTGGCTGATTCTAACTTTTTGGGGCTTTGTGGTGTATCCGACATTGTTTATTACCACTAGAACAAGATGCAGGAAACACCATGTTAGCAGTGATGAAACTTGATATTGCATGGTTTATGGGTGATAAAAGGTTAAAAACACTTTCACTTCTATTCGGGGGCAAGTTTTACATTTTTGTTGCCTCATTTGTAACTACACGAACAGGAAAGATTTTTTTTTTGCTGATTAGATACTTCTAGAAACTAACTTGGAGATAAAATGGAACCCAAAGTGGGGTAGCAGCAAATTTCACACCTTCTGATGAAATGGTTCTTAAGCTTTTATCCTGATATAATTGAGGAACATATTTTTGCACGATCCGTTCGACTTCGTAATATTACTTGCTGTAACAAAACTATTCAGTGTTCTTGTTCACCTGGTTAGGATAGGGATGTGACACAACGTTTATCATTGATTAAATCCTCCCTGGTCAGAGATTCTGCCCTGCAATACGCAACTTTCAAAATCTCACTAAAATAACCTTGGGCTAGTAACCTGTTATATAAAGCAGTTGACTCTCTGGAAAAAAAAAAATCTTTAGAGGAACAGTTGTTCCTTCTTAGATGAACCCATTACACATAAGGAATATTGTTAGTAACATGTTTAGGGTGACATGAGTTGAATTGGATTGAATTCACTGCTGTTTCCTTCCGAAATGGCTCAATATGATTATTGCAACCACCAAAGTTGTATGTCCAGGAAATAAATACTTTCCCTCTCAAAATTAACTGTACATTTTAATTTTAGGCTACTTTCTCACTGACGTTTTGGCTTTCCGTTTGAGAGATCCGTTCAGGGCTCTCACAGGCGGTCCAAAACCGATCAGTTTTGCCCTAATGCATTTTAAATGGAACAGTTTGCCTCTGTTTGCCTCTGTTCCGTCTCCATTCCACTTTGGAGGCGGACACCAAAAAGCTGCTTGCAGCATTTTGGTGTCCATTTGACGAAAACTGAGCCAAATGGATCCGTTATGACACACAATGTAAGTCAATGGGGACGGATCCGTTTTCTATGACACAATAGAAAACTGATCCGTCCTCCATTGACTTTCAATAGTGTTCAAGACGGATCCGTCTTGGCTATCTTAAAGATAATACAAACGGATCCGTTCTGAACAGATCCGTCTGTTCAGATCAATGACGGATCCGCTCCAAATGCGAGTGTGAAAGTAGCTTTATATTATTTGAATTAAAATTAAATTACAAAATCATGGAAAGTTGTGAAGTAACCATAGAATTTGGATTTTCTTACTGGTTGCAAGATCCTTGGTTCTTAACTGCTCTAGTAGAAAAATAGCTACAATATTCCGGAATTGTAAATTTCCTTTGACTTCGACTCTTTAAACTTCTTGCATGCTTCCTTTGCAAACCTTTAAACAAATCATTTTGTTTATCAGAGATAATTACATTCAGATTTTAGACACCCCAGCCTTCTAGTTGTTCAAGGACTTCATTTACCTCTGAAACTTATCGACTTCACGCTTAGAAATGTAGATGGATAACTCTTTTGTATCTTCTTTACGTGGCAAGGTGCATCTATAAGATGGCTAAAAGTCAATACTAATTGTATATATTAACATCCTCTTAGAACCTTGTTGAATTCACAGGTTAATTACATTTGCGCTGGGCCATACAATGTCACATACTGGATGCAATAAATGCGCAATAGGTGGAATGTGATCTGATCTTCTAAGAAGATGAAGAACTGTCTTTTTTTTTTCTTAAGATCATATTATTGTGCAGTTTCCCTGGGAACATTCATTTTCCATCTAAACAGCATAAATATTTGGTACTTGATCTTTTTTCTTTCCTCCCTCATTCTATTTCATTGCTATGCAAATTAAATCATTTCATTTACACTTAACAATAAATTCCAATTTTAAGGTGCAATTTGATATGATCAGGCTGTTAGATATCTATAAAAGCATTACTCATGAGGACACATTTTGTAATGTGATTAAATACTGCAGTTTGTTATAAAAAGAAGTGATAATAATAATAATCCAAAATATAATTTTGTTTGAAAAAAGAAGTTATTTAACAAAATATATTATTCCTGTTGTACTTTTCCAGTGAAAAGATAAATGTATTTCAGTGCAGTTTTTATGACCCACTATGTACAAAAAGGGCATCAAGCCAATGTTCTTATCAACCTTCAAAGCACACAAGAATTAAACTGCTTTCTACTCTGCTTTTCTTCAAAATCTAACCTTCCATGAATGCTCAAGTCACCTACCTTAAAATAATTCTACTACCATCAATGTTTCTATATGCAGTTCAATGTTAATCACTGGGGGGTCCTTGATATACACAACATGTAACACATTTGGTCTATACTAAACATACTCCTATGTGTTAGGATATCTTCAGAGTCCCTTGTGGAGTGTTGCATTTACTTTCTTGTTGCTGGTGGTGAAATGTAGCTGAGATTCTTTGTTTCTACATGAAATACCTACAATAAAGATGATCATCCAGAGTAATCCAGTTGGCTGGAAGATGTGTATTGTATTATTGTAATAACTCTAGCTCCTGAGATGGAGCAGTGAGACAAGATTAGGCTTGGATTGAGAGCAAATCAGTACAATCTGCATAGAAACATAGAAACATAGAATGTGTCGGCAGATAAGAACCATTTGGCCCATCTAGTCTGCCCAATATATCTGAATACTATGGATAGCCCCTGGCCCTATCTTATATGAAGGATGGCCTTACGCCTATCCCATGCATGCTTAAACCCCTTCACTGTATTTGCAGCTACCACTTCTGCAGGAAGGCTATTCCATGCATCCACTACTCTCTCAGTAAAGTAATACTTCCTTATATTACTTTTAAACCTTTGCCCCTCTAATTTAAAACTGTGTCCTCTTGTGGTAGTTTTTCTTCTTTTAAATATGCTCTCCTCCTTTACCGAGTTGATTCCCTTTATGTATTTAAAAGTTTCTATCATATAGCCTCTGTCTCTTCTTTCTTCCAAGCTATACATGTTAAGGTCCTTTAACCTTTCCTGGTAAGTTTTATCCTGCAATCCATGTACTAGTTTAGTAGCTCTTCTCTGAACTCTCTCTAGAGTATCTATATCCTTCTGGAGATATGGCCTCCAGTACTGCGCACAATACTCCAAGTGAGGTCTCACCAGTGTTCTGTACAGCGGCATAAGCACTTCACTCTTTCTACTGCTTATACCTCTCCCTATACATCCAAGCATTCTGCTGGCATTTCGTGCTGCCCTATTACATTGTCTTCCCACCTTTAAGTCTTCTGAAATAATTACTCCTAAATCCCTTTCCTCAGATACTGAGGTCAGGACTGTGTCAAATATTCTATATTCTGCGCTTGGGTTTTTACGCCCCAGGTGCATTATCTTGCACTTATCCACATTAAATTTCAGTTGCCAGAGTTCTGACCATTCTTCTAGTTTTCCTAAATCCTTTTCCATTTGGCGTTTCCCTCCAGGAACATCAACCCTGTTACATATCTTTGTGTCATCAGCAAAAAGACAAACCTTCCCATCGAGGCCTTTTGCAATATCACTTATGAAAATATTGTCCCGGCTGTATGTGAGCAACAAGAGCATGCACAGAAAATAGAGCTACTGACCGGACCCAAACTAGGGAAGATAAAGGGTGACCCCTGTCAGACCCTCAAAAGCTCTCCCTATGCTGCTAAGCCCATGCCCGGATCCAAATGGTGGAAGGAGGCATGCCCGCGTACCTAAGACTGATGACCACTGTAACCCCTACAATAGTGGAAGGGGCACGGCCACCGGTGCCCTGCTCAGTATATGGAGGGAACCGTGGTCGCCTCAGATCCAGTCAGAAAACACACAGATACACACCAATGTCTGCACACTTAGCTGAAGGGCTGCAGCCGCAGTGAAGACGGATCCAAAGACAGGCTGGCAATATCCGGAGTACTTGCTGCAGCAGAACACAGGTCCAGTGAAAGGATAGCATACAAGGGAAGATTCTCAAGCAAGAGCTACAACCCAAATGAGAAATATAATCCACACCTACAATAGGAGGAGGGGGAATATAAAGGCAGGGAAATCAAACGGAGGAGGAACAGCTGGGAGGAAGGAAACAGAAAACTCCTCCCAGCTCTAGTAGTGACATCATCACAGGGGTGGAGAAACAGAGCTGTGAGAACGTCCCAAAGCTCTGGTAGTGACAGTACCCCCCCCTCTACGGGTGGACTCCGGACACCCAGGACCCACCTTCTCAGGATGAGCCCTATGAAATGCCCTGATGAGGCGAGTGGCTTTAATGTCCGACACCGGAACCCACATCCTCTGGTCAGGACCATAACCCTTCCAATGAACGAGGTACTGGAGAGAACTGCGGACAATGCGAGAGTCCACAATTCTGGAAACCTCAAACTCCAGATTGCCATCAACCAAAATCGGAGGAGGAGGCAAAGAGGAGGGTACCGTGGGCTGGACATATGGTTTTAAGAGAGATCTGTGAAATACATTATGTATCTTCCAAACCCGTGGAGGATCAAGACGGAAGGCAACAGGATTGATGACTGACAAGATTTTATAAGGCCCAATAAACTTGGGACCCAATTTCCAGGAGGGAACCTTCAGTTTAATATTTCTTGTAGACAACCACACCAGATCACCCACACTCAGGTCCGGACCAGGCACACGTCTCTTATCAGCCACACGCTTATACTTCTCACTCATCTTTCTAAGATTACTCTGAATCTTTTGCCAAATGGTAGACAAAGACGAGGAAAATCTCTCCTCCTCAGGCAAACCAGAAAGAGCCCCTCCCGAGAATGTCCCAAACTGCGGATGGAACCCATATGCACCAAAGAATGGCGACTTATCAGAAGATTCCTGACGGCGGTTGTTCAGAGCAAACTCAGCAAGAGGGAGAAATTAACACCAATCCTCCTGGTTCTCTGCCACGAAACAGCGCAAATATGTCTCCAGATTCTGATTGAGGCGCTCAGTCTGACCATTCGACTGCGGGTGAAAAGCAGAAGAGAAGGACAGCCGAACCCCCAGGCGAGAACAGAAAGCCTTTCAGAACCTGGACACAAACTGCGTGCCTCTATCGGAAACAATATCAGAGGGAATGCCATGCAATTTAACAATATGGTCGACAAAAGCTTGCGCCAACGTTTTAGCATTGGGTAAACCAGGGAAAGGTACGAAATGAGCCATCTTGCTAAAACGGTCCACCACCACCAGGATCACCGACTTCCCTGAGGAACGAGGAAGATCCGTGATAAAGTCCATGGACAGGTGTGTCCAAGGACGGGAAGGTATGGGTAACGGGAGAAGGGAACCTGAAGGCCGTGAACGAGGGACCTTAGCGCGAGCGCACGTCTCACAAGCAGCCACAAAACCCTCCACCGACTTACGAAGAGCCGGTCACCAAAATCTCCGAGCAATGAGATCTACCGTGGCTCTACTCCCGGGGTGACCAGCAAGAACAGTATCATGATGCTCCTTGAAGAGTTTGTGACGTAGCTCAGGAGGCACAAACAACTTCCCAGAAAGACAACGGGCAGGTGCCTCAGTCTGGGCAGCCTGGACCTCGGCCTCCAAATCCGAATATAGAGCAGAAACAACTACCCCCTCCGCCAAAATGGGACCCGGGTCCTCTGAGTTTCCTCCTCCCGGAAAACAGCGAGAGAGAGCATCAGCCTTCACATTTTTGATCCCAGGGCGGAATGTGACGACAAAATTGAATCTGGAGAGGAACAGAGACCATCTGGCCTGTCTCGGATTCATACGCCTGGCCGACTCCAAGTATGCCAGATTCTTATGGTCGGTAAAAACGGTGATAGGGTGCCTGGCCCCCTCCAACCAATGGCGCCATTCCTCGAAAGCCAACTTGATGGCCAACAACTCCCTATCTCCCACATCATAGTTTTTCTCTGCCGGGGAGAGTTTTTTAGAGAAAAAGGCACAGGGTCGCCATTTGGCAGGAGAAGGGCCCTGGGACAAAACCGCACCCACACCCACCTCGGAAGCATCCACCTCAACAATAAAAGGTAAGGAAACATCGGGATGCACCAAGACGGGAGCAGATGCAAAACTCTCTTTAATCTTAGAAAAAGCTGCAAGCGCCTCCTCCGACCAAGAGGAAAAATCCGCCCCCTTTTTTGTCATGTCAGTGAGGGGTTTGACCACAGAGGAATAATTCAAAATGAACTTTCTGTAATAGTTCGCAAAACCCAAAAAGCGCATCAATGCCTTCTGATTCTCAGGAAGTTCCCACTCAAGTACAGCACGGACCTCCTCCGGATCCATGCGAAAACCAGAAGCAGAGAGGAGAAAACCCAGAAATTGAATCTCCGATACCAAAAAAACACATTTCTCCAGCTTGGCGTACAATTTATTTTCCCGCAGAATCTGCAGAACCTGAAAAAGATGATCCTGATGGGTCTGAACATCAGGGGAAAAAATCAAAATATCATCAAGATACACCAATACAAATTTCCCCATTAAATGGTAGAAAATACTGTTAACAAAATGCTGAAAGACGGCCGGAGCATTCATCAGGCCGAAAGGCATAACGAGATTCTCGAAATGCCCGTTAGGGGTATTAAAGGCCGTTTTCCATTCATCCCCCTCTCTGACCCTGACCAGGTTGTACGCGCCTCTCAAATCCAATTTGGAAAAAACCTTGGCCCCAACAATTTGGTTGAAGATGTCCGGGATCAGAGGAAGGGGATAGGGATCGCGAATCGTGATACGGTTCAGCTCCCTAAAATCTAGGCAAGGTCTCAGAGAGCCATCTTTTTTTTTAACAAAAAGAAAACCAGCGGCAACAGGTGATTTTGAGGGACGAATATGCCCCTTATCGAGACTCTCGGAGATATAGGTTTGCATTGCGATTCTTTCCGGTTGTGAGAGATTGTAGAGGCGAGCTTTTGGCAGCTTGGCGCCGGGAATGAGGTTAATGGGACAGTCAAACTCCCGGTGAGGAGGTAGCTCCTGAACACTGCTCTCGGAAAACACGTCCGAGAAATCAGAGAGAAATGATGGCACAGTTTTAGTAGACACCTCTGCAAAAGTCGCTGTAAGACAATTCTCTCTACAAAAGTCACTCCACTCATTTATTTGCCTTCCTTGCCAATCAATAGTGGGGTTATGTCTAGTGAGCCAGGGTAACCCCAAAACTAGAGGAGAAGGCAATCCGTTAAGGATAAAACAAGATATATCCTCCACATGAGTGTCACCTACAGCTAACCGGATATTGTGAACAATGCCCTTCAGAGATCTCTGTGAGAGTGGAGCAGAGTCAATAGCAAAAACAGGTATATCCTTTTCTAATGTGCAAACCTGAAAACCATGCATGGCTACAAATTGAGTGTCAATAAGATTGACGGCCGCTCCACTATCAACAAAAATCTCACAAGAAATGACTTTGCTCTCTAGCGCCACCCTGGCAGACAGGAGAAAACGGGAACTGCAGGTCAGAGGAAAAGCATCAATTCCTACATCAACTTTGCCCAAAGTAGCAGATGAAGCAGAGTTTGATGATTTACCTTTTGAGGTTTTTCTCTTATTATCGCTCTTAGTACAGTTCAAGAATCTCCTAGACGGACAAACATTTGCCAAATGACCTATGCCCCCACAACAAAAACACACCATACTCTGAGGACTAAATCCTCTTTTATCAGGGGCAAGTCGACCTAGCTGCATGGGCTCCTCCTCAGAGGGGAGCGAGACAGGATGAGGCCCCTGCACACTGAATGAGTCCGCACCACTGCCCCTAGACTGACAATGGCTGGACAGAGAGGTCTCGTTTCTTTCTCTTAGACGCCTGTCAAGGCGTACCGCCAATGACATGGCAGACACTAAGGACGCATCTTTCAATCTCTCTGAGAGACCATGACAGAACTGACTCCGGAGTGCAGCATCATTCCAACCTGAATCAGCTGCCCATCTCCGAAATTCAGAACAATAAAGCTCCGCAGACAGTTTGCTCTGGCATAAAAAACATAAGTTAGATTCGGCCAGAGCAACACGATCCGGGTCATCATATATCTGCCCCAGGGCCACAAAAAATCCTTCCACGGATCGAAGGGAGGGATCCCCTGATGGCAGCGAAAAAGCCCAAGTCTGAGCATTACCCCTGAGCAGGGAAATGACAATCCTCACCCTCTGCTCCTGATTACCAGAGGAATGTGGACACAAGCAAAAATGGAGTTTGCATGCCTCTCTGAAGCGAACAAAACTCTCACTGCCCCCGGAGAACGTTTCCGGAAGTGAGACCTTTGGCTCGCAACAGACTCCATGGGCCGGAGCAGAGCCCAATGCTTGAAGCTGAGTCATAGATTGACGGAGATCCGCTACCTCCAAAGAAAGACCCTGCATGCAGTCAACCAGGCCAGAAAGCGGATCCATGTCAAAAAAAGACGGTTTTGGTGGATTATAATGTCACGGCTGTATGTGAGCAACAAGAGCATGCACAGAAAATAGAGCTACTGACCGGACCCAAACTAGGGAGGATAAAGGGTGACCCCTGTCAGACCCTCAAAAGCTCTCCCTATGCTGCTAAGCCCATGCCCGGATCCAAATGGTGGAAGGAGGCATGCCCGCGTACCTAAGACTGATGACCACTGTAACCCCTACAATAGTGGAAGGGGCACGGCCACCGGTGCCCTGCTCAGTATATGGAGGGAACCGTGGTCGCCTCGGATCCAGTCAGAAAACACACAGATACACAGCAATGTCTGCACACTTAGCTGAAGGGCTGCAGCCGCAGTGAAGACGGATCCAAAGACAGGCTGGCAATATCCGGAGTACTTGCTGCAGCAGAACACAGGTCCAGTGAAAGGATAGCATACAAGGGAAGATACTCAAGCAAGAGCTACAACCCAAATGAGAAATATAATCCACACCTACAATAGGAGGAGGGGGAATATAAAGGCAGGGAAATCAAACGGAGGAGGAACAGCTGGGGGGAAGGAAACAGAAAACTCCTCCCAGCTCTAGTAGTGACATCATCACAGGGGTGGAGAAACAGAGCTGTGAGAACGTCCCAAAGCTCTGGTAGTGACAGATATTAAACAAAATTGGTCCCAGTACAGATCCCTGTGGAACCCCACCGGTAACATGACCTTGTTTTGAATGTTCTCCATTGACTACAACCCTCTGTTGTCTGTCACTCAGCCACTGCCTAATCCACTCAACAATATGGGAGTCCATGCTCAATGACTGCAGTTTATTGATAAGTCTTCTATGTGGGACAGTGTCAAAAGCCTTACTAAAATCTCTACTTACACTAAATCCTGCTGTCATTTTGTTAAATGTCAGTTATTATTCATGATCCCTTAAGGTCTCTTGGTAGATTTTGTGAAAATATTTGTGTTTATTAACTCACTTCATTTACCCAACTACTCTTTTGCCTTCTTCTTAGTATTTGCCATTGGGTATGAACTCAGATGCATTTCTTTCATAAGCAGGGTGTGTCTCATTTTGGTAGATATGCCAGCACAGTACAGCTGTGCATTCCTTTCCCTTACTTCCCACCATGTTTATTTTCAACTGTTGTTTTATTAGGCTCAGGATCTCAGCTAGCTCTGACATGCTCCCACTTCCTATCTGTAATCTTCTTTGTATCTATTACTAATTACTGATCTTACCTGACAACAGGCAGTAGGCTGCAAATTAGGTAGAAGTGAGCCCCCTTGTGGTCATGACTATGGATGAGCAAACCCAAACTGCAAAGCTTGGGTTTGTACCGAACTTTGCATGTTCGGGTACCCATACCCAGACTTTTTCATTGAACTCCAAGTTCGAGTTTGGTGTTTGGGTGATTTTATTTATTTTCCGTTATAACATGGTTATAGCGGAAAATAATAGCATTCTTAAGACAGAATGCAAAATAATATGGTCATTTAGGGGTAAAAAACAAACAAAAAACAACTCACCTCATCCACTTGATTACGCTGCCGTGGTGTCTTCTATCTTCTCGTTACAGGTCCTTTGGCAGGTCCTGCTGAAAGAAGATAGAAAACACTGCGGCAGCACGATCAAGTGGATAAGGTGAGTTTTTTTTTTTTTTTTTTTCTTAGCCCGAAATGCCTATATTCTTTTGCATTCTGTCTTAAGAATGCTATTATTTTCTGCTATAACTGTGTTATAACGGAAAATAATAAAGTGAAGTTCGGGTCCCCGGCCGAACCTGGTGAACCCAAACTTCCATGGGTTTGCTCATCCTTAGTCATGACTTTACATCTTTTTTTCAGGTGGATGCAGGCATATTTTTTTCAATAAAGTGATTCAGAAATTTGCTATTTACACAATTTTCTGTTAAATGAATTGAAATTGTGTCAAAGTGCAGTGATTCTTTAAGTCTTAACAAAGGGTTTTGCTATATTGCTGTCATTACTTTAATGCTTTTCATTTTATGGCTTGAACACATTTGCAATAGGGGTAAAGGTATTCTGACATTAGTGTGAGTCTGAGACTGAAGTTCAGCTCATCAAATTTAACAAACTAAGGGCTCTTTCACACGAGCGGATCCCGTGCAGGTAATCCACTGCGTAGAATAGAGCCAAGCCCCGTCCCGGACAGCAGAGACACGGAGCGTTAACATGATTGATAATGCTCCGTGCCTCTCTGTGACCTTTTTACTACAAAATCACAGTGACAATTTTATCTCACTGTGATTTTGTAGTAAAAAGATGACAGAGAGGCACGGAGCATTATCAATCATGTTAATGCTCCGTGTCTCTGCTGTCCGGGACGGGGCTTGGCTCTATTCTACGCAGTGGATTACCTGCACGGGATCCGCTCATGTGAAAGAGCACTTAGTTTGTTAAATTTAATGAGCTGAACTTCAGTCCCAGACTCACACTAATGTTAGAATACCTTTACCCCTATTGCAAATGTGTTCAAGCCATAAAATTAAAACCATTAAAGTAATGACAGCAAGTTGGACTGAGCTGCAGTAACACAGGCACAGCCATATATCCACATGATTTCAGTGATCAGTAGGTGTCTCATGGCTCAGTGGTGATTCCAAGAGTCAAACTCTCACCCCATCAATGTACCATTACAAAAAACTTCTTTAAAATACCCCCTGGTGCTGCTGTATTATTCCAACTCTAAGCTAGCACAAGGACCGGTACGATAGTGATTGTGTATATGTCCCTGATCAGTGATTTAAAAATATTCAGACATCTGACAGCTAGTGCTAAGTAAATGCAGTGCAATAGGAAAACACCTGGACGCTTATCAGATCTCCTATCCAGAAGGTGCCAATCACACAATCTGGAAGATGCAGTGATAAAAATGTATTTATTCATATCCGAACACGTAGTGTATAAAGTGAATGGTATTAGAATAAATGTAATGTTATGCGGCAAGTGACAATTTGTAGACAGCTTTGACATGCATCACAACAAGTTAAATAGTAAAGTAATAACTGTGAAGTCTATTTAAGGATCCTTTAACTCACGTAGAACATTGCTTGCTTTAATATTTGGAGCCTGAAATAATATTTAGCAGAGGCGAAGGAGCTTTAAATAACTCTTGAGTCTAGCGATGTGCGAAGAAGAAAGCTTTTAAGAAGTGATAAAAGCCTTGCCATGAAACATTCTTGTGGTTTATATTTGATAAATAATTTCACTGAATCTTCACAAATCAAATTGTGATATATCCACACCACATTAGTCCAGATATAAACTGTGCACTTCAAGCACTTACATTTCTCTAATCTGCAGTCGTCGAATTTATCCGGACGTACAGGGTAAAGACTGTCATGCAAAAAATGAATATTTTATGCAATAAATTCAGAAGCTGAATTTAGCACCAGTGAATTAGCAGCTACTTTCACAGTCTACAGTAAAAGGTCTTGAATGATGGCAATCCCAGTGTCCGGCTGCTGCTTGCCATGCATTTAATGTGTAGCGGCCACTGCAGGGAAAATGTAGTATTACATGTTGACCGTGTAAATGAATGGTCAAATTGTAAAGCACTGAGGTTGGCTAATAAAGAGTCGTCCTGGGAGGGTGATGCCCCTCTATGACGATGCCCTACTATGTCCCCCTCTATGACGTCCTTGTGGCCTAAAGGCACTTATGTGCAGGAGTTGTCCTTTTAGCATACATTTTATTTATACCTTTTCAGCAACCACTTTTGTTCCAGGCTTGTACACTGAATTTTGTTTGTCAATTAACAGTATAAACTACTAGTAGGAAAGTGTATGGAGCTTAAAAGGGTTTTCTGGGAGTTTAATATTGATGGCCTATGCTCAGGATAGGTCATCAATATCTGATCAGTGGGGCTGGCTCCAGTGAGTGCTGTGACCTTCTATGCTCAGTACTGTACATTGTATAGCGGTTGTGCTTGGTATTGTAGCCCAAGTCCATTCAAGTAAATGGAACTAAGCTGCATATAGGCCATGTAATCAATGAATGCGATGTCACTGGCTGAGGTAGAGGTGGCAGCACTCACTGGAGTGCCACTGCCTCTTCAATCATCGATCAGTATTACACTGTTGCAAAACTCCATTAATTTTCCAGGTTGAATTACATGGACTTGAGTCTTTTATCATTCAATATCATTCATATATGTTATTATGAATTATGAAGGACTCAGGAAGCACATATTCTACTTTTGGGTATTTTAGGTTAAGCAAAGCAAAGATTATGTTATTTTTGGCATATTCAGGAACTATGGGTGAGGTCACAAGAATGTATGAAGTAAACCAAATGAAAACAAAGGAAAAAAAACAAATATATTGAATAAATTACCCCCTACTATATATTATAAGAATAATAGAAGTCATTAGGTTTAGGGTTGAGCGAACCCGAACTGTAAAGTTCAGGTTCGTACTGAACTTTAGGATTTTTGGACCCCGGACCCGAACCCGAACATTTCAGTAAAAGTTTGGGTTCGGTGTTCGGCGATTTCTTAGCACTTTTTGAAAGGCTGCAGAGCAGCCAATCAACAAGCGTTTAACTGTGTGACCTTAGAAGCCATCATAGCCATGACTACTAATGGCATGGCTGTGATTGGCCAGTGCAGCATGTGACCCAGCCTCTATATAAGCTGGAGTCAGGTAGCGCTGCACGTCACTCTGCTGTTACTAGTGTAGGGAGAGAATAGGACAGAATCTGTGATCAGAACTCCAATTTAACTCACCGATCTAGAGAGATTTAGTTGTGTGGGTGCAGTGCACAATCTTTTTACCCTCCCTGAGCCCAGTGACAGAAAAAAAAAAAATTATCCGTCTGTTAGTTAGGTGGGCAGCGGCGGCGCCCATTTTATGCAAGCTCAGTGCACCAGCACTGCATCTGAGCTTTTGTGACATTCAAATCCAAGCTTGAAATACTGCAATAATAATCTGGTTTTAAAAAAACACCCTTTTTTGGCAATATACAACATCTGCTGCATTTGCAGGATTAGTCAGTGTGCAATTTAAGCTAGAAATACAGCCATCATTTTCTGGGTTTTTACAAACACCCTTTTTTCGCAAAATACACTATTTTACAGCCCTTGCGGCATCTGCACGTTTGAAATTTAATCGTTATATACAGCTTTCATATTCTGTTATAAAAACAACCTTTTTTTGCAAAATACTTAATAATGCAGCCCTTGCTGCATCTGTGATTGTCAAAAACAATTTTTAAAAAATGTAAATAATTTTCTGGCTTTGAAAAAACACAAATTTTTGGCAATATGCAACATCGGGTGCCTTTGCAGGATTATTCAGTGTGCAATTTAAGCTAGAAATACAGCCATCATTTTCTTGGTTTTTAAAAACACCCTTTTTGGGCAAAATACACAATTTTACTGCCCTTACAGCATCAGCACGTGTGAAATTCAAGGGTTATATACTGCTGTCATATTCAGTTATTAAACAAACACCCATATTGGGCAAAAAACTTAATTTTGCAGCCTTTGCTGCATATGTCATTGTGAGATACACACTTAAAAACTGTGGTTCTATTCAGTTATTTGCAAAACAGCCATTTTGTGCACAAAACTTACATTCCGGACTAGTCTGGATCAGTACGTGTGAGATACAGACTTTAGATACTGTGGTTCTATTCAATAATTTGAAAAACAGCCATTTTGGGCAAAAAACTTAAATTGCGGACTAGTCTGGTTCAGCACGTGTAAGATACATCCTTTAGATACTGTGGTTCTATTCAGTTATTTTAAAAAAAACAGCCATTTTGGGCAAAAAACTTTAATTGCGGCCTAGTCTGGATCAGGACGTGTGAGATACACCCTTTACATACTGTGGTTCGATTCAGTTATTTGCAAAACAGCCATTTTGTACACAAAACTTAATTTTGTAGCCTTTGCTGCATATGTCATTGTGAGATACACACTTTAGATACTGTGATTCTATTCAAATATTTGAAAAACAGCCATTTTGGGAAAAAAACTTTAATTGCGGCCTAGTCTGGATCAGGACGTGTGAGATACACCCTTTAGATACTGTGGTTATATTCTTCTATTAATAAAACAGCCTTTTTGGGAAAAATACAAAATTTTACAGCCCTTGCTGCATCCGAATATGTGAAATTCAAGGTTATATACTGCTGTCATATTCTGTTATTAAACAAACACCCATTTTGGGCCAAAAACTTAATTTTACAGCTTTTCGTGAATATGTCATTGTGAGATACACCCTTTAGATACTGTGGTTCTATTCAGATATTTAAAAAACAACCATTTTGGGCAAAAAAAATTAATTGCGGCCTAGTCTGGATCAGGACGTGTGAGATACACCCTTTACATACTGTGGTTCAATTCAGTTATTTGAAAAACAGACATTTTGGGCAAAAAAATTTAATTGCGGCCTAGTCTGCATCTGTACGTGTGAGATATACCCTTTACATACTGTGGTTCTATTCAGTTATTTGCAAAACAGCCATTTTGTGCACAAAACTTAAATTCCAGCCTAGTCTGGATCAGTACGTGTGAGATACACCCTTTACATACTGTGGTTCTATTCACTTATTTGCAAAACAGCCATTTTGGGGAAAAAAACTTAAATTCCGGCCTAGTCTGGATCAGTACATGTCAGATACACCCTTTAGATACTGTCGTTCTATTCAGTTATTTAAAAAAACATCCATTTTGGGCAAAAAACTTTAATTGCGGCCTAGTCTGGATCAGGAGGTGTGAGATACACCCTTTACATACTGTGGTTCTATTCAGTTATTTGAAAAACAGCCATTTTGTGCACAAAACTTTAATTGCGGCCTAGTCTGGATCAGGACGTGTAAGATACACACTTTATATACTATGTTTATAATCTGTTATTTGAAAAACAGCCATTTTGTGCAAAAAAAATTATTTTGCAGCCTTTGCTGCATATGTTATTGTGAGATACACCCTTTACATACTGTGGTTCTATTCAGTTATTTAAAAAACAGCCATTTTGTGCACAAAACTTTAAATCCGGCCTAGTCTGGATCAGGACATGTGAGATACACCCTTTACATACTGTGGTTATATTCTTCTATTAATAAAACACCCTTTTTGGGCAAAATACACAATTTTACAGCCCTGCTGCATCCGAACGTATAAAATTCAAGGTTTATATACTGCTGTCATATTCTGTTATTAAACAAACACCCATTTTGGGCCAAAAACTAAATTTTGCAGCTTTTCGTGAATATATCATTGTGAGATACAGCCTTTAGATACTGTGGTTCTATTCAGATATTTGAAAAACTATTATTTTGGGCAAAAAACTTAAATTCCGGCCTAGTCTGGTTCAGTATGTGTGAGATACATCCTTTAGATACTGTGGTTCTATTCAGTTATTTAAAAAAAACTGCCATTTTGGGCAAAAAACTTTAATTGCGGCCTAGTCTGGATCAGGACGTGTGAGATACACCCTTTAGATACTGTGGTTATATTCTTCTATTAATAAAACACCCTTTTTGGGAAAAATACAAAATTTTACAGCCGTTGCTGCATCCGAATATGTGAAATTCAAGGTTATATACTGCTGTCATATTCTGTTATTAAACAAACACCCATTTTGGGCCAAAAACTTAATTTTACAGCTTTTCGTGAATATGTCATTGTGAGATACACCCTTTAGATACTGTGGTTCTATTCAGATATTTAAAAAACAACCATTTTGGGCAAAAAAAATTAATTGCGGCCTAGTCTGGATCAGGACGTGTGAGATACTCCCTTTACATACTGTGGTTCTATTCAGTTATTTGCAAAACAGCCATTTTGTGCACAAAACTTAAATTCCAGCCTAGTCTGGATCAGTACGTGTGAGATACACCCTTTACATACTGTGGTTCTATTCACTTATTTGCAAAACAGCCATTTTGGGGAAAAAAACTTAAATTCCGGCCTAGTCTGGATCAGTACATGTCAGATACACCCTTTAGATACTGTCGTTCTATTCAGTTATTTAAAAAAACATCCATTTTGGGCAAAAAACTTTAATTGCGGCCTAGTCTGGATCAGGAGGTGTGAGATACACCCTTTACATACTGTGGTTCTATTCAGTTATTTGAAAAACAGCCATTTTGTGCACAAAACTTTAATTGCGGCCTAGTCTGGATCAGGACGTGTAAGATACACACTTTATATACTATGTTTATAATCTGTTATTTGAAAAACAGCCATTTTGTGCAAAAAAAATTATTTTGCAGCCTTTGCTGCATATGTTATTGTGAGATACACCCTTTACATACTGTGGTTCTATTCAGTTATTTAAAAAACAGCCATTTTGTGCACAAAACTTTAAATCCGGCCTAGTCTGGATCAGGACATGTGAGATACACCCTTTACATACTGTGGTTATATTCTTCTATTAATAAAACACCCTTTTTGGGCAAAATACACAATTTTACAGCCCTGCTGCATCCGAACGTATAAAATTCAAGGTTTATATACTGCTGTCATATTCTGTTATTAAACAAACACCCATTTTGGGCCAAAAACTAAATTTTGCAGCTTTTCGTGAATATATCATTGTGAGATACAGCCTTTAGATACTGTGGTTCTATTCAGATATTTGAAAAACTATTATTTTGGGCAAAAAACTTAAATTCCGGCCTAGTCTGGTTCAGTATGTGTGAGATACATCCTTTAGATACTGTGGTTCTATTCAGTTATTTAAAAAAAACTGCCATTTTGGGCAAAAAACTTTAATTGCGGCCTAGTCTGGATCAGGACGTGTGAGATACACCCTTTAGATACTGTGGTTATATTCTTCTATTAATAAAACACCCTTTTTGGGAAAAATACAAAATTTTACAGCCGTTGCTGCATCCGAATATGTGAAATTCAAGGTTATATACTGCTGTCATATTCTGTTATTAAACAAACACCCATTTTGGGCCAAAAACTTAATTTTACAGCTTTTCGTGAATATGTCATTGTGAGATACACCCTTTAGATACTGTGGTTCTATTCAGATATTTAAAAAACAACCATTTTGGGCAAAAAAAATTAATTGCGGCCTAGTCTGGATCAGGACGTGTGAGATACTCCCTTTACATACTGTGGTTCTATTCAGTTATTTGCAAAACAGCCATTTTGTGCACAAAACTTAAATTCCAGCCTAGTCTGGATCAGTACGTGTGAGATACACCCTTTACATACTGTGGTTCTATTCACTTATTTGCAAAACAGCCATTTTGGGGAAAAAAAACTTAAATTCCGGCCTAGTCTGGATCAGTACATGTCAGATACACCCTTTAGATACTGTCGTTCTATTCAGTTATTTAAAAAAACATCCATTTTGGGCAAAAAACTTTAATTGCGGCCTAGTCTGGATCAGGAGGTGTGAGATACACCCTTTACATACTGTGGTTCTATTCAGTTATTTGAAAAACAGCCATTTTGTGCACAAAACTTTAATTGCGGCCTAGTCTGGATCAGGACGTGTAAGATACACACTTTATATACTATGTTTATAATCTGTTATTTGAAAAACAGCCATTTTGTGCAAAAAAATTTATTTTGCAGCCTTTGCTGCATATGTTATTGTGAGATACACCCTTTACATACTGTGGTTCTATTCAGTTATTTAAAAAACAGCCATTTTGTGCACAAAACTTTAAATCCGGCCTAGTCTGGATCAGGACATGTGAGATACACCCTTTACATACTGTGGTTATATTCTTCTATTAATAAAACACCCTTTTTGGGCAAAATACACAATTTTACAGCCCTGCTGCATCCGAACGTATAAAATTCAAGGTTTATATACTGCTGTCATATTCTGTTATTAAACAAACACCCATTTTGGGCCAAAAACTAAATTTTGCAGCTTTTCGTGAATATATCATTGTGAGATACAGCCTTTAGATACTGTGGTTCTATTCAGATATTTGAAAAACTATTATTTTGGGCAAAAAACTTAAATTCCGGCCTAGTCTGGTTCAGTATGTGTGAGATACATCCTTTAGATACTGTGGTTCTATTCAGTTATTTTAAAAAAACTGCCATTTTGGGCAAAAAACTTTAATTGCGGCCTAGTCTGGATCAGGACGTGTGAGATACACCCTTTAGATACTGTGGTTATATTCTTCTATTAATAAAACACCCTTTTTGGGAAAAATACAAAATTTTACAGCCGTTGCTGCATCCGAATATGTGAAATTCAAGGTTATATACTGCTGTCATATTCTGTTATTAAACAAACACCCATTTTGGGCCAAAAACTTAATTTTACAGCTTTTCGTGAATATGTCATTGTGAGATACACCCTTTAGATACTGTGGTTCTATTCAGATATTTAAAAAACAACCATTTTGGGCAAAAAAAATTAATTGCGGCCTAGTCTGGATCAGGACGTGTGAGATACTCCCTTTACATACTGTGGTTCTATTCAGTTATTTGCAAAACAGCCATTTTGTGCACAAAACTTAAATTCCGGCCTAGTCTGGATCAGTACGTGTGAGATACACCCTTTACATACTGTGGTTCTATTCACTTATTTGCAAAACAGCCATTTTGGGGAAAAAACTTAAATTCCGGCCTAGTCTGGATCAGTACATGTCAGATACACCCTTTAGATACTGTCGTTCTATTCAGTTATTAAAAAAAACATCCATTTTGGTCAAAAAACTTTAATTGCGGCCTAGTCTGGATCAGGAGGTGTGAGATACACCCTTTACATACTGTGGTTCTATTCAGTTATTTGCAAAACAGCCATTTTGTGCACAAAACTTTAATTGCGGCTTAGTCTGGATCAGGACGTGTAAGATACACACTTTAGATACTGTGTTTATATTCTGTTATTTGAAAAACAGCCATTTTGTGCAAAAAAATTAATTTTGCAGCCTTTGCTGCATATGTTATTGTGAGATACACCCTTTACATACTGTGGTTCTATTCAGTTATTTGAAAAACAGCCATTTTGTGCACAAAACTTTAAATCCGGCCTAGTCTGGATCAGAACGTGTGAGATACACCCTTTACATACTGTGGTTCTATACAGTTATTTGAAAAACAGCCATTTTGGGCAAAAAATATTAATTGCGGCCTAGTCTGCATCTGTACGTGTGAGATATACCCTTTACATACTGTGGTTCTATTCAGTTATTTGCAAAACAGCCATTTTGTGCACAAAAACTTAAATTCCGGCCTAGTCTGGATCAGTACGTGTGAGATACACCCTTTACATACTGTGGTTCTATTCAGTTATTTGAAAAACAGCCATTTTGGGCAAAAAACTTTAAATCCGGCCTAGTCTGGATCAGAACGTGTGAGATACACCCTTTACATACTGTGGTTCTATACAGTTATTTGAAAAACAGCCATTTTGTGCACAAAACTTTAAATCCGGCCTAGTCTGGATCAGAACGTGTGAGATACACCCTTTACATACTGTGGTTCTATACAGTTATTTGAAAAACAGCCATTTCGGGCAAAAAATATTAATTGCGGCCTAGTCTGCATCTGTACGTGTGAGATATACCCTTTACATACTGTGGTTCTATTCAGTTATTTGCAAAACAGCCATTTTGTGCACAAAAACTTAAATTCCGGCCTAGTCTGGATCAGTACGTGTGAGATACACCCTTTACATACTGTGGTTCTATTCAGTTATTTGAAAAACAGCCATTTTGGGCAAAAAACGTTAATTGCGGCCTAGTCTGGATCAGAACGTGTGAGATACACCCTTTAGATACTGATGGTTATATTCTTCTATTAATAAAACACCCTTTTTGGGAAAAATACAAAATTTTACAGCCCTCACGGCATCCGAATGTGTGAATTTCAAGGTTTATATACTGCTGTCATATTCTGTTGTTAAACAAACACCCATTTTGGGCCAAAAACTTAATTTTGCAGCTTTTCGTGAATATGTCATTGTGAGATACAGCCTTTAGATACTGTGGTTCTATTCAGATATTTGAAAAACAATTATTTTGGGCAAAAAACTTAAATTCTGGCCTAGTCTGGATCAGTACGTGTGAGATACACCCTTTAGATACTGTGGTTCTATTCAGTTATTTAAAAAAAACAGCCATTTTGGGCAAAAAAAATAATTGCGGCCTAGTCTTGATCAGGACGTGTGAGATACACCCTTTACATACTGTGGTTCTATTCAGTTATTTGAAAAACAGCCATTTTGTGAAAAAAAACTTAAATTGCGGCCTATTCTGGATCAGGAGGTGTGAGATACACCCTTTAGATACTGTGGTTCTATTCAGATATTTGAAAAACAACCATTTTGGGCAAAAAACTTTAATTGCGGCCTAGTCTGGATCAGGACGTGTGAGATACACCCTTTACATACTGTGGTGCTATTCAGTTATTTGAAAAACAGCCATTTTGGGCAAAAAATAATAATCGCGGCCTAGTCTGCATCTGCACATGTGAGATACACCCTTTACATACTGTGGTTCTGTTCAGTTATTTGCAAAACAACCATTTTGGGCAAAAAACTTTAATTGCGGCCTAGTCTGGATCAGTACGTGTGACATACACCCTTTAGATACTGTGGTTCTATTCAGTTATTTGAAAAACATCCATTTTGTGCACAAAACTTAAAATCCGGCCTAGTCTGGATCAGTTAAAAACAGCCATTTTTTGCCAAAAACTTAATTTTGCAGCCTTTGCTGCATATGTTATTGTGAGATACACCCTTTAGATACTGTGGTTCTATTCAGTTATTTGAAAAACAACCATTTTAGGCAAAAAACTTTAATTGCGGCCTAGTCTGGATCAGGACGTGTGAGATACACCCTTTACATACTGTGGTTATATTCTTCTATTAACCACCTCAGCCCCCCTAGCTTAAACACCCTTAATGACCAGGCCACTTTTTACACTTCTGACCTATACTACTTTCACCGTTTATTGCTCGGTCATACAACTTATCACCCAAATAAATTTTACCTCCTTTTCTTCTCACTAATAGAACTTTCATTTGGTGGTATTTCATTGCTGCTGACATTTTTACTTTTTTTGTTATTAATCGAAATTTAACGATTTTTTTGCAAAAAAATGAAATTTTTCACTTTCAGTTGTAAAATTTTGCAAAAAAAACGACATCCATATATAAATTTTGAAATCCGAAAGGTGCTCTTTGGAATGTGGGCCCCTTTGCCCACCTAGGCTGCAAAAAAGTGTCACACATGTGGTATCTCCGTACTCAGGAGAAGTTGGGCAATGTGTTTTGGGGTGTCATTTTACATATACCCATGCTGGGTGAGATAAATATCTTGGTCAAATGCCAACTTTGTATAAAAAAATGGGAAAAGTTGTCTTTTGCCAAGATATTTCTCTCACCCAGCATGGGTATATGTAAAATGACACCCCAAAACACATTGCCCAACTTCTCCTGAGTACGGCGATACCACATGTGTGACACTTTTTTGCAGCCTAGGTGGGCAAAGGGGCCCACATTCCAAAGAGCACCTTTCGGATTTCACCGGCCATTTTTTACAGATTTTGATTTCAAACTACTTACCACACATTAGGGCCCCTAGAATCCCAAGGCAGTATAACTACCCCACAAGTGACCCCATTTTGGAAAGAAGAGACCCCAAGGTATTCGCTGATGGGCATAGTGAGTTCATGGAAGTTTTTATTTTTTGTCACAAGTTAGTGGAATATGAGACTTTGTAAGAAAAAATAAAAAAATAAATCATCATTTTCCGCTAACTTGTGACATAAAAAAAAAAATTCTAGGAACTCGCCATGCCCCTCACGGAATACCTTGGGGTGTCTTCTTTCCAAAATGGGGTCACTTGTGGGGTAGTTATACTGCCCTGGCATTCTAGGGGCCCTAATGTGTGGTAAGTAGGTAAATGACCTGTGAAATCCGAAAGGTGCTCTTTGGAATGTGGGCCCCTTTGCCCAACTAGGCTGCACAAAAGTGTCACACATGTGGTATCGCCGTATTCAGGAGAAGTTGGGCAATGTGTTTTGGGGTGTCTTTTTACATATACTCATGCTGGGTGAGAGAAATATCTCGGCAAAAGACAACTTTTCCCATTTTTTATACAAAGTTGGCATTTGACCAAGATATTTATCTCACCCAGCATGGGTATATGTAAAATGACACCCCAAAACACATCGCCCATCTTCTCCTGAGTATGGCGATACCAGATGTGTGACACTTTTTTGCAGCCTAGATGCGCAAAGGGGCCCACATTCCTTTTATGAGGGCATTTTTAGACATTTGGATCCCAGACTTTTTCTCACGCTTTAGGGCCCCTAAAAAGCCAGGGCAGTATAAATACCCCACATGGGATCCCATTTTGGAAAGAAGACACCCCAAGGTATTCAATGAGGGGCATGGCGAGTTCATAGAATTTTTTTTTTTTTGGCACAAGTTAGCGGAAATTGATTTTATTTTATTTTTTCTCACAAAGTCTCCCTTTCCGCTAACTTGAGACAAAAATTTCAATCTTTCATGGACTCAATATGCCCCTCAGCGAATACCTCGGGGTGTCTTCTTTCCGAAATGGGGTCACATGTGGGGTATTTATACTGCCCTGGAATTCTAGGGGCCCTAAAGCGTGAGAAGAAGTCTGGAATATAAATGTCTAAAAAATTTTACGCATTTGGATTCCGTGAGGGGTATAGTGAGTTCATGTGAGATTTTATTTTTTGACACAAGTTAGTGAGACTTTGTAAGAAAAAAAAAATATTTCCGCTAACTTGGGCCAAAAAAATGTCTGAATGGAGCCTTACAGGGGGTGATCAATGACAGGGGGGTGATCAGGGAGTCTATATGGGGTGATCACCCCCCTGTCATTGATCACCCCCCTATAAGGCTCCATTCAGATGTCCGTATGTGTTTTGCGGATCCGATCCATGTATCCGTGGATCCGTAAAAAACATACGGACATCTGAATGCAGCCTTAGGCCTCATGCACACGACCGTTGTGTGCATCCGTGGCCGTTGTGCCGTTTTCCGTTTTTTTTCGCGGACCCATTGACTTTCAATGGGTCCGTGGAAAAAACGGAGAATGCACCGTTTGGCAGCCGCATCCGTGAGCCGTGTTTCCTGGCCGTGAAAAAAATATGACCTGTCCTATTTTTTTCACGGCCAACGGTTCACGGACCCATTCAAGTCAATGGGTCCGTGAAAGAACACGGATGCACACAAGATTGGCATCCGTGTCCGTGATCCGTGGCCGTAGGTTAGTTTTTATACAGACGGATCCGAAGATCCGTCTGCATAAAAGCTTTTTCAAAGCTGAGTTTTCACTTCGTGAAAACTCAGAACCGACAGTATATTCTAACACAGAAGCGTTCCCATGGTGATGGGGACGCTTCTAGTTAGAATACACTACAAACTGTGTACAAGACTGCCCCCTGCTGCCTGGCAGCACCCGATCTCTTACAGGGGGCCGTGATCAGCACAATTAACCCCTTCAGGTGCGGCACCTGAAGGGGTTAATTGTGCTGATCTGGCCCCCTGTAAGAGATCAGGGCTGCCAGGCAGCAGGGGGCAGACCCTCCCCCCCTCCCCAGTTTGAATATCATTGGTGGCCAGTGCGGCCCCCCCCCCTCCCTCTATTGTAATAATTCGTTGGTGGCACAGTGTGCGCCCCCCATCGGCCCCCCCTCCCTCTATAGCATTAACAACATTGGTGGCCAGTGTGCGGCCTCCCATCTCCCCCCCCCCCCCCATCATTGGTGGCAGCGGAGTTCCGATCGGAGTCCCAGTTTAATCGCTGGGGCTCCGATCGGTAACCATGGCAACCGGGACGCTACTACAGTCCTGGTTGCCATGGTTACTTAGCAATAGTACAATAGTAGAAGATTCATACTTACCTGCTGCTGGCTGCTGCTGCGATGTTCGTGTCCGGCCGGGAGCTCCACCTACTGGTAAGTGACAGGGTCTGTGCGGCGCATTGCTAAATGAACTGTCACTTACCAGTAGGTGGAGCTCCCGGCCGGACACGAACATCGCAGCAGCAGCCAGCAGCAGGTAAGTATGAATCTTCTACTATTGTACTATTGCTAAGTAACCATGGCAACCAGGACTGTAGTAGAGTCCCGGTTGCCATGGTTACCGATCGGAGCCCCAGCGATTAAACTGGGACTCCGATCGGAACTCCGCTGCCACCAATGATGGGGGGGGGGGGGAGATGGGAGGCCGCACACTGGCCACCAATGTTGTTAATGCTATAGAGGGAAGGGGGGCCAATGGGGGGCGCACACTGTGCCACCAACGAATTATTACAATAGAGGGAGGAAGGGGGGGGGGGGCGCACACTGTGCCACCAACGATTTATTGCAATAGAGGGAGGAAGGGGGGGGGCCGCACTGGCCACCAATGATATTCAAACTGGGGAGGGGGGGGGGGGTCTGCCCCCTGCTGCCTGGCAGCCCTGATCTCTTACAGGGGGATATGATAGTACAATTAACCCCTTCAGGTGCGGCACCTGAGGGGTTAATTGTGCTGATCACGGCCCCCTGTAAGAGATCGGATGCTGCTAGGCAGCAGGGGGCAGTCATGTACACAGTTTGTAGTATATTCTAACTAGAAGCGTCCCCATCACCATGGGAACGCCTCTGTGTTAGAATATACTGTCGGAAATGAGGTTTCACGATCTAACTCATATCCGACAGTATATTCTAACATAGAGGCGTTCCCATGGTGATGGGGACGCTTCAAGTTAAAATATACCATCGGATTGGAGAAAACTCCGATCTGATGGTATAAAAGGGACTCCAGACTTTACATTGAAAGTCAATGGGGACGGATCCGTTTGAAATGGCACCATATTGTGTCAACGTCAAACGGATCCGTCCCCATTGACTTGCATTGTAATTCAGGACGGATCCGTTTGGCTCCGCACGGCCAGGCGGACACCAAAACGACTTTTTTTTCATGTCCGTGGATCCTCCAAAAATCAAGGAAGACCCACGGACGAAAAAACGGTCACGGATCACGGGAAAACGGAACCCCGTTTTGCGGACCGCAAAAAAATACGGTCGTGTGCATGAGGCCTTACAGGGGGGTGATCAATGACAGGGGGGTGATCAATGACAGGGGGATGATCAGGGAGTCTATTTGGGGTGATCACCCCCCTGTCATTGATCACCCCCCTGTAAGGCTCCATTCAGACGTCCGTATGTGTTTTGCGGATTCGATCCATGTATCAGTGAATCCGTAAAAATCATACGGACGTCTGAATGGAGCCTTACAAGGGGGTGATCAATGACAGGGGGTGATAAGGGAGTCTATATGGGGTGATCACCCCCCTGTAAGGCTCCATTCAGACGCCTGTATGTGTTTTGCGGATTCGATCCATGTATCCGTGGATCCGTAAAAAACATACAGACATCTGAATGCAGCCTTACAGGGGGGTGATCAATGACAGGGGGGTGATCAATGACAGGGGGGTGATCAGGGAGTCTATATGGGGTGATCACCCCCGTCATTGATCACCCCCCTGTAAGGCTCCATTCAGACGTCCGTATGCCATTTGCGGATCCGATCCATGTATCAGTGGATCCGTAAAAATCATACGGACGTCTGAATGGAGCCTTACAAGGGGGTGATCAATGACAGGGGGGTGATCAATGACAGGGGGTGATCAGGGAGTCTATATGGGGTGATCAGGGGTTAATAAGGGGTTAATAAGTGACAGGGGGGGTGTAGTGTAGTGTGGTGCTTGGTGCTACTTATTACTGAGCTACCTGTGTCCTCTGGTGGTCGATCCAAGCAAAAGGGACCACCAGAGGACCAGGTAGCAGGTATATTAGACGCTGTTATCAAAACAGCGTCTAATATACCTGTTAGGGGTTAAAAAAAATCGCATCTCCAGCCTGCCAGCGAACGATCGCCGCTGGCAGGCTGGAGATCCACTCGCTTACCTTCCAATCCTGTGAAATCTTGCGTCTCGGGAGATGAGGTGTAGATGCATGACTGTGCGCAGGGCTGCCCCCTCCGGAACGCGATCCTGCGTTAGGCAGTCCGGAGGCGGTTAATAAAACACCCTTTTTGGGCGAAATACACAATTTTACAGTCCTTGCTGCATCTGAACGTGTGAAATTCAAGGTTTATATACTGCTGTCATATTCTGTTATTAAACAAACATCCATTTTGGGCCAAAAACTTAATTTTGCAGCCTTTGCTGCATATGTTATTGTGAGATACACCCTTTACATACTGTGGTTCTATTCAGTTATTTGAAAAACAGCCATTTTGGGCAAAAAAATATTAATTCCGGTCTAGTCTGGATCAGGATGTGTGAGATGCACACTTTAGATACTGTTTTTTTATTCTGTTATTTGAAAAACAGCCATTTTGTGCCAAAAACTTAATTTTGCAGCCTTTGCTGCATATGTTATTGTGAGATACACCCTTTAGATACTGTGGTTCTATTCAGATATTTGAAAAACAACCATTTTGGCAAAAAAAAAATTCCGGCCTAGTCTGCATCTGTACGTGTGAGATACACCCTTTACATACTGTGGTTCTATTCAGTTATTTGCAAAACAGCCATTTTGTGCAAAAAATAATAATTACGGCCTAGTCTGGATCAGTACGTGTAAGATACACCCTTTAGATACTGTGGTTCTATTCAGTTATTTAAATAAACAGCCATTTTGGGCAAAATACACAATTTTACAGGCCTTGCTGCATCCGAACGTTTGAAATTCAAGGTTTATATACTGCTGTCATATTCTGTTATTAAACAAACACCCATTTTGGGCCAAAAACTTAATTTTGCAGCCTTTGCTGCATATGTTATTATGAGATACACCCTTTATATACTGTGGTTCTATTCAGATATTTGAAAAACAACCATTTTGGGCGAAAAGCTTTAAATTGCAGCCTAGTCTGGATCAGGACGTGTGAGATACACCCTTTACATACTTTGGTTCTATTCAGTAATTTGAAAAACAGCCATTTTGGGCACAAAACTTTAATTGCGGCCTAGTCTGGATCAGGACGTGTGAGATACCCACTTTAGATACTGTGTTTATATTCTGCTATTTAAAAAACAGCCATTTTTTGCCAAAAACTTAATTTTGCAGCCTTTGCTGCATATGTTATTGTGAGATACACCCTTTAGATACTGTCGTTCTATTCAGATATTTGAAAAACAACTATTTTGGGCAAAAAACTTTAATTGCGGCCTAGTCTGGATCAGGACGTGTGAGATACACGCTTTACATACTGTGGTTTTATTAAATTATTTTAAAAACAACCATTTTGGGCAAAAAACTTTAATTGCGGCCTAGTCTGGATCAGAACGTGTGAGATACACCCTTTACATACTGTGGTTCTATTCAGTTATTTGAAAAACAGCCATTCTGGGCAAAAAAAATTAAATCCCGGCTTTGTCTGGATCAGTATGTGTGAGATACACCCTTTAGATACTGTGGTTCTATTCAGTTATTTGAAAAACAGCCATTTTGGGCAAAAAAAATTAATCCCGGCCTTGTCTGGATCAGTAAGTGTGAGATTCCCCCTTTAGATACTGTGGTTTTATTAAATTATTTTAAAAACAACCATTTTGGGCAAAAAACTTTAATTGCGGCCTAGTCTGGATCAGAACGTGTGAGATACACCCTTTACATACTGTGGTTCTATTCAGTTATTTGAAAAACAGCCATTCTGGGCAAAAAAAATTAAATCCCGGCTTTGTCTGGATCAGTATGTGTGAGATACACCCTTTAGATACTGTGGTTCTATTCAGTTATTTGAAAAACAACCATTTTGGGCAAAAAACTTTAATTGCGGCCTAGTCTGGATCAGGACGTTTGAGATACACCCTTTACATACTGTGGTTATATTCTTCTATTAATAAAACACTCTTTTTGGGCAAAATACACAATTTTACAGCCCTTGCTGCATCTGAACGTGTGAAATTCAAGGTTTATATACTGTTGTCATATTCTGTTATTAAACAAACACCCATTTTGGGCCAAAAACTTAATTTTGCAGCCTTTGCTGCATATTTCATTGTGAGATACACCCTTTAGATTCTGTGGTTCTATACAGATATTTGAAAAACAACCATTTTGGGCAAAAAACTTTAATTGCGACTTAGTCTGGATCAGGACGTGTGAGATACACCCTTTACATACTGTGGTTCTATTCAGTTATTTGAAAAACAGCCATTTTGTGCAAAAAAAATTTATTCCGGCCTAGTCTGGATCAGTACGTGTGAGATACAACCTTTAGATACTGTGGATCTATTCAGTTATTTAAAAAACAACCATTTTGGGCAAAAAACTTTAATTGCGGCCTAGTCTGGATCAGGACGTGTGAGATACACCCTTTAGATACTGTGGTTATATTCTTCTATTAATAAAACACCCTTTTGGGGCAAAATACTAAATTTTACAGCCCTTGCTGCATCTGAACATGTGAAATTCAAGGTTTATATACTGCTGTCATATTCTGTTATTAAACAAACACCCATTTTGGGCCAAAAACTTTAATTGCGGCCTAGTCTGCATCTGTACGTGTGAGATACAACCTTTACATACTGTTGTTCTATTCTGCTATTAATTAAACACCCATTTAGGGCAAGATCCTAAATTTGAGAAATATTGGAGCGTCAAATAAGGGATGTGGTCCCGTCGTGGTGCTGCTGGTGGAGCTCCTGTTGCAGGGAGAGGACGTGGTTGATCTGTGCCAGCTACACGCACAAGTAAAACACCTTCCTCAAGTGCGAGTAGGCGACAGAACCTGCAGCGGTATTTGGTCGGGCCAAATGTGGCTCTACGAATGGTGAGGCCAGAACAAGTACAGGCGATAGTAGATTGGGTTGCTGACAGTGGATCTGTTGCAGGGAGAGGACGTGGTTGATCTGTGCCAGCTACACGCACAAGTAAAACACCTTCCTCAAGTGCGAGTAGGCGACAGAACCTGCAGCGGTATTTGGTCGGGCCAAATGTGGCTCTACGAATGGTGAGGCCAGAACAAGTACAGGCGATAGTAGATTGGGTTGCTGACAGTGGATCCAGTTCCTTCACATTGTCTCCCACCCAGTCTCCTGCTAAAAGATCAGAGTTGGCACCTGCACCCGATGTCCATCAGTCTTTCACCTCACCCCCTTGCAAATCGGCCAAGCAGTCTGAGCCCCAACTCATGCAGCGGTCTCTTCTACTTTTTGATGACTCTGTTAGCAGGGTTTCCCAGGGCCATCCACCTAGCCCTGCCCCGGAAGTGGAAGAGATTGAGTGCACGGATGCCCAACCACTTATGTTTCAAGATGAGTACATGGGAGGACCATCGCAGCACGTCTCGGATGATGACGAAACACAGGTGCCAACTGCTGGGGCTTTCGAAAGTGTGCAGACTGACAAGGAGGGCAGGGGTGAAGACTGGGTGGAAGATGATGTGGAGGATGATGAGGTCCTCGACCCCGCATGGAATCAAGGTCATGCGAGTGACCTATGTAGTTCGGAGGAAGAGGCGGTGGTCGCACAGAGCCACCAGCACAGCAGAAGAGGGAGCAGTGTGCAAAAGCGGAGCGGCCGTCCCCTAGACAGTACGCCTGCTACTGCCCACCTCAGCAAGGGACCGAGCACACCAAAGCCAGCTCCAAGGATTTCCCTGGTGTGGCAGTTCTTCAGACAATGTGCTGACGACAAGACACGAGTGGTTTGTATGCTGTGCAATCAGAGCCTAAAGCGAGGCATAAACGTTCTCAACCTGAGCACAACCTGCATTACCAGTCATTTAAGTGCAAAGCACGAGCTGCAGTGGAGTAGACACCTCAAAAACCAAGAAAGGTCTCTGGCTCCTCCTGCTTCCTCTTGTGCTGCAATCTCGGCCTCTTCATCCTCCTCTGGAGTGACAGTGCCTTCTGCCACCCCGCAAACAGAGGATCTGCCAGCAACACCACCACCTGGGTCACCAAGCATCTCCACAATGTCCCATAGAAGCGTTCAGCTTTCCATATCCAAAACACTGGAGAGGAAGAGGAAGTACCCCCCTACCCACCCGCAATCCCTAGCCCTGAATGCCAGCATTTATAATCTACTGGCCTTTGAAATGCTGTCATTCCGTCTGGTGGAGAAGAATAATTTTAAAGGCCTTATGGCGGTGGCTGTCCCACAATACAGTGAGGAAAAGAAGTATTTGAACAACCTGCGATTTTGCAAGTTCTCCCACTTAGAAATCATGGAGGGGTCTTAAATTTACATTGTAGGTGCATTTCCACTCTGAGAGACAGAATAAAATAAAAAAAAATTCAGGAAATCACATTATATGATTTTTAAAGAATTTATTTGTCTTGCACTGCTGAACATAAGTATTTGAACACCTGAGAAACAGCAAGAATTCTGGTTCTCAAAGACCTGTTAATCAAAGACTCATTAATCTAACTTAGTAGCATCTGTCTGAGCTCTTTAAAGACACCTGTCCACCCCACAGTCAGTAAGACGCCAACTACTACTATGGGCAAAACTAAAGAGCTGTCAAAAGACACCAGAGACAAAATTGTGGACCTCCACAAGGCTAGAAAGGGCTACAGGGCAATTGCCAAGCAGCTTGGTGAAAATAGATCAACTGTTGGAGCAATTGTTAGAAAATGGAAGAGGCTAAAGACGACTGTCAGTCTCCCTCGGACTGGGGCTCCATGCAAGATCTCACCTCGTCGGGTACCACTGATGATAAGAAAGGTGAGGAATTAGCCCAGAACTACAAGGGAGGAGCTGGTCAATGACAGAGAGCTGGAACCACAGTTTCAAAGGTCACTGTCGTTAGAAACCTATAAGCCATCATGGTTACAAATCATGCATTGCACTGAAGGTTCCCCTGTTCAAGTCATCACATGTCCAGGCCCATCTGAAGATTGCCAATGACCATCTGGATGATCCAGAGGAGGCATGGGAGAAAGTCATGTGGTCATATGAGACCAAAGTAGAACTTTTTGGTCTAAACTTCACTCATCGCGTTTGGAGGAAAAAGAAGGATGAGTTGCATCCCAAGAACACCATCCCTACTGTGAAGCATGGGGGTGGTAACATCATGCTTTGGGGGTGATTTTCTGCGAAGGGTACAGGACGACTGCACTGTATAAAGGAGAGGATGAATGGGGCCATTTATTGTGAGATTTTGAGCAACAACCTCCTTCCCTCAGTCAGAGCATTGAAGATGGGTCGTGGCTGGGTCTTCCAACATGACAACGACCCGAAGCACACAGCCAGGATAACCAAGGAGTGGCTCCCTAAGAAGCATATCAAGGTTCTGGAGTGGCCTAGCCAGTCTCCAGACCAAAATCCAATAGAACATCTTTGGAGGGAGCTGAAACTCTGTGTTTCTCAGCGACAGCCCCGAAACCTGACAGATTTAGAGGAGATCTGTGTTGAGGAGTGGGCCAAAATCCCTGTTGTAGTGTGTGCAAACCTGATCAAGAACTACAGGAAACGTTTGACCTCTGTAATTGCAAACAAAGGCTTCTGTACCAAATATCAACACTGATTTTCTCAGGTGTTCAAATAGTTATGTTCAGCAGTGCAAGACAAATACATTCTTTAAAAATCATACAATGAGATTACCAGATTTTTTTTTATTTTATTCTGTCTCTCAGAGTATGAATGCACCTACAATGTGAATTTCAGACCCCTCCATAATTTCTAAGTGGGAGAACTTGCAAAATTGCAGAGTGTTCAAATACTTCTGTTCCTCACTGTATGTCGTGCCCAGTCTCCACTACTTTTCCAGGTGAGCCATCCCTTCCCTGCACATCCAAGTAGGGGACAAAATCAGGTGTGCACTGCGCAACGCCATCTGTGGCAAGGTGCACCTCACTACGGATACGTGGACCAGTAAGCACGGTCAGGGACATTATATCTCCATAACAGCACACTGGGTAAATGCAGTGGAGGCTGGGCCTGAGGCGGATAGCAGTTTGGCGCATGTTCTTCCACCACCGAGGATTGCAGGGCGCTTCAGTTTGCCTTCTGTTGCTTCCTCCTCCTACTCCACTTCCTCATCCTCTACCGGCTCCTCATCCGGTCAGCGTAACACCTTCACCACCAACTTCAGCACAGCCAGGGGTAAACGACAGCAGGCAGTTTTAAAACTTATCTGTTTGGGGGACAAACCTCACACCGCGCAGGAGCTGTGGACGGGCCGTGAACAACAGACCGATGAGTGGTTTGTGCCAGTGAGCCTCAAGCCCGGCCTGGTGGTGTACGATAATGGCCGAAATTTCGTAGAAGTTCTGGGACTAGCCGGTTTGACACACATCTCTTGCCTGGCGCATCTGCTGAATTTGATGGTGCAGAGATTCTTTAAAAATTACCCCGATATATCAGAGGCCGTCTGTGCGCGCTTTCGGCGTTCTCACTCTGCTGCTGCTCGCCTGTACGCGCTGCAGCGTAACTTCGGCCTTCCCACTTACCGCCTCATATGCGACGTGCCCATAAGGTGGAACTCCACCTTGCACATGCTGGCTAGACTGTGCGAGCAGCTGCAGGCGATAGTGGAGTTTCAGTTGCAGCACGCATGGGTGAGTCGCTCTTCAGAACAGCACCACTTCACCACCAATGACTGGGCCTCCATGCGAGACCTGCGTTCCTTGTTGCGCTGTTTCAAGTACTCCACCAACTTGGCCAGTGCCAATAACGCCGTTCTCAGCGTTACTATCCCACTTCTATGCCTCATTGATAAAACGCTGCTGGCGATGATGGAAGAGGATGTGGAACAGGAGGAGGAGGAGTAAGAGGGATCATTTCGTAGGGTTTCCAGCTGGTCATTCACAAGTGGCTTTGAGGGTGGGTTCCTGCACCCATAAATGCCAGGTACCCTATTGTCCAGCCAGGGCACAGTTCTGGAGGATGACGAGGTGGAGGATGAGATGGAGGAGGAGGAACCATGTTCACAGCAGGGTGGCACCCAGACCAGCTCATGGCCATCACTGGTGCGTGGCTGGGGGGATACAGAGGACACAGACGATACACCTCCCACAGAGGACAGCTTTTCGTTGCCTTTGGGCAGCCTGGCACACATGAGCGATTACATGCTGCAGTGTCTCCGCAACGACCGCCGAGTTGCCCACATTTTAACTTGTGCTGATTACTGGGTGGTCACGCTGCTGGATCCCCATTACAAGGACAATGTACCTGCCTTAATTCCGTCACTGGAGCGTGATTGTAAGATGTGCGAGTACAAGCGCACGCTTGTAGACGCGCTGCTGGTGGCATTCCCACCTGACAGCGGGGGCACAGTGGAAGCACAAGGCGAAAGCAGAGGAGGAGGAAGAGGTTGCCAACGCAGCTGGGGCACCGCCAGCACCTCAGAAGGCATGGTTAGCATGGCCGAAATGTGGAAAAGCTTTGTCAGCACGCCACAACAACCAGTACCACCAGCTGATATGGAACGTCTTAGCAGGAGGCAGCATTTCACCAACATGGTGGAACAGTATGTTTGCACACTCCTACACGTACTGAATGACAGGTCTGCCCCCTTAAACTTCTTGGTCTCCAAATTGGGCACATGGCCTGAGCTTGCCCTTTACGCCTTGGAGGTGCTGGCCTGCCCTGCAGCCAGTGTATTATCTAAACGTGTGTTTAGCATGGCAGGGGGCATTATCACAGACAAGAGCAGCCGCCTGTCCACAGCCAATGTGGACAAGCTCACTTTCATTAAAATGAACCAGGCATGGATCCCACAGGACTTGTCCATACCTTGTGCAGAATAGACATGTATACCGGCCTTAACCAGCCATTGTTATACTGCAGCACAATTGCTCATTCTTGTATTTTGGATATTTCACACTCTTTTGGAGTGTACCCTAATTTAAAAAAATATTAAAATTAAAACCAAAAACCAGTGTTGGCTACCTCGTCCTCCTCCAACGCTGCTTCCACCTACACTGCTATGTCCACCGCCTCCTCAAACTCCTACTCAATCTGGACCTCCACCTCATAAATCAATTTTTTTTTTATTTGTACTTATTTTATTTTAGGTAATTTCATTACTTTGTCTGTTACATTTTCAGGTGATATTCAACAATTTTTGGGTGTGATGTACCACTGCTATACCTAGTAGACAGGTTAAAAAAATTCACTAATTTGTCTGTTACATTTTCATCTGAAATTCACTAATTTTTGGGTGTGATGTACTACTGCTATACCTAGTAGATACGTTTAAAAAATTCACTAATTTGTCTGTTACATTTTCAGGTGAAATTCACCAATATTTGGGTGTAATATACCCCTCCTCTACCTAGTTGACAGGATAATAAATTTCACAAATTTTTATTTTACATTCTTGGGTTGACATTTTACAATTTTGGACATGAATAAACCCCTGCTCTGCATAGGTGACAGGGAATCAAATTTAAGAAATTCTTCTTTAATTTATGCGTGCCACCTCCTTTCATTCTATGCTTAAACTTTAACAAGTTGTCCCACATTTGCGCTATGATTCGCCGATAACCGTGATCAACATGATAGGCTAAGAAAAGAACATCGAAAGTTGATATTGAAGATATCCAAATGGATGGTGGACGTCACAGGGACCTGCGATCAGGCACAAGTTATCTAGAGTCAACAAAGCGGCAACAGGGGCTCTCCTGGCTAACGTTTCCAAATCCAAAATATCCCAGTGACATTCCCTATAATTTTTTATTAATCATTCCAATAACAGGGCATCTTAAGAGTCCTGTATTGTTATTTATCGTCACTACCTCCCCGAGTAGGGAGTGGGTAATTGCCGCGCACCCCCTACTTTCCTCAAAGTTCTTCAGTTTTAATAGCTTCTCCCACATTTCTGCTCGATCACAATTAAATTTCATCCATTGATCTCCCTTGGATGTGATCTCTCTTTCTCACGCTCCCTCTCCGGGGTGGAACCCTGATTCACCGATAACCGTGATCAACATGGTAGGCGCAGAAAATAACATTGAAAGTTGATAGAGTAGATATCCAATTGGATCGTGAACATCACGAGGATGTGCGACATGGTGAGACAGTATGTGAGCACATGCCTACATGAACTGACTGACAGGGATCAGCCCCTGCAACTTCTGGGTCTCCAAATTGTGCACATGGCCTGAGCTTGCCCTTTACGCCTTGGAGGTGCTGGTCTGCCCTGCAGCCGGTGTATTGTCTGAATGTGTGTTTAGCACGACTGGAGGGGGTTATCACAGGTTATATTTCCCAATGTTTTGGGGTGTACCCTAATTTAAAAAAAGATAAAGAAATTTAAAACCAAAAAGCAGTGTAGGCTACCTCCTCCTCCTCCACCGCCGCTTCCACATACACCGCCACATCCACAGCCTCCTCAACCTCCTACTCCATAAGGACCTCGTCCTCCTAGATCAAAATATATATATATATATATATATATATATATTTTACGTATTTTATGTTATTTAAAGTCATTTCCCTATCCACTTTTGTTTGCAGGGCACTTGCCATGATCTTAACCACATTTTGCTGGAATTTGCAGCCCTCTAGTCCTTTCCATGACATTTTTACAGCCATTTTAGTGCTCAAAAGTCTGGGTCCCCATTGACTTGAATGGGGTTCAGGTTCGGGGTCAAGTTCGGGTCAAGTCCTGGACTCGAACTTTTTTGTGAAGTTCGGCCGAACCTTTCGAACTCGAACATCCAGGTGTCCGCTCAACTCTAATCAAGTTGGCTGGCCACGCCCCTTTTGGAAATGTTGCAAGGGTGGCATAGAAAAGCTACTTTTTGGCTAAAATTTTTGGGCTCAGGGAGATGATAAATCTCCTCCTGTGTGCTTTGATCATTTGATGATTATCAGGGTTCATAATTATGTTCAGAAGTATCGGTATAGATATAACAGCATGGTACGGCCTTGGCATTGAGGTCAGCCACTATTACTATAACTATCTGTAACAAGAGTTGCTGTCTGCCAAAGTTCCCCTACTTACCGCTACGGTCTCGGGCTCCGTCTTCGGCATTGATCTGGTGTTTACCATTCACTGCCGCAGTCCTGGGCTCTGTCCTTGCAGGCATCATCCTTCCTGGAATCCACTTCATGGTTTCCTTCCAGCCCTGGGCACAGCATGCTTTCAGCTTGTTCCCTGTTGCACTTCCTTAAAGCCGGAGCGCGTCACTTCCTGTGATTTATGGGTTTAGCACATGTCACCGTGCTGATTAATACCAGCCACCCTGCACCTATATAACTGGTCCAGTCCCCTTCCCAGATGCCTGAGCATCAAGGTTCTTGTGTCCTGCAATGGTTACTGTTATCTCTACTTGTGTTCCTATTTACCTGACCCGTGCTTGTTTCTGGACTCTGCTACCTCTTTGATCCCTGCCTGCTTGCCTCTACTCTCCTTTTGCTGATCCGGATTGCCTGACCTTTTTTTTTTTAATCAGGTATAATTTTTATTAAAATAAAACTTTTTCATACAATAAAACCCATTCTGGTGCAATGAATAGTATATAAACATAGCACATAGTATGTCTATTTCCACAGTGGCATATGTAAAAATGGTAAACATTAAAATCCCACCCCCCCCCCCCCCCCTCCCACACAACATCACCAATCCTGCAGAGATACAACTCACCCTGTTCACTGTTCAGAGAATATAACGCGTAAATAGAAAACATCCACCGAGATTGCCATTAGTGTTAAGGTGTGAGGTGATGTCATGTACACCCATGCATATAGGTAGATATCATATTTAGTGTTGAGCAAGCATGCTCAGCTGAACACCAGTTCGGCTCGAGAATCTCGATGCTCGGCACATGGCGGTATTCGGTCGAATACCGTATGTGCTCGAGCGCAATGCTCAAGTCTCCTCCGCGCACGTTTCTTTGCTGCTACGCAGCCAATAAACATGCAGGTGTGTACTGCCCTCACTGTAATGCCGTAGCATTGTTGGTTACTTGCATTACAGTGATTGGCTGGCCGGAACGGGTCATCGGCTGCTATATAGCACCAGATGACGCGTGTTCGGCTCAGTCTTAGTCACGGAGAGCTGTGCTGAGGAAGGGAAAGAAAGTGTAGGGAGTGATATATAAATATTTTTAGTAGAAAAACTTTTCAGAAACCCAAAAGTCCTTTTAAAGACTATTGTTGTGTGTGGCAGCAGCTATATAAATTTTTCGCGCAACCTGCGCTAAATAGCTAAAACTTTACAGACCCAAAAGTCCTTTTAAGGACTGTTGTGTGTGGCAGCAATATCTATTTTTAGCGCATCCTGCGCTAAATAGCATGCAATAGTTCGGCTGCTGCAGACAGCGACATTAGCTGCGCCACATCTCCTGTGTAAAGTATGCGAATCCCAAAAAATATCTGACATCCAGTGTACTTTTTCCGTGGACGGTGTCCACTGCAGACAGTGACATTAGCTGCGCCACATTCCCTGTGTAAAATGTGCCCATCCAAAAACTATCTGTGACATACAGTGTACTTTTTCAATAGACGGTGTCTGCTTCTGACAGTGACATAACCAGTGCCATGTCTGCAGTGTAATGTGTGCGCTGAAAATTTTTATCTGTGACATACAGTGTATTTTTTCAATAGACGTGTCTGCTGGGAACAGTGACATTACCAGCGCCACATCTGCAGTGTAAAGTGTGCGCTTAAAAAAGGTATCTGTGACATACAGAGTACTTTTTCCGTAGACGGTTTCTGCTGCGGACAGTGACATTACCAGCACCCCATCTGCAGTGTAACATGTGCGCTGAAAAAATTTATCTGTGACATCCAGTATACTTTTTCAATAGACGGTGTCAGCTTCTGACAGAGACATTACCAGCACCACATCTGCAGTGTAACGTGTGTGCTGAAAAAATTTATCTGTGACATACAGTGTACTTTTTCAATAGACGGTGTCCGCTTCTGACAGTGACATTACCAGCACCACATCTGCAGTGTAACGTGTGTGCTGAAAAAATTTATCTGTGACATACAGTGTACTTTTTCCGTAGACGGTGTCTGCTGCGGACAGTGACATTACCAGCGCCACATCTGCAGTGTAACGTGTGCACTTCAAAAATGTATCTGTGACATCCAGTGTACTTTTTTCCGTAGATGCTGCGGACAGTGACATTACCAGTGTACCTCTCCTGTATAACGTTTCCTCATCCCAAATACCTGTGACATTCCCTGCAATTTTTTTTAGCCGCTGGTGACAGCATTGACATTATCTGCTGAATATCTCTCGTGTGACGTTTCCACATGCCAAATACCTTTTGAAATTTGTTTGCGCATACACTTCCAAATCCTAAGCTACTGTACATGTGACAGACTTTCAAATCGTATATAACATTTAATATAAAGAAGGCGAGCAGTAAGGGACGGGGGAGTGGCTGTGATGCTGATGGTGCACGCAGAGGCCGTGGCCCTGGGCGCGGTGAAACTGTGCCTGCTGCCAGAGCACAAGAAAAACAATAATCCACGATACCTAGCTTTATGTCCCAGTTTGCAGGGTGGCGCAGGACACCACTCTTGAAGTCATACCAGTGCGACCAGGTGGTCGATTGGATTGCAGCAAATAATGCTTCCAGTCGGTTAAGCACCACCCTGTCTTCCACCAAGTCCAGTCTCAGTAGCCAAGAGTCTGTTCAACCCAATCCTCACCCTGATCCTCCTTCCTTCCACCATGAAGAGTCTGGGTAAACAAGTGATCCCACACTCGGATATTCCGAGGAGCTCTTTTCAGCACCATTCCTTGATTTGGCCCTCTCGCCAAGCACGCTTGAAGAGGGACAGATTTTGTGCCCTGATTCCCAAACTCTTGAGCATCTACAATCACAAGAAGATGACAGTGGGTAACGGCATTTACTGTTTAAGGAGGTGGATGATGATGAGACACAGTTGCCAATAACTCAACGGCAATTACTGTCTCAAGAGGTTGATGAAGAGGATGAGACACAGTTGTCAATCACTGAGGTTGTGGTTAGATCAACAAGTCAGGAGGATGAGCAGAGTGAGGAAGTGGAAGAGAAGGTGGTGGACGATGAAGTCACTGACCCAACCTGGGTGGGTGGAAAGCCGAGCGAGGACAGCAGTACAGATGGGGAGGGATCTGCTGCACTGCAACAGAAACATAGAAACATAGAATGTGTCGGCAGATAAGAACCATTTGGCCCATCTAGTCTGCCCAATATACTGAGTACTATGGATAGCCCCTGGCCCTATCTTATATGAAGGATGGCCTTATGCCTATCCCATGCATGCTTAAACTCCTTAACTGTATTTGCAGCTACCACTTCTGCAGGAAGGCTATTCCATGCATCCACTACTCTCTCAGTAAAGTAATACTTCCTTATATTACTTTTAAATCTTTGCCCCTCTAATTTAAAACTATGTCCTCTTATAGCAGTTTTTCTTCTTTTAAATATTCTCTCCTCTTTTACCTTGTTGATTCCCTTTATGTATTTAAAAGTTTCTATCATATCCCCTCTGTCTGGTCTTTCTTCCAAGCTATACATGTTAAGGTCCTTTAAAGGGCTTCTGTCACCCCCCTAAACAAATTTTTCATTTTTTGGCTACTTAAAATCCTTATACTGCGATTTATCAATATATAGTGCTCTTACTCTTTTTCGTTCAGTAGTTTCTTCAAAAAACAGACTTTTATAATATGTAAATTACCTCTCTACCAGCAAGTAGGGCGGCTACTTGCTGGTAGCAGCCGCATCCTCCTTTCATAAAGACGCTCCCTCCTCATGTTGATTGATAGGGCCAGAGAGTGCTCTCGTCCTCTGGCTGTCCCTGTCTGCGTTTTAAATCTCGCGCCTTCGCCGTACCGGTCTTCAGTCGGCGCAGGCGCACTGATAGGAGGACGCTCGCTCGGCCGCTCCTTCCTCAGTGCGCCTGTGCCAGGTGTAGATGTGACGTCATCGGTGCAGGCGCATTGAGGAAGGAGCGGCCGAGCGAGCATCCTCCTCTCAGTGCGCCTGTGCCAACTGAAGACCGGTACGGCGCAGGCGCGAGATTTAGAACGCAGACAGGGCCAGCCAGAGGATGAGAGCACTCGCTGGCCCTGTCAATCAACATGAGGAGGGGGCGTCTTTATGAAAGGAGGATGCGGCTGCTACCAGCAAGTAGCCGCCCTACTTGCTGGTAGAGAGGTAATTTACATATTATAAAAGTCCGTTTTTTTAAGAAACTACTGAACGAAAAAGAGTAAAAGCACTATATATTGATAAATCGCAGTATAAGGATTTTAAGTAGCCGAAAAATGAAAAATTTGTTTAGGGGGGTGACAGAAGCCCTTTAATCTTTCCTGGTAAGTCTTATCCTGCAATCCATGTACTAGTTTAGTAGCTCTTCTCTGAACTCTCTCCAAAGTATCAATATCCTTCTGGAGATATGGTCTCCAGTACTGCAAACAGGCTGGAAAATGCAGTGGGGTGGCAAAAGGGAGAAGGCGGGCCACACCAAACAGGCCCGCAACTGTTCCACGGAGCACCCCCTTGCGGAAATCTCCCTTGTCAAGGGGTAGGTGTTCCACAGTATGGCTCTTTTTTGAGGAAAGTGCGGACGACAAAAGAATAGTAGTTTGCAACCTGTGCCGTACCAAAATGAGCCGGGGCATGAACACAACCTCACCACCACCAGCATGATCTGCCACATGGCATCCAAGCACCGTAATGAGTCGGCCGAACGCCTGGGTCCACAATCTGTGTCTGTCGGTCACACCACTGCCTCTTCTTCCCCTGTGTTACATGCTGGCCAATCCCCTGTCGAAGGTGCAGGCCCGGATGCCTCCCACCCTGCACCTGGATCTTCGCAAGCACCATCAGCGACCACATCCATTTCCATGTCCCAGCGCAGTGTCCAAATGTCCTTACCCCAGGCATTTGAACGCAAGCGCAAATACCAAGCCATCCACCCACAGGCCATAGCACTAAATGCGCAGCTTTCAAAATTACTGGCACTGGAAATGTTGCAATTTAGGCTTGTGGACACTGAGGCCTTCCGCAGCCTGACATCAGCGGCCGTCCCGCGTTACGCAGTCCCCAGCCGCCAATATTTTTCAAGGTGTACCGTGCCCGCCTTACACCAACATGTGTCCTGTAAAATCACACGTGCCCTGACCAATGCAGTTACTGGGAAGATCCACTTAACCACGGACACATGGACATGTGTATTCGGCCAGGGACACTACATTTCCCTGACGGCACACTGGGTGAACGTTGTGGAGGCCAGGAGCAAGTCGTACCCTGTGATGGCCCTACATCGATCAGGGTTTCCGCCAGCACCTACGTTAGTGGCTCCAACCCACACTTCTCCTCCTCTGCCTCCTCCAGAGGATAGATCATCAGTTTAAACAAACTGCAGAACCCCTTTAATTCCATCTGTTCAGCGTGGGTGGGCAGAAGAGGAGGAAGAGGATGAGGAGATTGAGAGTCATCCTCCTGATGACGACAGCGAAGTCTTGCTTGTTGGTACTCTGGCATACATGGCTGACTTCATGTTAGGCTGCCTTCCCGGTGACCCGTGCGTTATACGCATTTTAGACAACACGGATTACTGGTTGTTCACCCTTCTCGACCCCCACTACAAAGAGAACTTCTCATCTCTCATTCCTCTGGTGGAAAGGACGAGCAAAACGATGCAATCCCAGAAGGTCCTTGTTGAAAAATTGCTCCAAAAATGTCCATCTGACAACAGAGTCCGTAGTTTTTATTTATTTTATGCACTTATATAGCGCTACTATACTCTGCAACACTTTACAGACATTAGCATCCAACTGTCCCCAATGGGGCTCACAATCTAAGGTCCCTATCAGTGAGTCTTTGGAGTGTGGGAGTAAACCAGAGAACCCGGAGGAAACCCACGAAAACACAGGGAGAACATACAAACTCCATACAGATGTTGTCCTTGGTCGGATTCAAACCTAGGACCCCAGCAAGGCACCAGTGCTAACCACTGAGCCACCGTGCTGCCCAGCTGCCCACTGTATAGTTCCTTGGGCAACTGAGGAGGGGACACGAACTGGCGCTCTACGCCTTGGAGATGCTGGCCTGCGCTACAGCCAGCGTTTTGTCTGAGCGGGTATTTAGTGCTGCTGGTAGCATTAGAACAGATAAGCGTATCCGCCTGTCAACTGAAAATGCTGACAGGTTGACTCTTATAAAAATGAACAAGGCCTGGATTAACCATGACTTCTTGACTCCACCAGAGGAAAGCTGATGAACATAAAGGCACTTTAAATGTGTTCTTTATAATGTACTGAATACACTGTATTCCCATACACCCCTTCCACCACAAACAAGGGTATACGGTTGAATCTTCCTTTTCTCACCCTCCTTCTCCTCTTCCATCATATCAACATGCTTATTCGTCTCATATAATGCCCTTGCATATATGCCCTATGCATATAATGTTTTACAGGGTCAGCTCACCAGCAGGCCCTCCCATATAATTTTTTAGATGGTCAGCTCACCAGCAGCCCCTCACCTACAATCTTTTACAGGGTCAGCTCACCTGCAGGCCCTCTCATATAATTTTTTAGAGGGTCAGCTCACCAGCAGGCCCTCACCTACAATCTTTTACAGGGTCAGCTCACCTGCAGGCCCTCGCATATAATGTTTTACCGGGTCTGCTCACCAACAGGCCCGCACCAAAAATCTTTTACAGGGTCAGCTCACCAGAAGGCCTGCACCTAAAATCTTTTACAGGGTCAGCTCACCAGCAGTCCCGCACCTAAAATCTTTTACAGGGTCAGTTCACCTGCAGGCCCTCGCATATAATTTTTTCGAGGGTCAGCTCACCTGCAGGCCCTCGCATATAATTTTTTATAGGGTCAGTTCACCAACAGGCCCTCACCTACAATCTTTTACAGGGTCAGCTCAACTGCAGGCCCTCGAATATAATGTTTTACAGGGTCAGCTCACCAGCAGGCCCGCACCTAAAATGTTTTACAAGGTCAGCTCACCTGCGGGCCCTCGCATATAATTTTTTAGAGGGTCAGCTCACCAGCAGGCCATCAATTATAATTTTTCAAGGGTGCATAATGTCCTCCATTATGTGTAATAAAGGGTGTATTGGAGCGCCGGTTCCGTGTAATTTTTGGCAGCCCTTTCACTTAGTGCATAGGCTTTATGAGTGTAGGAGTCCCACTACCTGAACAACTGTACCACAATGTGAATCAGGCCCTCCTTTATGTGATATACAGGCTGTATCGGAGTTCCTCTTCCTTGCAATTTTTGGCAGCACTTGCACTTTATATACAAGTAAATATACAGGAAAGAATGTTTCCTAACAATTTTTTCTCTAAAATTAATTTTATCTTCGGTCTTGTTCGTATTATTGTCAGTCTGTAAAAGTGGCGTACTACTCGGACAACATCGTTCCTAGCAGTGACCTGGGAGTCCAAGATGCATTCAGACATTCTCCCCATGCTGTTCCTGAACCATTTCAGTGGTGTTTCCATCAATTTCTGACCTTTTTCTATGAACCAGACACCCTCCCCTCTTCAGAGCAGAGGGTGCCTGAGCATCCCGAGGTGTTCGGCCCGAGCACCCAAGCACTTTGGTTCTCGATCAACACTAATCATATTAACTATCTCAATTACGGGACTACAAGATTTATTGTGGAAAGCTGCTCACTCAAGCAATCCCTCTGTAGCGCCGGAAATGCCAATCTTGTTACAGCGAACCATCCATGCCATATTGCCATGAATTTAGCTGGACATCTCCTTTTCATATATACCCCTCTCTCAAATCTTAGAATAATGTTTATCCGGTTCACAAATTCCCGCTCAGTAGGCGGAGTCTGTTGTTTGACTTTGCCTCTGCCTCATCCTTCGGTCCTGCACTGTTGCTTCTGGGTACTACTCGGCCTGCTGACTGTGACTCTCCCTCTGGTACCTTGCACTGTTACCCCTTGATTCACCTGGACCAGCTTCCTTGTGTGCCAATACTCCTCAAGAGGTAGTGACCTGGTGTTCACCTCGGGAAAGTCTATACCCACCATCAGGGGTACTGCAAAGAACGAGGGGTTTATTTAGACAGCGCCCTAAGGGGAAGTAGGACATGTAGCAAAGTGGGTTCACACCCACTGGTTCGTGGCAGTATGCTAAGGCCATGGACCCCATTGGTCACCCCAAGCCTGTTGTATAAGAACTGTTATATGAGATGAGATGTCAGAGCGACTTTCACTGTCTTGGCTGCCTGCATGCTCTGCCCATGTGGCTCTACCAAGCAATTGAGTTTATGCACTGAGTAGACATGCATGACAACATGGTGACGCCATTGGCATGACCCTTATGCTTAGATTCAAATAATAAAAGCTGTCATTACAACTGCACACATAAGTTATATTCTTCTGTACAGCTCTGTACCAAGAGGTACAGAGCTGTAATACACCGATATTGTAGTGCAGGGAACAATACTATATACTCCATATAGCTTTTGTTTTCATAAGCAGTTTTATGAATATGAGAGAAACAAATCCAAATGGAATGCTTCATCAAGGAGCCATAATATGGTTCATGTACAGATGGACTATACAGCAGCACTCAGACTTCAGTAAAAAAAAAAGGATCCTTTTAATGGGCAATTTTTTTGTCAGAAACAAGCTCTAATCAACGATATAGAATGTTAAACAGTGTTTACATTAGGTGATGTGCTGCCAACATTTGATGCCACATAAAAGATGTGATCCCCTGACGAATGCTTTTTTGTCGTGTGATTGGCATCATGTTTACACTGGGCTCTGACCAAGCAAAAGAATAGTAAGAATGCTTGCTCCCAATTTATGTTCTTTGTAAAAACTCATATCAGTGTGTGTCCCTAAGCATGCATGTCAACAAGAGTAATATCAACATGTCAACAAGAGTAATATCTGTCGCAGATTGTGGCGCAAAGGTTATTTGCGCTGCAATCTGCGACTTTTCCCTGCTCATGGCAGTTCTAAAAAAGGGTGTGTGGTGTGGGCGGGGACGGTGGCCTGTTTTAGGCAAAGAAAATGGTCTAAATCTATAACAGCAAGGGAGCTTGCATAGATTTAGACAGTTGGTGGTGTAGGAAAGCGCAAAGGGCCATCATTGACGGAAGATATGTGTCACCGAGGTTCCTGGCCTTGGTGAGGTAAGAGCCAGTAATTTTAAGTGTCAGCGGCAGCTAGTGCTGATTGTCACTATTGGTTATTTAGTGTGGTTGTAAAGCCGATCCGGGCCGGCTCTTACTGGGAGCAGCCAAAGTGTAGAATTGGTGGCTGTTCCCCACGTTCCATGCCAGGTTTTGGTTAGGGATATAAAACCCAGCCAGCAGTCTCAGCTGTGGGTGGATTATTCTCCATCTGACAGTAGAGCTTTGCCAGGCTCTGTGTTGGGGTCTGAGACTTTGGGCCGGGATTAAGGCACGTTGACTTCTGTTTCACCCAAGGACTTATGTGTTCCTGCTTGGTGTGAACAAACACCAGACTCAAGGTGACTGTTTTTTCCTTGAAACTGACTTTTTGTTGTCACTTCCCTTATGTGTGAATAAAACACTGAACTGTTTAAGTTAAAGACGTTGTCGTTGCCTCTATACTGCGTCCGCAAGCATTTCTATCAGAGCAAATCCCCACAATTGGTGTCAGATGCGGGCAAACGCAGGCCTGAAGGTTGGAAAATTTTTGTTTTTCCCAGACACAAGTGCATGTCTTACATTAAGCTGGCAAAGTTACGACCCGTGTCCCCTGACAAAATGGAGGCGGTCGTGAAAGCCCTCATGGAGGCAAACTTGCAGCAGCGGGAAGCTAACAAGGAGAAACTTTGTATGCTATTATAACATTTAATGGCATTGCAAGCGGCAGGAGCGTCCTAGAACGTCCACGATGCCCGGAAAGCTGTCCGTGCGGCGATTCCTTAGATGACCCCCTCGGAAGACGTCAAGACTAGGGATGAGCAAACCCGAACTGTATAGGGTTCGTACCGAATTTTGGGGTGTCCGTGACACGGACCCGAACCCGAACATTTTCGTAAAAGTCCGGGTTCGGGTTCGGTGCTTTCTTGGCGCTTTTTGAAAGGCTGCAAAGCAGCCAATCAACAAGCGTCATACTACTTGGCCCAAGAGGCCATCACAGCCATGCCTACTATTGGCATGGCTGTGATTGGCCAGTGCAGCATGTGACCCAGCCTCTATTTAAGCTGGAGTCACGTAGCGCCGCATGTCACTCTGCTATGATCAGTATAGGGAGAGGTTGCAGCTGCGACGTTAGGGCGAGATTAGGCAGATTAACTCCTCCAAAAGACTTCATTCTGTGATCGATCTGCAGCTGTGGATCATTGAAGTGCTATTATTGACTTGCTCACTTTTTTGAGGCTGCCCAGAGCGTTTTTAGATCACTTTTTTTCTGGGGTGATCGGCGGCCATTTTGTGACTTGTGGTGCGCCAGCACAAGCTATCACCAAGTGTATTTAACCATCGATAGTGTGGTTATTTTGTGCTATATCCTACATCAACTGCAGGCTGAGCCTGTGTCACCGAAGTGCATTTAACCATCAACAGTCTGGTTATTTTTTGGCCATATACTACATCAGCTGCAGGCTGAGCCTGTGTCACCGAAGTGCATTTAACCATCGACAGTCTGATTATTTTTTGGCCATATACTACATCTGGTGCAGGCTGAGCCTGTGTCAACCCAAGTGCATTTAACCATCAACAGTGTGGTTATTTTTTGGCCATATATTACATCAGGGGCAAGTTGAGCCTGTCACACAGCGCCTAAAAAATAGACCTGACATTTCTATTCAACCAAATCTGTACTGTTTTAGCTGGTCAAGTTATTTGTAGTGACCGTAAAAGCACACTTTTTTTTCTGGGTTGAAAAACCATTCCCAAATTTGCCATTCTCAAAATAACTAGTTTCTGGTATTTGAGGCCTACTTGAAATCTATCCCAAAAAGAATATCTTACATTGAAGCTAGTGATAGTGTCATTCAGAAAAACCTAAGACACACGCTAGCGTGCAGATAGAAGTCTGATTCTGTGATTAAACCTATACCTGTCACACAGCGCAAAAAAAGAACAGGCCTCACATCTCTATTTAACCAAATCTGTACTGTTTTAGCTGGTCGAGTTATTTGTAGTGACCGTAAAAGCACACTTTTTTTTCTGGGTTGAAAAACCATTCCCAAATTTGCCATTCTCAAAATAACTAGTTTCTGGTATTTGAGGCCTACTTGAAATCTATCCCAAAAAGAATATCTTACATTGAAGGTACTGATAGTGTCATTCAGAAAAACCTAAGACACACGCTAGCGTGCTGATAGAAATCTGATTCTGTGATTAAACCTATACCTGTCACACAGCGCAAAAAAAAACAGGCCTCACATCTCTATTTAACCAAATCAGTACTGTTTTAGCTGGTCAAGTTATTTGTAGTGACCGTAAAAGCACACTTTTTTTTCTGGGTTGAAAAACCATTCCCAACTTTGCCATTCTCAAAATAACTAGTTTCTGGTATTTGAGGCCTACTTGAAATCTATCCCAAAAAGAATATCTTACATTGAAGCTAGTGATAGTGTCATTCAGAAAAACCTAAGACACACGCTAGCGTGCTGATAGAAATCTGATTCTGTGATTAAACCTATACCTGTCACACAGCGCAAGAAAAAACAGGCCTCACATCTCTATTTAACCAAATCTGTACTGATTTAGCTGGTCAAGTTATTTGTAGTGACCGTAAAAGCACACTTTTTTTTCTGGGTTGAAAAACCATTCCCAAATTTGCCATTCTCAAAATAACTAGTTTCTGGTATTTGAGGCCTACTTGAAATCTATCCCAAAAAGAATATCTTACATTGAAGGTACTGATAGTGTCATTCAGAAAAACCTAAGACACACGCTAGCGTGCTGATAGAAATCTGATTCTGTGATTAAACCTATAACTGTCACACAGCGCAAAAAAAAACAGGCCTCACATCTCTATTTAACCAAATCTGTACTGTTTTAGCTGGTCAAGTTATTTGTAGTGACCGTAAAAGCACACTTTTTTTTTTTGGGTTGAAAAACCATTCCCAAATTTGCCATTCTCAAAATAACTAGTTTCTGGTATTTGAGGCCTACTTGAAATCTATCCCAAAAAGAATATCTTACATTGAAGCTAGTGATAGTGTCATTCAGAAAAACCTAAGACACACGCTAGCGTGCAGATAGAAGTCTGATTCTGTGATTAAACCTATACCTGTCACACAGCGCAATAAAAAACAGGCCTCACATCTCTATTTAACCAAATCTGTACTGTTTTAGCTGGTCAAGTTATTTGTAGTGACCGTAAAAGCACACTTTTTTTTCTGGGTTGAAAAACCATTCCCAAATTTGCCATTCTCAAAATAACTAGTTTCTGGTATTTGAGGCCTACTTGAAATCTATCCCAAAAAGAATATCTTACATTGAAGCTAGTGATAGTGTCATTCAGAAAAACCTAAGACACACGCTAGCGTGCAGATAGAAGTCTGATTCTGTGATTAAACCTATACCTGTCACACAGCGCAAAAAAAAACAGGCCTCACATCTCTATTTAACCAAATCTGTACTGTTTTAGCTGGTCAAGTTATTTGTAGTGACCGTAAAAGCACACTTTTTTTTCTGGGTTGAAAAACCATTCCCAAATTTGCCATTTTCAAAATAACTAGTTTCTGGTATTTGAGGCCTACTTGAAATCTATCCCAAAAAGAATATCTTACATTGAAGCTAGTGATAGTGTCATTCAGAAAAACCTAAGACACACGCTAGCGTGCAGATAGAAGTGTCATTCTGTGATTAAACCTATACCTGTCACACAGCGCAAAAAAAGAACAGGCCTCACATCTCTATTTAACCAAATCTGTACTGTTTTAGCTGGTCAAGTTATTTGTAGTGACCGTAAAAGCACACTTTTTTTTCTGGGTTGAAAAACCATTCCCAAATTTGCCATTCTCAAAATAACTAGTTTCTGGTATTTGAGGCCTACTTGAAATCTATCCCAAAAAGAATATCTTACATTGAAGGTACTGATAGTGTCATTCAGAAAAACCTAAGACACACGCTAGCGTGCTGATAGAAATCTGATTCTGTGATTAAACCTATACCTGTCACACAGCGCAAAAAAAAACAGGCCTCACATCTCTATTTAACCAAATCTGTACTGTTTTAGCTGGTCAAGTTATTTGTAGTGACCGTAAAAGCACACTTTTTTTTCTGGGTTGAAAAACCATTCCAAAATTTGCCATTCTCAAAATAACTAGTTTCTGGTATTTGAGGCCTACTTGAAATCTATCCCAAAAAGAATATCTTACATTGAAGCTAGTGATAGTGTCATTCAGAAAAACCTAAGACACACGCTAGCGTGCAGATAGAAGTCTGATTCTGTGATTAAACCTATACCTGTCACACAGCGCAAAAAAAAACAGGCCTCACATCTCTATTTAACCAAATCTGTACTGTTTTAGCTGGTCAAGTTATTTGTAGTGACCGTAAAAGCACACTTTTTTTTCTGGGTTGAAAAACCATTCCAAAATTTGCCATTCTCAAAATAACTAGTTTCTGGTATTTGAGGCCTACTTGAAATCTATCCCAAAAAGAATATCTTACATTGAAGCTAGTGATAGTGTCATTCAGAAAAACCTAAGACACACGCTAGCGTGCAGATAGAAGTCTGATTCTGTGATTAAACCTATACCTGTCACACAGCGCAAAAAAAAACAGGCCTCACATCTCTATTTAACCAAATCTGTACTGTTTTAGCTGGTCAAGTTATTTGTAGTGACCGTAAAAGCACACTTTTTTTTCTGGGTTGAAAAACCATTCCTAAATTTGCCATTTTCAAAATAACTAGTTTCTGGTATTTGAGGCCTACTTGAAATCTATCCCAAAAAGAATATCTTACATTGAAGCTAGTGATAGTGTCATTCAGAAAAACCTAAGACACACGCTAGCGTGCAGATAGAAGTGTCATTCTGTGATTAAACCTATACCTGTCACACAGCGCAAAAAAAGAACAGGCCTCACATCTCTATTTAACCAAATCTGTACTGTTTTAGCTGGTCAAGTTATTTGTAGTGACCGTAAAAGCACACTTTTTTTTCTGGGTTGAAAAACCATTCCCAAATTTGCCATTCTCAAAATAACTAGTTTCTGGTATTTGAGGCCTACTTGAAATCTATCCCAAAAAGAATATCTTACATTGAAGGTACTGATAGTGTCATTCAGAAAAACCTAAGACACACGCTAGCGTGCTGATAGAAATCTGATTCTGTGATTAAACCTATACCTGTCACACAGCGCAAAAAAAAAAACAGGCCTCACATCTCTATTTAACCAAATCTGTACTGTTTTAGCTGGTCAAGTTATTTGTAGTGACCGTAAAAGCACACTTTTTTTTCTGGGTTGAAAAACCATTCCCAAATTTGCCATTCTCAAAATTGTGGTGAACGGGAACAATGAGGAAAACATCTAATAAGGGACGCGGACGTGGACATGGTCGTGGTGGTGTTAGTGGACCCTCTGGTGCTGGGAGAGGACGTGGCCGTTCTGCCACAGCCACACGTCCTAGTGAACCAACTACCTCAGGTCCCAGTAGCCAGCAGAATTTACAGCGATATTTGGTGGGGCCCAATGCCGTTCTAAGAATGGTAAGGCCTGAGCAGGTGCAGGCATTAGTCAATTGGGTGGCCGACAGTGGATCCAGCACGTTCACATTATCTCCCACCCAGTCTTCTGCAGAAAGCGCACAGATGGCGCATGAAAACCAAGCCCATCGGTCTGTCACATCACCCCCATGCATATCAGGGAAACTGTCTGAGCCTCAAGTTATGCAGCAGTCTCTTATGCTGTTTGAAGACTCTGCTGCCAGGGTTTCCCAAGGGCATCCACCTAGCCCTTCCCCAGGGGTGGAAGAGATAGAATGCACTAACGCACAACCACTTATTTTTCCTGATGATGAGGACATGGGAATACCACCTCAGCACGTCTCTGATGATGACGAAACACAGGTGCCAACTGCTGCGTCTTTCTGCAGTGTGCAGACTGAACAGGAGGTCAGGGATCAAGACTGGGTGGAAGACGATGCAGGGGACGATGAGGTCCTAGACCCCACATGGAATGAAGGTCGTGCCACTGACTTTCACCGTTTCGGAGGAAGAGGCAGTGGTGAGACCGAGCCAACAGCGTAGCAAAAGAGGGAGCAGTGGGCAAAATCAGAACACCCGCCGCCAAGAGACTCCGCCTGCTACTGACCGCCGCCATCTGGGACCGAGCACCCCAAAGGCAGCTTCAAGGAGTTCCCTGGCATGGCACTTCTTCAAACAATGTGCTGACGACAAGACCCGAGTGGTTTGCACGCTGTGCCATCAGAGCCTGAAGCGAGGCATTAACGTTCTGAACCTTAGCACAACCTGCATGACCAGGCACCTGCATGCAAAGCATGAACTGCAGTGGAGTAAACACCTTAAAAACAAAGAAGTCACTCAGGCTCCCCCTGCTACCTCTTCTGCTGCTGCTGCCTCGGCCTCTTCTGCTGCTGCAGCCGCCTCGGCCTCTTCCTCCGCCTCTGGAGGAACGTTGGCACCTGCCGCCCAGCAAACATGGGATGTACCACCAACACCACCACCTGCGTCACCAAGCATCTCAACCATGTCACACGGCAGCGTTCAGCTCTCCATCTCACAAACATTTGAGAGAAAGCGTAAATTCCCACCTAGCCACCCTCGATCCCTGGCCCTGAATGCCAGCATTTCTAAACTACTGGCCTATGAAATGCTGTCATTTAGGCTGGTGGACACACACAGCTTCAAACAGCTCATGTCACTTGCTGTCCCACAGTATGTTGTTCCCAGCCGCCACTACTTCTCCAAGAGAGCCGTGCCTTCCCTGCACAAACAAGTGTCCGATAAAATCAAGTGTGCACTGAGCAACGCCATCTGTGGCAAGGTCCACCTAACCACAGATAGGTGGACCAGTAAGCACGGCCAGGGACGCTATATCTCCCTAACTGCACACTGGGTAAATGTAGTGGCGGCTGGGCCCCAGGCGGAGAGCTGTTTGGCGCACGTCCTGCCGCCGCCAAGGATCGCAGGGCAACATTCTTTGCCTCCTGTCTCCTCCTCCTCCTACTCAGCTTTATCCTCCTCTTCTTCCACCTGCTCATCCAGTCAGCCACACACCTTCACCACCAACTTCCGCACAGCACGGGGTAAACGTCAGCAGGCCATTCTGAAACTCATATGTTTGGGGGACAGGCCCCACACCGCACAGGAGTTGTGGCGGGGTATAGAACAACAGACCGACGAGTGGTTGCTGCCGGTGAGCCTCAAGCCCGGCCTGGTGGTGTGCGATAATGGGCGAAATCTCGTTGCAGCTCTGGGACTAGCCGGTTTGACGCACATCCCTTGCCTGGCGCATGTGCTGAATTTGGTGGTGCAGAAGTTCATTCGCAACTACCCCAACATGTCAGAGCTGCTGCATAAAGTGCGGGCCGTCTGTTCGCGCTTCCGGCGTTCACACCCTGCCGCTGCTCGCCTGTCTGCGCTACAGCGTAACTTCGGCCTTCCCGCTCACCGCCTCATATGCGACGTACCCACCAGGTGGAACTCCACCTTGCACATGCCGGACAGACTGTGCGAGCAGCAGCAGGCCATAGTGGAGTTTCAGCTGCAGCACGCACGGGTCAGTCGCACTGCGGATCAGACACACTTCACCACCAATGACTGGGCCTCCATGCGAGACCTGTGTGCCCTGTTGCGCTGTTTCGAGTACTCCACCAACATGGCCAGTGGCGATGACGCCGTTATCAGCGTTACAATACCACTTCTATGTCTCCTTGAGAAAACACTTAGGGCGATGATGGAAGAGGAGGTGGCCCAGGAGGAAGAGGAGGAAGAAGGGTCATTTTTAGCACTTTCAGGCCAGTCTCTTCAAAGTGACTCAGAGGGAGGTTTTTGCAACACCAGAGGCCAGGTACAAATGTGGCCAGACAGTGCCCACTACTGGAGGACGAGGAGGACGAGGATGAGGAGGAGGTGGAGGAGGATGAGGATGAAGCATGTTCACAGCGGGGTGGCACCCAAAGCAGCTCGGGCCCATCACTGGTGCGTGGCTGGGGGGAAACACAGGACGATGACGATACGCCTCCCACAGAGGACAGCTTGTCCTTACCTCTGGGCAGCCTGGCACACATGAGCGACTACATGCTGCAGTGCCTGCGCAACGACAGCAGAGTTGCCCACATTTTAACGTGTGCGGAATACTGGGTTGCCACCCTGCTGGATCCCCGGTACAAAGACAATGTGCCCACCTTACTTCCTACACTGGAGCGTGATAGGAAGATGCGCGAGTACAAGCGCACGTTGGTAGACGCGCTACTGAGAGCATTCCCAAATGTCACAGGGGAACCAGTGGAAGCCCAAGGCGAAGGCAGAGGAGGAGCAAGAGGTCGCCAACGCAGCTGTGTCACGGCCAGCTCCTCTGAGGGCAGGGTTAGCATGGCAGAGATGTGGAAAAGTTTTGTCACCACGCCACAGCTAACTGCACCCCACCTGATACGGAACGTGTTAGCAGGAGGCAACATTTCACTAACATGGTGGAACAGTACCTGTGCACACCCCTCCACGTACTGACTGATGGTTCGGCCCTATTCAACTTCTGGGTCTCCAAATTGTCCACGTGGCCAGAGATAGCCTTTTATGCCTTGGAGGTGCTGGCCTGCCCGGCGGCCAGCGTTTTGTCTGAACGTGTATTCAGCACGGCAGGGGGCGTCATTACAGACAAACGCAGCCGCCTGTCTACAGCCAATGTGGACAAGCTGACGTTCATAAAAATTAACCAGGCATGGATCCCACAGGACCTGTCCATCCCTTGTGCAGATTAGATATTAACTACCTCCCCTTAACAATATATTATTCTACTCCAGGGCACTTCCTCATTCAATACTATTTTTAATTTCATTTTACCATTATATTGCGGGGCAACCCAAAGTTGAATGAACCTCTCCTCTGTCTGGGTGCCGGGGCCTAAATGTGTGACAGTGGCCTGTTCCAGTGGTGGGTGACGTGAAGCCTGATTCTCTGCTATGACATGAAGACTTATTCTGTGCTGACATGAAGCCAGATTCTCTGTTACGCGACCTCTCTCCTCTGCCTGGGTGCCTGGGCCAAAATATGTGACAGTGGCCTGTTCCAGTGGTGGGTGACGTGAAGCCTGATTCTCTGCTATGACATGAATACAGATTCTGCGCTGACATAAGGCCAGATTCTCTGTTACGGGACCGCTCTCCTCTGTCTGGGTGCCGGGGCCTAAATGTGTGACAGTGGCCTGTTCCAGTGGTGGGTGACGTAAAGCCTGATTCTCTGCTATGACATGAAGACAGATTCTGCGCTGACATAAGGCCAGATTCTCTGTTACGGGACCTCTCTCCTCTGCCTGGGTGCCTGGGCCTAAATGTGTGACAGTGGCCTGTTCCAGTGGTGGGTGACGTGAAGCCTGATTCTCTGCTATGACATGAAGACAGATTATGCGCTGACATAAGGCCAGATTCTCTGTTACGGGACCGCTCTCCTCTGTCTGGGTGCCGGGGCCTAAATGTGTGACAGTGGCCTGTTCCAGTGGTGGGTGACGTGAAGCCTGATTCTCTGCTATGACATGAAGACAGATTCTGCGCTGACATAAGGCCAGATTCTCTGTTATGGGACCTCTCTCCTCTGCCTGGGTGCCTGGGCCTAAATGTGTGACAGTGGCCTGTTCCAGTGGTGGGTGACGTGAAGCCTGATTCTCTGCTATGACATGAAGACAGATTCTGCGCTGACATAAGGCCAGATTCTCTGTTACGGGACCTCTCTCCTCTGCCTGGGTGCCTGGGCCTAAATGTGTGACAGTGGCCTGTTCCAGTGGTGGGTGACGTGAAGCCTGATTCTCTGCTATGACATGAAGACTGATTCTGCGCTGACATGAAGCCAGATTCTCTGCTATGGCATGAAGAGACTGATTCTCTGCTGACATGAAGCCAGATTCTTTGCTATGGCATGAAGAGACTGATTCTCTGCTGACGTGAAGCCAGATTCTCTGCTATGGGACCTCTGTCCAATTGATATTGGTTCATTTTTATTTTTTTAATTTTTTTTTAAATTCATTTCCCTATCCACATTTGTTTGCAGGGGATTTACCTACATGTTGCTGCCTTTTGCAGCCCTCTAGCTCTTTCCTGGGCTGTTTTACAGCCTTTTTAGTGCCCAAAAGTTCGGGTCCCCATTGACTTCATTGACCCATTGACCCATTGACCCATGGAAACCAACTATGGCTACCACCACTCATTGTATGCTAGGAAGCTGTGTGCCACAGATACCTGTGAGATTGCTGACAATAGTCATCTGTGCCAGGTGGTAGTGGGGGGACACTCTGGCGGTGGCACTGCTGGATTCAGGGAGCCTGGTGTCCCTGGTAAGAGCTGCCCTGGTGCGGCTCACCTAGTAGATTATATTGGCCGAAAAGTTGGCGTTGTCTGCATTCATGGGGACTGAAAGGACTATCCGACAGCCCTGGTCTGTCTGTCAACGGTGGCCGGCAGGTGGACGCATGAGGTGGCTGTCGCCACAAAGTTACCGTATGAGTTAATAATTGGACTCATACTTCCCCGGTTTCCCCGCACTATGGCCGGATACGAAAGTTACAGATACCCGGGAGACAGATGTAACCCTAGCAGATTGGACTGGCTCAGGGACGAGACCAGAACCCTGGGAATCTGAGTCAGAAGGGCCAGCAGTAGGCGTGACTGCCACTTCGGTGGAAGAGGGGGAGACAACCCCGCTAAGTGTGATGGTGGGAGACGTAGAGGACTTGCCGCCAGGTCCTGAGCTGACAGAAGACCTCAATGTCTCTGGGGATAATTTTGGTACAGCACAGCACCAGGACCCGACTCTGTCGAGCCTGGGAAAATGTTGTAATAGTTGAGGGTAAGCCACAACAACCGGGGGCTGAGTCTATGTTCCCCCACTTTGTGGTTCAACAGATGCTGTACCGGATAAATCAACTACCGGGTGAACATATTGAACAGCTGGTGGTGCCCAAGGCGTATCGCAAGCTCGTGTTGGACTTATCCCACCAACATGTTCTTGGGGGACACCTGGGCCAGCAGAAAATGCAGGACCGGATTCTACAGCCGTTCTACTGGCCCAGTGTGTTCAGAGAGGTGGAAGAGTATTGCAAGTTTTGCCCAACCTGCCAGATAACCAGCCCCCAGCCACATTTACTTAGTCCCCTGGTCCCTCTCATGATTATTGAGGTTCCATTCGAGCAGATCGCTATGGATCTCATAGGCCCAGTATTGAAGTCCGCTAGAGGGCACCAACACATCTTGGTCATCCTCGACTACGCCACTCTGTACCCGGAGGAGGTGCCACTGCGTCATACATCAGCCAAACTCATAGCTAAGGAGTTAATGTAGGTGTTTTCCTGAGTGGGTCTGCCTAAAGAGGTTCTGAATGACCAAGGTACCCCTTTTATGTCCAAGGTCATGAGAGAACTCTGTAAGTTGCTCCACATAAAACAGTTGCAGACGTCAATCTATCACCCGCAAACGGACAGCCTGGTGGAGAGGTTTAATCAAACATTAAAAAATATGTTAAAAAGGGTGGTGTCTAAGGATAGGAGGGACTGGGAGCTTTTTCTGCCCTATCTCATGTTAGCAGTGCGAGAGGTGACCACGGCCTCCTTGGGTTCTCGCCCTTCGAACTGCTATACAGCAGACACCCTCGCGGTTTGTTGGACGTGGCCAAAGAGGCGTGGGAACAACAACCCACACTGCACAAAAGTGTTGTTGAGTATGTCACCCAGATGCAAGGACGGATGGAAACAGTGTTACCTCTGGTTAGGGAGCATATGGAGGCAGCGCAGTGAGCCCAGAGTAGGGTCTATAATCGTCAGGCTCGGGTTTGGAACTTTACACAATATAAAGAATTGAACAGATAATATACAAACACTGGCATTATATCCAAGAAGATAAAACCATAGGATCTCTAATATCAAAATCACCACAAATAGTATACACAAGAGCCTCAAATTTGGGAATAAAAATAGCCCCTTCTATTAAAAATCCTACACTAAATGAGGGATCCATACACAAATATTTAAATATGAAGGGCTTCCACAGATGTGGAAGATGTATCAATTGTAGGAACACATTATTTCCTAAAAAAAACAACTAAAATAGCTTCAACACAAAATTCTTTTTCATTCGAGATAAATAAGTTTCTTACATGTAGTACCTGCAATGTGATATATATAATCCAGTGTCCATGTGCTAAGCAGTATATTGGAAGGACTAAAAGAGCTTTAAAGACTAGAATAGCAAAACATATTACAAATATCAAGAATGGATACGAGAAACATTCATTATCTGGACATTTCAAAATGATACACAGCAAAGATCCGAAGGGCCTAACATTTGCAGCATTGGAACAGATTGACAGACATTGGAGCGGGGCGGTGACCATGTTGCTAGGATGTCAAGGGCAGAGTCTAGACGTATTTTTGAATTTGGAAGTCTGTTGCCCAATGGACTAAATGCAGATCTCAAAATTTTTGTCTTCCTTTGAATTGTGGATGGGTGCCCCCCATTGATGCGATACCCCCGTGTGGTCTTATGACGCGGGGGTTCTGCCTCTATGGAGGACCCCCACCCATTCACCATGTACAATCTGAGTCAACACAAGGGAAGTCAACTACTAGTCGAAGATTTCAACATACCTTATGTCTTTAGATTTCGTGCATTTGTATTATACTCTTTTATAATTCATTTTTATGTAATTTTAATCACAAATGTTATTGTATTTAGTGAAAGCAATGTTTATAATAGAAAGTGACCTATCAGTTATGATGTTTGGGTCGATTGTGAGCCATATACCCAAAAAACGCATTGAACACAAAAACCGCAACCTCATTCATAAGTGTTTTTGAATTGGAATCCAGTCCATTTTTTGTGAGGAACCCAGGAAGGAGGGATATAATGGTAGCAATCACCCTATGCAAGCATTAACACTGAGGAAGGAGTAAAGCAACACTCTGAAACGCGTTTGGTGCTCAATTTATTGACTTGCATAGTGGGAACATAACAATAATCCACATTTACTGGACTTTACTTATTGGAAGAAGAAAATAGATTAAAGAGCACGGACTTCAATTACCCGAAAGACACAACACTTGGAGAGGAACGCCCATAAGATCGAGGAAGAGGCAAGCATTCAATCTTGCTGCACCCGAAAAGGATTCATCGAATGTGCGTGACTCGATTACTACAGTGCCAGGGTTAATCTTTGAATCCGTGTTCGAAGGCAACGACACATGGGACGCTGAAAGTTAAGTCCGCTACACGTGGGACGCCGTAAACAAAATCTCTATACCCTACAGCGGATAATCTGACCACTGCTACAGTGTTTACCAGCAGAAGGCCTCGAATAAGCTCCTACGTATAACGCTAAGTAAAGATTCCTATAGTTTATTTGTTGAATATTGCTGTTTTGCCGATTTTAATACCATTCGATTATGTGGGACGCCAATAAATGGTTTTAATATAGACTGCCTAAGACTATACGATAATATATTAGGAAAATATTGAAAGTCCCCACAACTGCAGACTTAGGACCCTAATCTGGATGCATCGTTTACCTGCGTTTTTTGTGGTACTGGACATTTTAATAGGAACTCCCTCCTTCCATTATTTTTAACAGGTCTATATTGCTCGTTTGATTGCCATTTTATGCCTATATGATATGCTTTTTATTATGTGTTTTACTTTTGCTGTTTTTACTACTCCAGTTGTCTATTTTAGATTATGTTCAATAAATCACAATATATTGAAATTCCCATATTTCGATGTGACTCCATGTGTTGAGTGCCCTTCTACACATCTCCATTTTATAACCCTTACCTCTTGATCTGGGTGCATCAATTGCAGTTGGAGCACCATAGAAATCCTAAATCAGGGTGAGCTGCACCATATATTTTTCGTTTTCAGTATTTTTCTGTGTTGGACCTCAGCAAAGGGTACTGGCAGGTACCCTTGACGGAGGCTGCCAAGAAAAAAACGGCTTTCATCACGACATAGGTGCTGTATCAGTACATAGTATTACCCTTTGGTCTACATGGCTCTCCCACCACGTTTCAAAGGGTAATGGACATTGTACTCTGTCCACATCGTCTTCGGCTTACCTGAACGATATCGTTATCCACAGCACTGACTAGGAAAGTCACCTACCTAAAGTACAGGCTGTAGTGTACTCCCTTAGGAAGGCTGGCTTAACCGCTAACCCAAAAAAGTGTGCGATAGGTTTAGAAGAGACCAAGTACCTGGGGAATGTAAATTGGGTGCAAATTATTAAACCTCAGGTAAACAAAATTGAGGCAATTCGGAATTGTCCACGACTGGTCACTACTCGGCAAGTAAAGTCGTTCCTGGGAATGGTGGGATACTATATGAGGTTTGACCCCCACTTTGCTACAGTCGCTGCACCATTGACAGGCCTTTTGAAGGGACACAAGTCAGTGACGGTCCAGTGGAATGAGCAAGCGGAAAAGGCTTTCTCCGCTCTGAAGTCGGCCCTGTGTGGATCCCCGGTGTTGGTTACGCCCGACTTCAAGAGGGAGTTTGTGGTATAGACAGATGCCTCTTAAGTTGGCCTCGGAGATGTACTCTCTCAGTGCATCAATGGGGAGGAACATCCAGTTGTTTTCCTGAGCCCAAACTTACCCCAGCCAAGACTAGGTACAGTATAGTGGAGATAGAGTGCCTGGCCATCAAGTGGACACTCAAGTCTCTCCGCAATTATCTGTTGGGGAGAAAGTTCCGTCTGGTAACCGACCACTCCCCTCTCAAGTGTATGAGCCAAGTCAAAGAGAGGAATGCTCGGGTCACTAGGTGGTTTTTGTCTCTACAGAACTTTAAGTTTTCAATGGAACATAGGGCAAGCAGGTTATAGGGAAATGCAGATGCCCTGTCCCAGAGACACTGCCTGGCGGGTGTTCACCCCCTCAGGGTTGAACAAAGGGGGGAGGTATGTAGGAAAGTGCAAGGGGCCGTCATTGACGGAAGATATGTGTCACCGAGGTTCCTGGCCTTGGTGAGGTTAGAGCCAGTAATTTTAAGTGTCAGTGGCAGCTAGTGCTGACACTATTGGTTATTTAGTGTGGCTGTAAAGCCAATCTGGACCGGCTCTTACTGGGAGCAGCCAAAGTGCAGGGTGGGTGGCTGTTCCCCACGTTCCAGGTCAGGTTTTGGTTAGGGATATAAAACCCAGCCAGCAGTCTCAGCTGTGGGTGGATTATCCTCCATCTGACAGTGGAGCTTTGCCAGTCTCTGTGTTAGGGCCTGAGACTTTGGGCCGGGATTAAAGCCTGCTATCTTGTTTGGATGAAAGCACGTTGACTTCTGTTTCACCCAAGGAATCATGTGTTGCTGCCTGGTGTGAACAAACACCAGACTCAAGGTGACAGTTTTTTCCTTGAAACTGACTTTTTATTGTCACTTCCCTTATGTGTGAATAAAACACTGAACTGTTTAAGTTAAAGTTGTTGTCATTGCCTCTATACTGCGTCCGCAAGTCTGTCTACCAGTGCAAATCCCCACAGTGGATACACCAAAGTTATGTAGAGGCCAGCGCCTCTATATAAATTCAGCGGATCCACCGCCAGCTAAAGGGGTATTAAGACTGGCGTCTAAAGCATCGGTCTTAATAAATGACCCCCATAGTACTAAAGAAGGAGGCCAGAGTTAAGCATAAGAAAGTCTTTTTTCTAAGTGCAACATAGAAGTTGAAATACTTACAGTAGCAACAGGCTTTAAGTGCAAATCTCCTCTGGCACAAATAAGGATATGGAGGCAGGGTGGTTGGTGGCAATTCAGCACTTTGGTGACACTGGCCTAGTGGTAGTTTGGTGATGGATGGCTTGGCTGTAATCCCACACCTCGCAGCAGTGTCCTCAATGCTGATATGCAGTACTTGTCAACGTTTTGAACTTTACAATTACTGACTGGTGGTCACTATGGACCTATTTACGTTCTTGGATCAAGTACTGTTTTTTCTTTTAAAACTTCACCTTTATTTTATTATTTTAATATATACTGACCTTTTACTCTTATTTAATCTTATTGCTATACTAAAGACATATTTAAAACTCTCAGTGATGCGGGCTCGCTCTATATTCTTAGCTTTTAGTATTATATATTCATAATTATAGTCATATACCACAGTTGCTGCTACCTTCTTAACGTATGGGACTTTTTATTTTAATCCCTCCTGTTCATATAACCTGACTGTTAAGGGGGGGACAAGGGGGGGGGAGGAAAGGGGAGACTAGGGGATTGTCCTTTTGTTTAGTACACTCTCTAGGAAGGTGATAGATTGGAGGAGCGTCACGATCTGTTGTTTATTATTGTACCCCTAGTATAATGGGATCTATATTAAACTTATTCCCTGGTAGTGGCAACTATTGCTTTTCCTATTAATGTATTCCTCCTCTCGCCTCCTATCCATCTCTCTCCATAGCCTATATTCCCCTTAAAGCCTCTGCCTTTTATAGGAATTATTGCTGGCTGCTCATATATTTGAGCCTAGTCCCTATGGTTCGCTGCTACTGTGGTTGTTTCTTCGTTTGCACTGGTGTTAGAGCTTATTCGGCATAACACTGCCTAAAACCTAGCACTCACGCCGGGGGTCGCGTAACTAGTTAGCACAGAGGAGTCTCGTTCGTTATCGGAATTAACCAGACAAATCGCTCCATCAACTAAGAACGGCCATGCACCACCACCCACAGAATCGAGAAAGAGCTATCAATCTGTCAATCCTTTCCGTGTCCGATAACGAACGAGACTCCTCCGTGCTAACTAGTTACGCGACCCCCGGCGTGAGTGCTAGGTTTTAGGCAGTGTTATGCCGAATAAGCTCTAACACCAGTGCAAACGAAGAAACAACCACAGTAGCAGCGAACCATAGGGACTAGGCTCAAATATATGAGCAGCCAGCAATAATTCCTATAGAAGGCAGAGGCTTTAAGGGGAATATAGGCTATGGAGAGAGATGGATAGGAGGCGAGAGGAGGAATACATTAATAGGAAAAGCAATAGTTGCCACTACCAGGGAATAAGTTCAATACAGATGCTATTATACTAGGGGTACGATAACAAACAATAGATCGTGACGCTCCTCCAATCTATCACCTTCCTAGAGAGTGTACTAAACAACAGGACAATCCCCTAGTCTCCCCTTTCCTCCTCCCCCCCCCTTGTCCCCCCCTTAACATTCAGGTTATATGAACAGGAGGGATTCAAATAAAAAGTCCCATACGTTAAGAAGGTAGCAGCAACTGTGGTATATGACTATAATTATAAATATATAATACTAAAAGCTAAGAATATAGAGCGAGCCCGCATCACTGAGAGTCTCAATGCTGATAATAGCAGTTCACGCTGCTGTCTAAAGTCTCAAAGCTTTACTTAAGTCAAATTGTGGATAGTTGTCTCTGGAGAATCTGTACCAGGAGCAGGTTGGCAGATTACCTCCTCTCCTCGTTGTGATTACATAGCAACTCCCCTTCTACATACTCTACATGAGGCATTTGTATACGTTTTGATAAAAATGCATAAGCCCACTCATCACG